>NC_073313.1:112049551-112358717 GCF_027595985.1 Sorex araneus
CAAGAAAATTTGTAGAAATTGTATATAACTTTCTCTCAAGAGCCAATATTTCCATTTTGTACTCTGGAGAAGCCCAGGCTCAGTTTTCAGCACATGTTTCTCTTTTGCTCCCCTCATATCTCTTTACATTTCTTTTAATGAAAACTGTTTAGCTTCCCTTAGAGATGAAAATAAAAATCATTTCTTTGTATTACAGTCTTGACTTTGAATATCGATTAAAATTAATTATCTTTAACAGAGAATGATTTCTCTTATTTTTGGGATACGGAATACTGGACAAGGAAATGGATTACAATAAAAGGGGGATGCCTAGATCATATTGACTCCAGTGTTTAGAGGAGCATCACAGAGAAGGAAACAAATCAAGGAACGAAGAAGATAATATGAAGTAATGGATAAATAGGTGTCAGCATTTTAGTTATACTAGTTATGTGGGTGTGTGGTATAGCCATATATCCAAAACACAGACTCAAGAACACTGAAAAAATGAGATCTAAGCTGCAACCACTGGAACTTTGTAATGTGCCTGTCAAGTTGACAGGGAGAGGGATGGTGTGCAAACTTGGATGGGAATGGTGTACGGAAAACTGGTGGAGGAAAGATTACACTGGTGGTGGGATTAGTGATGACATCTTATATACCTTAAATATAGCACTGTCTGTAGCACTATCATATCGTTCTTCATCAATTTGCTCGAGCAGGCACCAGTAACGTCTCCATTGTGAGACTTGTTGTTGCTCTATTTGGCATATCGAATACGCCACAGGTAGCTTGCCAGGCTCTGTCGTGCGGGCAGGATACTCTCGATAGCTTGCTGGGCTCTCTGAGAGGAATGGAGGAATCAGAACCTGGGTCAGCCATGTGCAAGGCAAACGTCCTACCCGCTGTGCTATCACTCCAGTCCATAAATATAAACAGAAAAAATAGAAATCTTATATCCTAAAACATACTGCCAGTATCTTTGTTCCTTACTTAATTTTTTTAAAAATTATAAAATAAAGTATGTTACAACACAAAGAAAATGAATAGTTCTTCTTGGCATCCTCCTAAGAAAACAAAAATGTTAATTTAAAATGATAATTGTGTTAAAGCATGAGTGGAATTGTGGAGGTGAAGGTGAACTTGTCAGGGTCCTGGCCATTAGACCCCGGCAAACTGGAGTATGATCCCCCAGCCACCGGACTTACTCCCTATAGGAGAGAGAGTGGGAAGGGAAGAAGCTTCTGCCCTGCCCCCCTGCGCACCGCGGCCACCCTACCGCCGCCATCGAGAAAGAACCACGCAGAGAGGGGAGAGTTGGAGGTCAACACAACTCTCATTTTATTGAGCTCACATACCAATATTTAAAGAAGAAATTTTAGGGAGGAGTGGGTGGGATGGACACCTGGTTATCAGCTCTGAAGAAAACATTTTGCTAGGCCCTTTACAGATGTTAATTGATGATTTATGTTCCCTCCTTCCAAGGCCGGGTATGCTTAGCTCAGACAAGCGGTGACTTTCAAGTTTTATCCCACTATCTCCTCGACCAGGGAGCCCTTCTGGGCAGAGTGCTGGCACAGGGCCTTGGGGCCCTGTTTGAAGAGAGCCTGTTTCTGTCTCTAAGGGCAGGGGATTTGGCCAGGGTCTCAGACTGGCTGCTGAGACCCCAACATGAACTAACTAATTTAGTCGGTCACTTTGAATTTTCTTCCATTGAAAAAGGTACCAGATAAAAATAGAAAACAGGGTAGCTGAGGTGGGGTTAGCAGCAGATAAATGGAAGCCACCAGTCAGTATCTCTCTCTTTCCACACTGACATACATACAGAATGCAGAATCAGGAAGAGCTCTTGCCCCTTGACAAATTGCATAACTAAGCAGAACTCTTACACAGAGGCAGATGGCAGGACAGCAGGGATCTCGCCCAGGCCCATGTGGCCATGGCCAGAGACTACAAGAATGTGCCACATCAGGTTACTTCCAGGGACAATCTAAGAGATTCACAGAAACAAGATTTCAGGTTAGGAAATCAGGCTAGATGGAGACTAGCAGAGGGACAGGACTTAGGACATAGTACACTGGATCAAATATTGACGGTGTTACAACAATTGGTATCATACACTATTAATGGAGAGGCCCAGGAGTTTTGGAGGAACCCAGACCCATCTACTTGAACTTCAAAATAAACTCTAACTTCATAAGCTTTTGAGTTTTGTATGCAAATCTTTCATAGAATTCTCAAGAATCCAGGATCTCAGTGGTTACATTTACACTCTTATGTAGCACTATTTATAGTATCCAAGTTCTAGACACAACTCATGTGACCCACTATGTATGAGTAGAGAAAATATTGTGGTTTATATGTGTACACACAGTGGAATGATATACTTACATACAAGGAAAGATAAAATCTTGTGGTTTCTGTAACTTAGATGGAACTGGATTGCATCATAATGAAATGAATCACAAGGAGGAAAATGCTTATATGCGGGGAATAAAGAAACAAAGTAAATGAGTAAGTGATAATAAATACAACATAGTCCAAGCATCTGCCTATAGAACTGAATCTGCTTGTAAAGAATTATGGGGAAAGGGCTAGAGTCATGTTATAGTAGGAGAGGGTTTACCTTGCAAGGGAAACATTGTACCAACTGTATTATTTCTCAAACTCTAAATTAAAATTTTTTACAAAATGGTTTTCATAAGATACTTTTTCTTATAATCTGTTATTATCATGCTTGGACTCACCCACTAAATGAATATTCAGGCACTATATACCTTTCATGAATCATAATTTCACCCTTTAAAAAATATATTTATTTCCTGTTGACTTTGCCTAACTTTCTTGAGGAATAAGATATGAGTCAATATGAGTCACTGCATCCTAAACTTTTAAAAGCTGCAAATATCACTCAATAGCAGAGGGGATAAAACCAATCTCGACATTCACTGAAGCCTGACTTAGAAATAAATGAGAGTGTTACATTGGAATATCAATGTATTGCTTAATGTTTCAAGCCTTCAATAATAATGGGAGGAGAACTACTAGTGGGAAAACCCACTTTTATGATAATTGGGTTGTTTATTAATGTTGTTTAAATTGTTTATTATGCTGTTAATCTTCCTCACTCCTTTGGTTCAAACGTGGTGATGATGGAAATAAATATATACAGAAATAGAAAATACTTAATGATGGTACCTGGTATATCAATGAAGTTGATAACATGAAGTGGGATCAATTTAAACATTAATGTGTTCTGTATACAATCACATTAGAAAAGTGGAATTCTTTTTATAAAAAGGAAGACATAGAACTCAACTTCTTGCTTTTTTGGGGAACAAGCTTTAACCATAATGGGGGAATTTCTTAAGGGTATGGCCTTTATCTCTCTTCTTCAGTTAAATATATCTAGTGCTTATTTCATGGCAGTGGTAAAAGGCATATACTGCATTAATTTCAAATAACTATATGGACAGTTTATATTATTGTGACTGCCTGAACTCTGGAACCCTATGAAATACAGATGTTAAACTGAGCACGTTAAAATTAGGAATATTTGAAACTTATAAGAAAAGCAAATATGAGGCAACAGTTGTAATACTTGATCAACTACAAAGAAGGAAGACACAGTGCTAAGTTCCTTTGGTAAAGGAGGGAGACTGCAGGATAGAAATAGGAAGTCTTTAGCTCAATAAAAACATTCAAACATTGTTTTGTTGTTGTTCCTGCTACTCAAAATTAACAATGAATAATAATCTCTCAGCAGTTCTGAGAGATTCACAAAGTTATATACAAGCATATATATTGTGACTATATACATATCCGGGTAGGGCATTTGACTTCCGTGCAGCTGACCTGCGTTTGAGTCCTCCATCCCTCTTGGAAAGCCCAGCGAGCTACTGAGAGTATCCCTCCTGCATGGCAGAGCCTGGCAAGCTATCCATGGCGTATTCGGTATGCCAAAAACAGTAACAATGAGTCTCACAATTAAGACGTTACTGGTGCTCACTTGAGCAAATCGATAAACAAGGGGAAAACAGTGCTACAGTGCTATATATATCCACATTATCAGTGATTTCAAAGGTATTTTTCATTGGTAAGTCCTCAGAATTATAGCAACGTCAATCATATAGTATACTTTCCAATAGTACTTTGTCCTTTTATTCAAAAAAAGTTTTTTGAATTGAGTACCTACAATGTGCCAGGCATTGATGTTATACAGAGGAAGAGTAGAAAAAGTCAGATAAAATTCCATCATATATTGTAAAAAACATCTGCCAGGGGCGGTTGGGGGAGAGCCCCAGCGGCTCTCCCTCTTGGCCATGCCCGGGTTCAGGGTGTAGTCCAGGCCTCTTGCCCACACAGAGCGGCCTGGGCCATGAGCCAGACGAGGAGGAAATGAGGGCCAAGCTGGTTGGTTGATCAATTGCCATTTATTACATTCTCATCCCCATTTACTCCTCTCTCTCTCTCTCTCTCTCTCTCTCTCTCTCTCTCTCTCTCTCTCTCTCTCTCTCTCTCTCTGCTACTCTCCTGGCCCTCGATCTGGACCCCCAGCCCACTCTTACTGCCAATTAAACCCCCAAAGCATGATGGGTTGGGGCTTACACATAGGTGTGGTCACAATCTTGAAGTTCTTTCCCTCAGGGGATGCTGCTTCGATGACAGATTCTCATTCAGCAGGACGACCCACCCAAGGGTGGAATCCCATGGGTGTGTTTCTCCTCTCCTTGTCTAACAAACATAGGGGCATTCATAATATCAACCATTTTGTATGGACACAGTAAGAGATGCATTAAGCTTATAGAATTTCTCTCCAGGGGTCATCTCAACCTCAGACCAGAGTGCTCAGGCCAAATTAGTCTTTCCTATCCCTAGCAGGGTCCAAGTCTCTTCGATACTTTTGGATCATACAGCATTTGTCCGTGATCAAGTTCTTAACTTATAGTTAAGAGTCGTGGCGCTTTGGCCTGGCCCATTTTGATGCCAGGGTAATTCAGAGCTTGTCCTGGGTCCCTTCAGTCCCTCGTTGGGACCCTGCTTTTGGAGTGCTAAGAACTGAGGGCAACTGAGGCTTAAGTTGAGAAAGCAGATGCCTGGGAATAAATAATTTGGGGAGCCAATTAAATCCCAAGTTACAGAAGCATAATATTAATTGTCTTCTTGTGTCTATACAAAAAGGACATTGTTTTAAAGTAAACTATTCAAAAGACATAAGGAGAGGAGTAAGGCAATATTAATTTACAATACAAGTTCAGTGTCCTAAAAAGATCTGACCTTAAAAATTAACAGTGTCTGATTAGGGGGGAAAGCTGATTAACTGGTTGAGGAAGATAGCTTAGAGGAGTTGTTACAGATAAACAAAGGAATGGGAGTGACTCGGGAGCACTTTGATGGGTATGACCCAATAAACCTAAGCTCCTTGTGGCTATGTTATCCTACAACATATAAAATTTATATTTTATTTAACAGTGTTCAAAATAGCAATAGACATCAATATGTGGCATATTTTCAAGTAGCAAGTTAGTTCTATTTTTTAAAAATGAGACAGAGTATAGAGAGTGAATGTTATGGCAGTTGATGTTTCAGTGGTCTAGCTGAGAAGGTAATTTCCTCAGAGACCTGAACAAACTAAATTTGTTACGGTAACATCTAGAGCAATAACATTTCAGGAAAGAAGATTAGCTAGCATAAATGCTTTGGAATGGGAACAAACTTGTTTTCTAGAGCAGAGTGAAAAAGACAAAGAGTGGTAATAATTGTGGTTTGAAATAAATTTATTTAATAAATAGTATTTCATAATAACTGAGTCTAATATCCTGCTATTTGAGTCAAATAATAATTCTGCTATTAAACTCAATTATTAAACTAAGATATTAACCTAAGTAAAATTTCTGAGTTACATTACATAAAATGTATTTCATACCAGTTTAACTCAACTAACAAAAAATTGTTCCAGAATATTAGAGTCAAATAAATTAATATATATTTATATTTATATCTATGTATTACTAGACAAATAATAAATAGGGAAAAAGGCTTGTCCAAGGCAGATTTAATAAGGTACTAAGTGGCTGTTAGTAGTTTAGCTAAAATACTGAAAGGAGGTTGCAAATATTTCAAAACTTGGAAAAAATTGAAGTGATGTATTATGGATAAGAAAATCATGAACTCTTGCTCTTGCTTTAAATATTTCTCTGGATAACAAAAGCTTCGAAGTACATTGCTAAGCTCTATATGAAGTATGTAGCAGTTCAAATACACAAGAAATCACAAGAAATTAACTTCTGTGGACTCATGCTGAGTTCCACATCAAGGCAAATGGAGGATTTCATGAGACTTAAATTTTATATAAGTATTGTAAAGAAATTAAACTATTACCTCCCATAAACTAAGTTTGCAGAAAGGAGTTCAACCTGAATGATAGGATTAAACTTAAAACTCTTGTCAACCAAAGTAAGAAGTGTGTATTCTGTAATTACATAAACAAAACGATTATTTTCAGGAGAAATTATATATATTATACATATATGTAGTGATGACAGTGATACATATACATATATATGTATTTGAGGAAGAATCTCCCTTTAAACTTTGAAATTAGGATGAACACATGATAATATGAATTGTATTTTGCCTTACAGATTAGAATTGACTTATATATAATAATAATACTAATTATAATGTAGTACATAATTCTTTTCTGGTTTTGGGGCCACAACCTGTGGTACTCAGGGATTATTCCTGGCTCTGCACTCAGGTATCACTCCTGACCATGCTCAGAGGAACATACGTGGTGCCCCGGATCAAACTTTTGTTGGCCTTAGGCAAGGCTGTACTATCTTCCTGCTGTACTATCTCTCTGACACCATCACATAAAATTTTAATTTTATTTTTGTGCACACCCAGCGTTGCTCAGGGCTGAATCATAGTTCTACATTTCGGGATTACTCCTGGCAGGCTCAGAGAATCAGATGATTTACTGGGGATCAAACCCGAGTTGGTTGCATGCAAGGCAAGCTCCTACCTGCTGTATTGCTCCAGACCCATGGCATAAAGATTTTCTTTTGTTTGTTTGTTTGCTTGCTTGCTTTTGTAATTTTGGGTCACACCTAGTGATGCTCAGGGGGGTCACGCTAGGATCTGCACTCAAAATTACTCCTAGCATTGCTCAGGGAACCATATGGGATGCCTGGGATCAAACCGAGGAAGGCCATGTGCAAGGCAAAAACACCATATTTGCTGTACTATTGCTCCGGACTCTATATAAAGTTTTAAAGTTTCCTACTCCTAGCTCTTCAACTCCAAAAACTGACAGAGACATTAACAGATGCAGACCATTTACTTTGAGATGAGGTCAGTGATGCTAATTCTAAATCTATTCAAATGATAAAACATAACATCAAAGAAATAGATTTTTGAACCTAACATCAAAATTTTATTTGCTGATCAGGAGTAAATACTTTGTAAGAATGGAATAAGAATCAGTTAATACTTGGCGCTAATTCTAGAAATGTGTGAGTACAACAAAAGCTCTCTTAATGATAATTTAATATATGAATACATTTTGAATAAAGCTGAGTTTTAAGATTTTTTTTTAATACATGAGAGTACATCATTTGGGTATATGAGTTTAGGATTAAAGATTTGCTTTCTGGGGCTGAAGAGGTAGTCAAACATTTAGGACACTTGCCTTGCATGCATTGAAATCTAGTTTTGATCTCTGATAAATTATATGGCCCTTCAAGCCTGCAATATATGATTCTTGAGCACAGAGCCAGGGGCAACACCTGAGCACAGGTGTGGCCCCAACTCTTCCCACAATTTTTTCTAGATATTTTTCCTCAGATAAAATATGTCTATGGCAGATGATAGAAAACACTTAGAGGAAAGCAGCCTATATCATATGTGACAGAGAATACAATTTAAATTTTGCTTAAGTATTCTTATTTCAAACAGATAAGTGACCTTGATTACTTAAGTTTTGAAGCCTTAGCTTCCTCATTGTTAGCATGAAATTTTCTTTGAAACTGATGCCTGAATTACTTCCTAGAGAAAATATTATTATTCTAATATATGTCATATTTAATCCTTATCATTTCTAATTTAGAAAAAGGAACTATATGGTTGCTCATTTACTTTCAATTGCTTCTGTAAAATTCACTCCTCTCCTTCCATCATCCAAGAAACTCCTTTTGTTGTTAAAATAAATTGCTTTAAGAACAGAGATTAGGTTTCTAAAATAAAGCTTAATGGAACTCTACTTCTAATCTTCTCTAGAAGAAAGTGGTATATAAATAATAAATAAAACAAATTAAAATGAAACGTCAGGCTTTAAACTCCTCTTAAACAAAAACTTAGCAGGGATTTTTAAACACAGTATGTAGACATGAAAACTTTTCACCTCAGGGAGTTCCTTTTGAAAGCTGGACTGAAAGGGTGTTCCAGTGATGAAAGTTGTGGAAATAAGCCACAGAGATAAGAAGACTTATGGCCAAAAAGTTCTGAGGTTTTTCCTTTTTGGAGGGGGTAGCACACCTGGCAATTTTCAGAGGGGATTTCAGAACCTTCAATTGTGGGTTACTCCCTGGGAAGTTGGGGAGCAATGAAGTGTCAATGATTAAACGAGGGCATGCAAAGTACAAAATCCATCCCATTGATCTATCATTCTGGTAAAGATATCTTTAGTTTGACCAAACTGTTAGAGATCTTTAAGGCTTAAGACTAATCAAGATGTCATTTTACACTCCACAAGTGAGTGCAGTCCCTCTATGTCCATCCCTCTCTTTCTGATTTATTTCACTTAGCATAATACTCTCCATGTTTTCCCATTTATAAGCAAATTTCATGACTTAATAACTCCTAACAGCTGCATAGTATTCAATTGTATAGATGTACCAAAGTGTCTTTAACCAGTCATCTGTTCTAGGGCACTCGGGTTGTTTTCATATTTTGGCTATTGTGAACAGTGCTGCGATGAATATATAGGTACAGATGTCATTTCTACTGTGCTTTTTTGCATCCTTGGGATATATTTCCAGAAGTGGTATTGCGGGGTCATATGGAAGCTCAATTTCTAGTTTTTGAAGGACTGTCCATATTGTTTTCCAGAAAGGCTGGACCAGTCGGCATTCCCACCAACAGTGAAGGAGCATCCCTTTTTCTCCACATCCAAGCCAGCACTGGTTGCTTTTGTTCTTTTGAATGTGTGACATGAGGCTGACAACCAACGACAGTAAATACAAGGGCCAGGGGGATTACCCCATAGCTGGAAGACTGCTTCATGATCAGAGGGGAGAAGGTAGATGGAATAGAGAAGGGATCACTAAGAAAATGATGGCTGAATGAACCAGTTGCGATGAGAGATGCATGCCAAAAATAGATAATGGACCAAACATGATGACCTCTCAGTGTCTGTGTTGCAAACTATAATGCCCAAAAGTAGAGAGGGAGTATGGGGAATATTGTCTGACATAGAGGCAGGGGGAGGGAGGGAAAAGGGGGGTATACCCGGGATATTGGTGGTGGGGAATGTGCACTGGTGGAGGGATGGGTGTTTGATCATTGTGAGATTGTAACCCAAACATAAAAGCTTGTAACTATCTCACAGTGATTCAATAAAATTTTAAAAAATTAAAAAATAAGAAGTCTCAACAGCCTCTAGGCAGACAAACAGCACTAGAGGGATTTCCATAGCAAGCAATTGCTGAACAAACCCTTAGCAGAACCCTGAGCATTGCTTTACTAGAAAAAGTAAAATTATACAGCTTTTGAAAAGAAATATTTTTGTTTGTCATTGATTTAAAATCTTGTGGTATTTCTGGAGTTTTAATTTTGATCGTCTATATGTGTACAGAAGTTACCTCTTCCACAACTAACTTTCAAAAGATCTCTCAAAAACGCAACTATGAATAACTTTGTAACTATGGTGTTTTAATAAAATTAAAATTTGGGATAAAAAATGAAAATAAAATAAACTGTATCTCATAAGTGAGACATAAAGCAACCTAAGATATAAAGCAATCTAATGAAAGAACAAAAATGGTCAAAGTGAAAAATAAAGACTAATCAAGAAATAATGCCAACTTAGGTTACCATATAGATCGTGTCTGTTCATCAATGGCTGAGTCAGAGAGATGGGTAGCCTAAGGAAGAAGCAGAAACTTTAGTGCAGTCTAAAATTTATTTATTATCCTTACCAGCATAATCTTGGGGGTGGGGACAATTTCTTATCAGGAACAGAACAAAGCATGCATAATGAATGCCTAAGAATCCAGCACTCCACAGAATTTTTCAAAGAGACCAAAAGTCTCCACACACTTCAGATTGAAAGCCACCTCTACCAGTGCAAAGAGGAGTACGAATGACACTATCACCTATCATACATATCCTTAGAGTATTAGCGACACATTCTTTCTAAAAATTGTTTTTCCACACTTCTCCCTTAGAATTCTTTTCCACGCTTCATTCTTCTTCCTGGGAGAGAAGGTACAACAAAGTACAAAGAGCAGTGTTCATTTTAATATGAGGAAATATATAGCAGTCCATGTCTCCCACACTCTCATAGGTTGTACATACACCTTGTAAACCAAGGCACTCATGGTGGGTTCAGGCACTGCAGATCTACTCAGACACAGCCACAGTGCGGAAGCATGTAGCCCCTTGTGTTCACCTCACAGTCTGATACATGCTTTTAGACAGTGGGAAAGGGAGTTACATACTTCACCCCCTTCCTCCAGGCTATTCCAACTAATAGTCTAGTCAGGCGTGCATGAAGTTAGTTTATTTGCTCTTTCATGAGCTCAAGAACTCAACATTGGTCACATACCATTGCATTACTGGGTCCTCAGTTCCCCGTGTTTGAAATTAAGTTCAATTTTCTTGAGTGGTTTGGTGGAATATTAGGGAAAATACAGCTTCATCTGTGGTAGGCAATTCTATAAGCAGCATCAACACTGAGAGAATATCTTTGCAGTGATAAACCCTGCTGTTACTTCTGGGACTCCATTTCATGTTGCTGCATTAAAGATAGAGTTGTTCAGGGAGAGTAAAATACCTGGGCTAGGTGAGGCACAAAAGCTCAATATCACAAAGCCCAAAGAAAATCTGCAAGTGTTTAAGCACGGTGGGCATGGAATATTCCTAGATTTTATCTGTAACTGCTTCTGGGTTTACTTTAGTCTTTCCTAACGTGGAAAAACAAACCAGGAATTTGTCAGTTATGTTTGGCCAGGTCCCTGAAATTTGTTGTCAGTGATTGATCATGTCTTTTAAAGTTTGCAGGAAAGGAACAGCACTCCCCAACGTTTACAAGAGAACAGTAGCAGGTAACTGGGAGCTTCAAGACAGGGTGCTGGCACATCCCCATAATACCACCCAGATGTCTCACACCATTGGCCAGAACTCACAGAACCATTTCCACACAAAGACTAGTGAATAAATAAGGAGGAGTCGACAACAATTTCACGTGCATGTGTTTCACATGAATCACTTTTAGCATGTACAATACCCTTTTAGTTAGTAATTTCTCCTCTCCAACTGCCCATGAATATGAACAACTTTGTCCTTATTCTAGTCTAATAGAATATTGCTCCCCTTCTCAGGGTTATGCCAAGTAATCTGCCACTTTCTTCAGAGGAATGAACTGCTGTGTCTTAACCAGCCACAACTCTAGTGGATAAGCATTTGGTTTTCTATTTCCTATTCTAGTCCATTATCAGAAGACCAGCCTATACAAGTATGTGGGTGATCTGAGCAAATATGCCCTACTCCACTGGTGTCTTTCTACTCCAAGATTCCAGCCAAACCACTCAGGTCTCTGGGTCTACACTTTGTCTCAGCTAACTGGTAAACCGATTGCCTCATTGGTTATAGTGTCAAGCATAGGATACAAACATGTCCACCAAAGAGCAGCAAGATATACTGAGAATGCTGCGCCAAACTGCATCTCCCATATTACTATAAACTGCTCATTATTTAGCCCCTTCTTCAACTCAACCTACAGTCAGATTTGCTCTTCCAGAGCTTCTTCTTTGTGCCCCTGCTATTGTAGCTTGGCCAATTCCTTCATGGTATGCTCCATGATCCATTGCATGCATGTGAGGAGAAACCAGACAACTGCCTTTCTGTCTTTCTTTCTGTCTTTCTGGTTTCTAGCTTCTTCTGTATTTTCCCAACTGAGAGCAATGCTTTATTTCAGGACTGCTGGATTTTTTGTCCACCTATCGGTTGTTCCTGGTGAAGGGAACCAATTTGTTCCCATCAAAGAGGCTTGCTACCATAGACTTAGTGCCAGTGGTAAATCAGTCTGATAGATCCCCTTCCCTTTGGGAAGACTTGAAATCATCAAACCAGCTTGCTCTGAATCCTGTTAATTAATCCACTTTTCACACAATACTTTGTCCCATTGGATTTGACCCATAAGTTGGGCAACCCAAAGTAGAAGCACGGACCCATAAGGAGATCTGATATGCTTTATTATACCTGTAGTCACAGTCTTGGGTGATGGTATCCTAAAGAGAAGAGACCAAAATTGTGATGCTGACCAAGGAGTTACTCCCTTCACTGGCTTCTGTAAATGTATTCATTGTCAATTAGTCATCTCAAGCCAAGGACCAACTTTACATGTATGGGTCAGCCTAAATGATGCCTTATTCCTTGTAACTAGAGGGGTGGACTATGGTAGAGTTAAAATTTGTGAGAACTATAGACAGCTGCTAGCTATATGAAAAATTATTCATATTCATAATTGCTTATTATTTGGGAAATACAAATGGAAAGAACAGGGAGTTCGATCTCTCATACTTGTGCAGATGGCTTACATAAAAACATTGGTGATAATCGGTGTTAGTGGGGATGTAGTGGAAAGAAAATTTCGTTAACTATAGTTGGAATTTTTCTGAGTTTCAGACTCTATGGAAAATAGCATGGTAATTTCTCAGTATAGTAAGAATAGCAGTTGTACATGACCAAGTGTTCTGATTTTGGCAACTTATTCCAAACTAAAGAAGAGACTACGCCTTCTCCAGATGGAGCCCCAGCAACACTGAGTTTCTACTAACACAGCTCCGGTATGCGGGGCTGGGACATCTCCAAATCTCGGCGGGCAGTGGAATGGGGCAGTGCCAGCCCAGTTTCCAATTCGCCCGCCGCCGGAAGTCACACCCTCGACCCGCCCTCGGTGCCATCTTGCCACAACCAACAGTGAAGAACCCGGGCCAATCCGGCAGCACCGCAAGCCAGAGATTGCTCCGGACCCCAGACTGGGACAGCAACACCAGGGTGCCAGACGGAGTAGGTACAGCCAGCACGCCTTCTCCAGATGGAGCCCTGGCGACACTGAGCTTCTACTAACATGGCTCTGGTATGCGGGATTGGGACATCTCCAAACTGTGTGGCTGCTTATGCAGCCACACGACCTTTCCTGATATACAAAATATATGCTCAGGAATGACTCTGCCACCCCTGAGCGTCCATTGTCCCAGAGGCACATAAACCAATTTCAGAATTCAGCGGCTGCTGGCAGATATACTCCTGGACTCTGAACTAAGCTACGGCCCCATGCAGCCCCAGGAGGGGAATGGTTTCTGTCCCTTGGCCTTTTTTCCCCTGGACAGCACGGCGACTGCCATCATTCAGAACCAATTGGACAGGGAGGTAGGAGTGTGCAGTGATGGGACGGGATGCATGGGGAATCTTGCTATGGGGAGACAGAACCGGCCTGCCTCCTGACAAAATGAGACCCCGAGCGGTCACCCATGAACAGCTCCTCCGCTCCTGAACAGCCATGATCCCAGCACCACAGAAACCAATCTCGGAATGTATCGGCTGCTGGCAGAAATATCTCTGGATTTAATACCAGAATTCCAAATCTGGGCAGCCACTTTCGCGACCGCACAACATCATATGCTCTTTGTTACCAAAAATAGAAAACATACAATCTAATGATGCCACTCTGACAGGTCTGGCTCTTGGGCGAAAAACTCCAAATAATGATAGTGAGTTTCCTGTCGAAAATTGAATGCAATCAAAGTAAGGAATGAGTAAAGTGAAAATCATCTGCCACACAGGCAATGGGGGAGTTGGAGAGGGGGTATTCTGGGGTTATTGGTGGTGGAACATGTGCACTGGTGAAGAGATGGGTGTTTGAGCATAGTAGGACTGAGACTCAATCCTAAAAGCCCTGTAGCTGTTCTCACGGTAACTCAATTAAAAATAAATTAAAAAATAATAAAATAAAATAAAGAAGAGACTAGGAATGACTACTTCAAAATAAGAGGACATTAAAACATGAAAACATCCCTCTTTATGGACTGCAAACATTCATATTATTAAAATTGCAATCTTTCCCAAAGCATGATTCAGTGTAATAACTATAAAAATGCCAATGACATTAAAATACATAGATAATCATTGCTGAGATTTATGTGAAAGTATAATTCCCTTCTCCCAAATAGTCAAAGCAATCCTAAAAATATGTAGGATGGGGGCATTTCTCGTTCCTCAACTTCAGACTACACTATAAGTATGTAAAGAATAAAATTGTAGTGCTGGAACAGACTCTAATCAATGGAATAAAATTAGGTCCCAGTGACATAACCTCAGGTATATGGACAATTAATCTTTGATAACAGAACAAAAATTATGAATTAAAACAAAGAAAGCCTTTTTAATTAATGGTGGTGAGAAAATTGGTCAATAACATGAAAAATAATGAATTTAACTCATTTATAATGCTATGTAGAAAAATCAAGTAAAAATTAAACACCATGATATTCAAACTGAATCCATAGATTATATTGAGGAAAACTTAGGTATAACAGTACATAGAATTGAATCTAGATGTATCTTCAATGATTGCGTGCCAATGGCTAAACAAATGGAAATGATTAACTAATGGGACTGCCTCAAACTAAAAAACTTCTATACTGCAAAGGAAACATTACCTAGAATAAAAAGACACCCCAAAGACTGGGAAAGAATATTTTCCCACAGTTCACCTGATGAGCGATTAACAAATATCTGAAATATGTAAAACACTGGAAGAACTTGACAAAATAAATCCCATTAAAAATTGGTGGAAAGATGAAAAGTAACTTCTTTAAGGAAGACATGTAGCTGGTCCTAATACTATATGAAATGCTCTACATTATGTATTATTAAAAAATTCAAATCAAAACAAGGTATCATCTCATACCACTGAGACTGGCAAAAATCACAAACAGCAAAAACATAATGATTGTGTGGACGTGTGGAAAAAGCGACTGTCATTCACTGGTGGTCAAACTATTCAATGGTCTATTCTTCTAGGAAAACAACATGGATGACTCAAAAACCAAGGACTTGACTTTCTATATGATATAGAAATTTCATTTCTTGGCATATACCAAATGTATTAAAAAACCCTCTTAGAAGATACTTGTGCACTCCTATGTTTCACTGCGACCTCATCATTCACAAGAACTAAAATCTGAAACACCTCAAATGTCCAAGAACAGATTAGTGGATAAATAAATTAAGGTACATATACATGATGAAATATTACTGGGTTTTAAAAATAGATAAATCATGCAATTTTCTGCTGCATTGATGGATCATGGTGAGAGAAGTTTTCAGAAGGAGAGGATGGACATAGAATGATCTCTCATATGCAGATATAAAGAAACATAGTAATAGGATAACAAATGCAATAAAAGCAACAGAAACTCACAACTGGCTTTCAGTAAGAAACTTAATATAAAAAAGAAGCTTAATATGTGGAGATGGAGTATCGAGAAGGTCCATTTGGACAATGGTGAAAGGAAGCAGACAAACTATTAGAGTGTAGTGCTGTGCACAATGTTTTATGTACAGAAAATTACAATTAAGAGTTTTGTAGATATTGGTACATAAAGTAAAATTACAATAACTAACAAACTAAACTGAATTAAATGTTGTTAGAAAGAGCAAAGGTGTTGAGTAATTAGTCATAGAAGAGGTACAGAGGTTATTTCAGTCATTTTCTGAGCTAGGCCATGAATAACCACTGATCTATTTTCATATTTATTTCTCAACTTATCTCTACACAATTAGTGTATTATTTCATTATGTAAATTGAAGAAATAGAGTCAGAAAACTATTAAATGTTCCAAAACTATGTAACATAAATGTTATGTCTATCTAAAAGGCCTCCCAGTACTTGTCTCTTAAACACAACAAAGTGTCTGTACTTCAATGTGGACCTGATGACATTAGGGATTTGGGTCTAGCTTGCATGTTTAAAAATTCTGTTGCTCCACCTAATCAGAGAGAGAGAACAAAAGGGAATTCCCTGCCATAGTGGCAGGGTGGGGTGGGGGGAGACGGGACTGGGGAGGGGGGGAGGGATGTTGGGTTTACAGGTGGTGGAGAATGGGCACTGGTGAAGGGATGGGTTATCGAACTTTGTATGGGGGAAGCATGAGCACAAAGATGTATGGATCTGTAACTGTACCCTCACGATGACTCTCTAATTAAAAATAAACCAAAAAAAATAGAAAAAAAATTCTGTTGCTCAAAGTTGAATATTCTGTCACAGACTCTCAATTATATGACCACTTCATTTTTGGAAAAAGGAGCAAGAAATGTGAAGTGGAACAAGGAAAGCCTCTTCAACAAATGGTACTGGGAAAACTGAATAGCTACCTGCAAAATAAATGAACTCTGACCTCTGTCTAATGCCAGGCAAAGAAGTCAGATCAAAGTGGATTAAAAACCTCAGTATCAGACATGAATCCATAAGTTACATAGAGGAAAATGTAGGCAGAACCCTCCATGACATTGAAGCTAAAAGCATCTTTAAGGATGGAACAACACTGACCAAGCAAGTGGAAGCAAACATAAACAAATGGGACTACATCAAACTAAGAAGCTTCTGCACTTCAAAAGAAACAGTGACCAAAATACAGAGAGACCACACAGAATGGGTAAGAATATTTACCCTATACCCAACTGATAAAGGATTAATATCCAAGATATACAAGACACTAGTAGAATTAGACAAGAAAAAAACCTTTAACCCCATGAAAAAACGGAGAGAAGAAATGAACAGAAACTTCATCAAAAAAGAAATACAAATGGCCAAAAGGCACAGGAAAACATGCTGTACATCGATAGTCATCAGAGAGATGCAAATCAAAACAACAATGAGATATCATCTCACACCACAGAGACTGGCACACATTCAAAAGAACAAAAGCAACCAGTGCTGGCATGGGTGTGGGGAAAAAGGGACGCTCTTTCACTGTTGGTGGGAATGCTGACTGGTCCAGCCTTTCTGGAAAACAATGTGGACAGTCTTTAAAAAGCTAGAAATTGAGCTTCCATATGACCCCGCAATGCACATCTGGGAATATATCCCGAGGATGAAAAAAGCACAGTAGAAATGACATCTGTACCTATATGTTTATTGCGGCACTGTTCATGATAGCCAATATCTAGAAACAACCCAAGTGCCCTAGAACAGATGCCTGGTTAAAGAAACTTTGGTACATCCGTACAATGGAATACTGTGCAGCTGTTAGAAAAGATGAAGTCATGAAATTTGCTTATAAGTGATAGACATAGAAAGTATCATGCTAAGTGAAATGAATCAGAAAGAGAGGGACAGGCATAGAAGGACTGCACTCACTTGTGGAGTATATAATGACATCACATGAGGCTGACACCCAGGGACAGTAGATACAAGGGACAGGAAGATTGCTCCATAGTTGGAAGCATGCCTCATGAGTAGAGGGGAAAAGGCAACTGGAATAGAGAACAGATCACTTAGAAAGTGATGGTTGGAGGAATGGGTCTGGAGAGGAGATGTGTGCTGAAATTAGATAATGCACCAAACACTATATCCTCTCAGTATCTGTATTGCAGGGGGAGGGTGGGAAAGCGGGGGTATTCTGGGGATATTGGTGGTGAGGAATATACACTGGTGGAGGGATGGTGTTTGATCATTGTGTGATTGTAACTCAAAGATGAAAACTTGCAACTATCTCACGGCTATTCAATAAAAAAATATATAAAAACTCTGTTCCTGATATATGAAAGTTAATATCTCTTTGTACATTTTTTAAAATTTAGTAACATGTTCACAACTCTATTTTCACAATATGACTTTTGATATTTTAGCCTAAATTAACTGGAGCTCATCTGACAACAGTTCAACTATTGTTTCCTTACTGGAGTATTCCGTGATACATTCTGTTCCCTTTATGAGACAGACCTCAGAAGATATTTAGGTTGTCAGTAACATATTTCTAACTTTATATTAATTTTTAAATTTTAACAGTTTTAACTTCAAAAGCAGCAGGGTTTTCATTCACATAATAAACTTTGGGAGTCATGGTATCAAAAATTTTAGCCGTTCAGCTGCAGAATTTAGCTTAGTTACAACACAGTAGCAATTCAAATGACTGTTTTTGCACTGTAGCACTGTCATCCCATTGTTCATTGATTTGCTGGAGCAGGCAGGCACGAGTAATGTCTCCATTTGAGACTTGTCGTTACTGTTTTTGGCATATCGAATACACCAAGGGTAGCATGCCAGGCTCTGCTGTGCAGGCGAATACTCAAGGTAGCTTGTCGGGCTCTCTGAGAGGGCCGAAGGAATTGGACCTGGGTTGGCCAACTCCCTACCTGCTGTGCTATTGCTCCAGTCTTGCACAAAAATAACATCTATTTAAAAGTACCATTTTTGTTTTATGAACTTGCATTCATTTGTCTGCATTTAACAGTTCAATGTATTTATGTTAGGTGTAGGGATAGCTCAGCAGTAATTTACATATGCACTGAGTGTTCAAGGACCTGAAGTCAATGCCCAGTAAAACATAGTAACTTAAGGAATTCCTGGTGTATTTCTGGAGGTCCTCAAGTGCCAAGTGGATGCCCCTGGTGAACCCCAGCACTGTTGTATCACTGTGTTCTATATCATTGAACCAACTTTACAAATTAGCCTATGCTGCTAGTAATGGCCCTGAGGACACCCTGTGTGTTATTTGGGAAAAATAAAAACAAAAATGCTCCTCTCAGACTACTTTCATAAGAATGACTATTTTCTCCACTTTCAAATTGGCTTATGTCCTTTGAATACATAGAGTGGTACGGATCTCTACCTCCAAGTTTTTATTATATATATCTATAAATATATGTACCACTGTGGTCCCGTTGTTCATCAGTTTGCTACAGTGGGCACCAGTAATGCCTCCATTGTGAGACTTGTTGTTACTGTTTTTGGCAGATCAAATATGCCACGGATAGCTTGACAGGCTCTGCCATGCGGGAGGGATATTCTCGGTAGCTTGCCGGGCTCTCTGAGAGGGACGGAGGAATAGAACCCTGGTCGGCCGCATGCAAGGCAAATGCCCTACCTGCTGTGCTATCGCTCAAGCCCATAAATATATGAACTAAAATAATTTATGCACTATGCTTGGAATTAGGGTTTTCAAGAAACTGCTCCCACCTTCAAAAGTGCTTGTTTTTGGGGCTGGAGTGATAGCACAGCGGGTAGGGCGTCTGCCTTGCATGCAGCCAATCCGGGTTCGAATCCCAGCATCCCATATGGTCCCCTGAGCACTGCAAAGAGTAATTCCTCAGTACAGAGCCAAGAATAACCCCTGTGCATCGCCGGGTGTGACCCAAAAAGCAAAAAAAAAAACTGCTTGTTTTATAATCCTATTTAACATATATTTCTAAAAATGTTAGTATCTCTTGAGACAGTGGGTCATTTAAATATGAATATTCTCAGGATACTTATATTTCGAAGCATTGAAACACTTCAGATTTTGTGACTGATGAGAAGTTTGATATATATGCATATATAATATTTGTATATACATGTATATACATTGGTTTTGGGCCACATTGGTGGTATTCATGATTTACTCTTGACTCTTCACTTAAGGCTCACTCCAGGTAAGCGCAGGGGACCATGTTGGGTGCAGGGGAGAACGTAGGTTGGCTGCATGCAAGGCAATAGCCTTAGTACTGCACTGCACTATTGCTCTGACCCCAAAACTTTGATTTTATCCTAGAAAGATCAAAACAGACTAAATGGATGGCCATAGACCTTTTATTATTTCTTCATTTTTCAATATATCTCTCATACAGATACATAAGAATATGCACATAAGTAAATTAACATTTTTCAGTATGTTTATTCTCAAAGCAAGAATTAAAATTGGAATTCTGCAATTCTAGTTCACTTCAATTTTTTAAGAAAAATGAAAAATTGAACAGATTTGGTTTCTTTCTTATCTAGCATTATTGATCAAAAAATTTAGCCTGTATCATTAGAAGATCACTGAGCAAAATCAGAAAATATCTGTTATTTATGAGACAATATTAAGCTTATGATAGCATTCTATTTTAAAATAAAATATCATTTAGATTATTTTCTCACCTATTTATATTGTTTAGTAGAGATAATAAGTTAAGAGTTATCTCTGTTCAGAAATTCTCCATTAAAAGTCATGAATCATCCCTAAGGTACATTGAAGAGAAGGCCGACAAAACCCTCCATGACATTGAAGCCAACGGTATCTTCAAAGATGGCACACCACTGGCCAAGCAAGTGAAAACAGAGATAAATATATGGGACTATCACAAACTAAGAAGCTTCTACACTTCAAAAGAAACAGTGATCAAAATACAAAGATAATCTACAGAATGGGAAAGGATATGTACGCAGCATACATCTGATAAAGGGTTGATATCAAGGATATACCATGCACTGGTTGAACTCCACAAGAAGAAAACTGCCGACCCGATAAAAAAATGGGATGATGAAATGAACAGAAACTTTCCCAAAGAAGAAATCCAAATGGCTCAGAGGCACATGAGAAAATGTTCAACATCACTAATCATCAGGCAGATGCAGATCAAAACAACAATGAGATATCATCTCACACCAAAGAGACTGGCCCACATCCCTAAAAAAAAAAGCAACCGGTGTTGGCGTGGATGTGGGGAGAAAGGGACTCTCCTTCACTGTGGTGGGAATGCCGAATGGTTCAGCCCTTTTGGAAAACAATATGGATGATTCTCAAAAAATTAGAAATTGAGCTTCCATTTGACCCAGCAATACCACTCCTGAGAATATATCCCAGAGAGGCAAAAAGGTATAGTAGAAATGATATCTGCTTTTCTATGTTCATTGCAACACTGTTCACAATAGCCACAATCTGGAAAAAAAACAGAGTGCCCCAAACAGATGATTGGTTAAAGAAACTTTGGTACATCTACACAATGGAATACTATGCAGCTGTCACAAAAGATGAAGTCATGAAAATGGATATAAGTGGATCAACATGGAAAGTATCATGTTGAGTGAAATGAGTCAGAAAGAGACAGACATAGAAAGATTGCACTCATATGGTGAATATAAGGAAGCAGAGAGTTACAAGCTTGCAATGATGCAATTTATGGCAGAAATTTTTCTGGACTTAGTTACTAAAATACAGAAATCCAAAACTGCACGGCTGCTATTGCGGCCACTTGACCTCATATCTCTTCATTTTCAGCAATGGAAAACAAATTATCAAATGCTTCCTTTTCAGCAGGTCTGACTTTAAGGGGGAGAAACTCCAAACAAGAATAGTGAGTTTTGTGTTGAAATATTGAATGTAATCAAAGTAAAGTGAAATTTGTTCGTTACAAAGGCGTTGTGGGCGACTGGGGAGGTGGTGGGATGGTGGGAGGTACACTGTAATTCTTGGTGGTGGAATATGTGCACTGGTGAAGGGATGGGTGTTCGAGCATTGTATAACTGAGACTTAAATCTTAAATCTTTGTAACTTTCCACATGGTGATTCAATTAAAAAATAAATTATTAAATAAAATCATGAATTTGGCCATATGATAGCAGTTAAGGCATTTGCCTTGCATGAAACAGACGTAGATTTCATCATAGGCACAACATTTGGGCTTGTAGGCACACTCAGGAGTGATCACTGAGCACAGAGCCAGGAGTAATCCCAGATAACAGCCAAGTGTAGTCCTAAAATCCCCACACAAATCAGAAGAAAGCAACTGTAATTAATCATACATGTTCAGTAGTCATAAAATTAATAATTGACCAATTTAACTTTCTTATTCTTTTCACAAGTAGGTCATGAGATTTTCAGGAGTTATCTTAGAATAACTCAAATTAATTGATTCATTAAAACTTTTTTCACAGCAGACAAATATTTGAGCTTTGTAATGTGAATAATGTAAATTTCCTGAATTTACAGTTATTAACAGTTAAACTATACTCCTTAGAAGTAATTTAAATATAACCTCCAATATTAAATGAAATTCTCTGTGGCAGTTTTCTATTCATGGATTATCAATATAAGTTACCAAAATAAGTTAACTATTTTGTATGAATCAACAATCCCTCAGAACAAATGTTATTTCTATGTGTAGATCTAATATGAAAAAGTATCATAACTGATTACATTTGCAAAGTATCACATTACACTTTTATATCATTCTGCTTACTTGGTGGTGTTCATAATTGTGTGAATCAATAATGAATTAGAATGAATAGCAATTTAATAATATCAGTACACATATACTCAAGGTCAGTTTAAATGATTTACAGCTGAGAAAATTAGTATAGATTTTATGATTTGTTTTTCTGCATGTAGTTAATGTCCAGGGACCTAGAATTCCTAACATTTTTCAGGGTAGCCAAAGTTCTAATTATCAGAAAATATCATCAGTTGAAAGTAATTCACTATGAAAGGAAAATTTTCACTGATGTATAGTTTTAAACCTTTTCATGTGTACTTTGGCTTTATTATTTTCAACAATGTATTCTGGGGTCCTGTTTGGAACAATCATTGCTATATGCCAAAAGGATGAATTAATGGAACACAATATCTAGTGTAAAAGAAGAACCTGTAACAAATAGAAACTATTACAATCTTTTATGTGGTTGGGTGTTCGCCTTTCACGCGGCCGATGCGAGTCCGATTCCTCGCCCCTCTCGGAGAGCCCAGCACGAGTATCAAGCCCGCACGGCAGAACCTGGCAAGCTACCCGTGCTTATTGGATATTCGAGAAACAGTAACAATAAGTCTCTCAATGAGAGACGTTACTGATGCCCTCCTGAACAAATCTATGAGCAACGGGATGACAGTGACAGTGAATAAAGTGTTATTAAAGCACAGGTGCAGGAACAAAAAGGAATTTGCATCAAAATATAAATATTTTCAGAAATCATACATCACAAAAGCTAAAGTAAGTAGATTTAGGGTATATTTCGGAATCTATATGGAACAAAGAAATTTTTCATCTTTATTACCACATTACAGGGAACTAAATACATCAAAAATATTATGACCATAAGATACCATCGGTATCTAAAATGTAACTGTATTATTCAATATCATAAATAATGTTATGGCCTCATTTCTGACATTCAAAGTAAAATAAAATTATGTTCAGTCAACGTAGGCATTGACTCTCATTAGTATTAATCTAAATACCTCTTATGTATTCAGATTTTAAAGCTCCTATAAATAGTTGCAAATCTCTCATAAGTGTTATAAATGGCATGACTTAATTTGTATTTAGCTAAGCATATACAGCTTAATTTAACTGAATTTCCCACATAAATGTCTAATCATAGTCTATTAGATAACTTCCAACTGTATAGGAAATAATGGATAGGACATATTATGAAATACCTATTTTTATTTATTTTTTTTAATTTATTTTATTGAATCACCAAGTGGAAAGTTACAAAGTTCTCAGGCTTATATCTCAGTTACACAATGCTCAAACACCCATCCCTTCACCAGTGCCCATATTCCACCACCAATAAAAACAAAAACAAAAGCAAAAACAAAACAAACAAACAACAAAAAAAAAGTTTACATCCCACCCCTCACCCCCCAACCCACCCCGTATGTGAGTGATAATTTCACTTCCTTTTCTCTTTACCTTGATTACATTCCAGATTTCAACACATAACTCACTATTGCTGTTAGAGTTTCAAAACAGACTCACTATTTTTGTTGGAATTTATCCCCTACGAATACAGCTCTATTAACAGGGAAATATTTGATAATAAGTTTTCCACTGATGAGAATGAAGAGAAAAAATGTCCGACATTTACGTAAATTACGTAAATTTACGACATTTACGGTTTACAATTTCTGTATTATAGTAATTAAGTCCGCGAAGATTTAAGTTTGAAAATGAATCATTTCCCTTCCTGGAACAGCAAGTAGCCAAAGTTAGTTCACAGTCTCCATACATGGGTGCAAGCACTTGCTGGAACCCCAATTCCTAAAGCTGTCTCTGGTTCCTGCTAGTTCCACATCCACCGGCTCTGCAGAGGCATGGGCACCCGGGCCGAAAACCCGGCCGGCCGGAGCCAAGCACCGGCCCCGGCTGACTGAAATACCTATTTTTAAATTAGTATTTTTATTCACTTAAAAAAATAACTTTTTAAAAATCTTCTTTTAGTTAAATATCAAAATGTAATAATGACATTATAGAAACCAGGTTCCTAATGTTGAAGTTAAGATAGACATAATTAAATTGAAAGCTCCTAAGTATTTTTGTGTTAAATTTCCCAAATTTTATTTTATTTTAAACAACCGTGAGTTACAAAGTTATTCATAGCTGAGTGCTTGATATACAATATTCCATCACTGATTCCACTACCAGTATCAACTTCCACAATCAGTGCTTCCAGGTTTCCTCTCCTAGCCCCTGCCATCTTGATAAGAACCTTTTAAGTTTGTTTAATAAAGTCTGGGTCTCATGATTTCAATGTTTTTGTGTCATGGTTTGGATATTTAGCTCTATCATTCCTTTGAATTAGTTTTTGAATGTTCAGAGCTCTGTCTTTCTACTCCACCAATTCCATTTTAAATAACTCCATAGTTTTGGTGAAATATTTAACCTATCTTTGCCTTGATGTCCTCAAAATTTATCCATTTTCTTTGTAGCACTGTAGCATTGTCATCCCGTTGTTCATCGATTTGCGCCAGAGGGCACCAGTAACGTCTCCATTGTGAGACTTGTTGTTACTGTTTTTAGCATATCGAATACGCCATGGGTTGCTTGCCAGGATCTGCCATGTGGGCAGGATACTCTCAGTAGCTTGCCAGGCTCTCTGAGAAGGATGGAGGAATTGAACCCGGGTTGGCCGAGTGGAAGGCAAAAGCCCTATCCCCTGTTTTATCGCTTCTTTGTAGAGTTTGTAAAATATAGATAGGGAGTATAAGAAAATGAATGTTGAGGTCTATCAAAGCATTATGTATATGCTAAATTTTCTTAGTATGTAATATAATAAAACGAACTTTTAGGTCTATCAAAGATTGTGTATATGCTAAATTCTCTCTCTCTCTATATATATATATATTATTGTATTTTGTTCCATGTTCTGACATCAACCACTTTCTGCATTCCTTATTTGTTGTCTTATAGGTTTGTTTAAAACACCAACTGGGAAATATAGTCAGTGCTCCCATAGACCAGTGACTCTCTTAGATGTTTTATTTCATGCTATGTCATTTAGTCTCCATAATCAACATGTGAATTAAATAATAAAGTCAACTGATTTTGTTTGATTAGGATGCTGAAACTCAAACTTTTATCTTTTACCAAAATTTATACTAGTTTTGATTTTTTCTGTTTGTTTCATTTTGGTTCACACGTAGCTCACACCTGGCTGTGCTCATGACTTACTCCTTCCTGGCTCTGCACTCAGAAATCACTATTTGGAGATTGGAGTACCATATGGTGGTGCCAAGTATCAAACCCAGGTTAGCCATGTACAAGGAAGCATCCAAACATGCTGTACTATCGCTCTGACTCCAAGTTACATTGCTTATGAGAGTTAAAAATTAAAATTATCTCCGGAAACAGAGATAGTCCAGAGGTTATGGTGCTTTCCTTGTAGGCAGCTGACTACTGTTTGAATTCAGCACACCATATGGTTTCCTAGCACCACCAGGAGAAATTTCTGAGTACTGAGACAGGAAAAAACTCTGTGCATGGTCAGGTGTGTTCCTCCAAAAGAGTAAAATTAAATCTGTCTTCATTCATTATGTATCTTATATTCTTACAGGTTGTTGCTACTCTATAAATAATTTAAATCTCTTTAGAGAGCACCATGTTTGAATATCTCAGAGTATAGATATGGTTTGCATTGAGTGGAACCTATAACTTATTTAAATTATAAAAATCAATTTGTAATATTTTATTTGTAAATTGGCATGTATGTAAATATAGTACACATGTATACAGAAAAATTATTGCTGTTCACACTTTAGAAGGCCATTCTATTTCCTGAGAGTTTGTGAAACCATGTGTTAGAAAAACATAAAATTTCATTCTCAATTAAATTTCTATGTTTATATTGATTTTGTATTAAAAGAGACTTTTAATATAATTTAAATATTTGAAATGAAGAATTATTTCAAAAAGGCAGCGTTGTAGCACTGTCGTCCCATTGTTCATCAATTTGCTCAAGTGGCACCAGTAACGTCTCCATTGTGAGACTTGTTATTACTGTTTTTGGCAAATCAAATGCGCCAAGGGTAGCTTGCCAGGCTCTGCCATGCAGTCGGGATACTCTGGGTAGCTTGCTGGGGTCTCCGAGAGGGACGGAGGAATCGAATCCGGGTCGGCCGTGTGCAAGGCAAATGCCTTATCCGCTGTGCTATCGCTCCAGTCCAAAAAGGTAGTATGTTGAAGAGTATTAATACCGAATTTAATATTAAAACAGACTGGAGCGATAGCAAAGCGGGTAGGGCATTCGCTTTGCATGCACTGACCAGGGTTCAATTCCTCCGTCCCTCTCGGAGAGCCTGGCAAGCCACCGAGAGTACCCTGCCCGCAGGCAGAGCCTGGCAAGCCACCCCTGGTGTATTCGATATGCCAAAAATAGTAACAACAAATCTCACAATGGAGACAGTACTGGTTCTTCTGGAGCAAATCTATGAACAAAGGGAGGAGAGTGCAGTTCAGAAGTGCAATATTTAAACACTCAGGTCAGAAATTTTCCATAAGCAGGATGCTACAGACAGTGTGATTCAGTAAGAATGTAGAAAATAAAAAGCACTGTGCTGAGGCAAAGGTGAAACATGAATCACAATAAATCATAACTGTTTTTAAGAATTTTTTAAATTTAATTAAAAATCTGTGATTTGCAAAGATATTGATAGCTGAGTTTTAGGCATATAATGTTTCACACCAATCCGAGTACCTGAGTAAACTTCCCTCTATCAGTGTTCCCATAATTCCCTCCCCACAATCCGATACTTCTGATTGTCTACTTGACAGGCACATTATAAAATTCCAGTGGTTGCAGCTTAGATCTCATGTTTAAAGTGTTGTTGAATCTGTTTTGTGTACATGTCTATATCACTTACTCATATCAGGAGTTTACCCATTACTTCTCTTTCTTTTTCTTTCCTTCCTTGTCAAGGGTAATCTAGGCATCACCCATTTATCACACATTTCCTCATCCAGTGTTCTATATACCACAAATAAGTGAGATCATTCCGTGTTTGTCTTTCTATGTTTGGCTTGTCAACATATCTTTGAGTTCCAACAAGGTTGCAACAAATCGAATGATTTCATCATTCTTGCAGCTGCACAGTATTTCATTATACATCTATATATATACATATATATAAATCACATCTTCAGAATCCATTTATCTGTTGTTGAAGCCCAAGATTAGTTCCATTCCTTAGCTATTGTACAGAGTGCAATGAATAATGATTTGCATATGTCCTTTTGAGAGTGTTTTTATACTCTGGGGGTAGGCGCTCAAAGGTGAAATTTCTGAGTCATTTGGGAGTTCAATTCTAAGTTTACTGAGAACTCTCCATAGTGTTTTCCACAGGGATTGTACTAGGCAACATTCCCATGAACAATGGATAAGAGTTTCTTTCTAGCCATATATCCACCAATAGAGATCGTTTATATTATTTTTCAAAATGTGCCATTCATTCTCACTGGTGTGAGATGATATCTCATTGTCATCTTGATTTGATTTCTTTGATGATAAGTGATGCTGAGTGTTTTTTCATGTGTCTGCTGGTCATCCGCTTTCTTCCTCTGAGAAATGTCTATTCATTTTTTCTCTGCATTTTATAGGGTTTTTGAGTTTTTTGTTGATCTTTATGAGTACTTTATATATCCTGGATATCAAACCTTTATATTATGTTTTGAATGCAAATAATGTTTCATATTCAGTTAGCAGTTTTTTTAGCTTTAACCTTGGTATCTTTTGTCATGCAGAATCTCTATAATTTTATGTAGAGCCATGTGTTTATTCTTGATTTTTTTGCCTTTTACAGTGGTATTAGATCAGCGAAGATGCCCCTATGGTTCAAATCTTGAGGCATTCTGCCTCTGTTTTCCTCAGTAGTTCTTCATGGTTTCTTGTTGGATCTCAAAGTCTTTGATCTATTTTGAATTGACTTTTGTATTAGGTCTAAGATATAGATCCAGCTTTAATTTTTCACATGTGATTTACCATTTTCCCATGTACCATATGTTGAAGAGGGTATTTTTTACTGCATTTCATGTTCTCAGTTCCCTTATAAAAATTAGCTTTCCATATGGGGTTTTGTCATAGAGTATTTGATTCTGACTAATTTTCAGAGGGCTTTCTTTGTTCCAGTATCATGCAGTTTTGTTCACTATAGCATTATAATAAGGTTCCAAGTTAGGTGATAAACAATGCTCAGTTTCTCATTTTTCAGTATGAATTTGTCCATTTATGAACTTTTCTGTTTCAATACAAATTCTACAATTGACTTTGGTAGATAAAGGAAGAATGTTGCCTGAATTGATTCAATACAATGCCCAATTGATAGGCATTGCATTCAATCAACATATTCGCTTCAGAAGCATAGTCATTTAAATAATATTGGTTCTTACAATCTGTGACCATGAAATATTTTTCCTTTCCCTAAGGTCATTTCTTTCTTTCTTTAATTTTAACATTTGATTTTAAATTATTTTAATCATATTTACTTATTTTAATTATTTTATATTGAATCACCATGTCACTGAAAGACACAGTTGCAAGTTTTCATGATTGAGTTTCAGTCATACAATGTTCCAACACACATTCCTCCAGCAGTGTACATTTCCCACCACCAATATCCCTCCTGGACCCCACCTCAGCCTGTCTCTATGGCAGGCACGTTTCTCTCTCTCTCCCTACTTTTGGGCATTATGGTTTGAAATACAGATACAGAGAGCCCATCATGTTTGGTCATTTGCCCACTATCACACATCTTCCATCCAGAGTGATCCCTTCCAATTATTTTTGTCACAATGGTTCTTTGTCTGTCCCAATCATCCTCTCTGCCAGCCCGTGAGGCAGGTTTCTAACTGTGGACCATTCATCCTGACCATATTTTATACTGTCCTTGGGTATTAGTCTCTTATTATGTTTTGTTTCTTTTCTCATATCCCACAAATAAGTGCAGTCATTCAATATCTGATTTTATCCTTCTGACTTATTTCACTTAGCATGTTACTCTCCAATTCCATCTGTTTATAATATATAGAAATAGTGCATTCATTTGTGGTATATAAAATGATATGTAGTAGGAAACTAATATCTATGGCCAGGGAAAACAGGGGCTAGAATGATAGGTCAATGGTTAGAACTAACCACAAGTGTGTGAGAGGCTGAAGGTAGATAAGATAGAAAAGAGACCAGGATGACAATAGCAGCAGGAAATGATTATGCTGGACAAGATCTAAGTGTTAAAAGTAGGTAAAGGGATATTCTTGATAAACTTTCAGTATCATTATTGCATACCAAAAATGCCCAAAAGGAGAGAGAGAGGGAGAGAGAGAGAGAGAGAGAGAGAGAGAGAGAGAGAGAGAGAGAGATTACCATAGAGGCAGACAGGGGCAGGGGGTGGGGAGTGATGGGAGGGAACCTGGGAACACTGGTACTGCTGGTACTGGGAAATATACAGTGGTGGAGGGATGGGTGTTGAAATACTGTATAGCTAAAATTTAATCATGAGCAGCTTTGTAAGAGTCTATCTCACAGTGATTCAATAAAAAATTAAAAAAAACAATAAATTGTGATGAAAATAAAAATATATAAGCAAAATTTATGACTTGATTTTTTCTAACAGTTTTATAGTATTCCATTGTATAGATGTAACATAGTTTATTAACCTGTCATATATTCTTGGACACTCGGTTTGTTTCCAGATCAAGATACAGGGACAGCACATGTAATGGGAAAAATATTTACTCAATAACGGGTTAATATATAAGATACTTACAGTACTGTTAGAACTTAATTAGAAAAATTCTCCAACCCCATCACAAAATTGGGAGAAGAAATGAACAGAAACTTTCTCAAAGAAGAAGTAAAAATAGCCAAAAGGCTAATGAAAAAATGCTCTACATCACTAATCATCAGGGAGATGCTAATCAAAATAACAACAGGATATCACCTTACACCACAGAGACTAGCACACATCAAAATGAGTAAGAACAGTCAGTGCTAGTACAGATGTGTGGTGAAACAGACTCTCATACATAGTTTGTGGGAATGGTGACTGGTCCAACCTTTTTGGAAAACAACATGGGCATTCCTCCAAACCTAGAAATTGACCCATCAATACTACTTCTTTAAAAATATCCCCAGGGTTCAAAAACACAGCAGAAATGACATCTGAACTTGTATGTTCATTGTAGCACTGTTCACATTAGCTGTCTCTTTCTTAGTTTATTTGAAGTTATACTGGTGATAATTTCATTTCTTTTCCAATTTGAATCCCTTTGATGTGTTTTTCGTCCCTGATTGCTATAGCCGGGACTGCTAATACTATGTTGAATTAAAGTGGAGAGAGTATATATCCTTGCCTTATTCCTGATCTCAGATGTAAATCTTTAGTTTTTCTCCAACAAGAATAATACTAGTTGTGGGCTTCTTATATATGGACACTATAATCTTGAGAAGTGCTCCTTATACCCCTATATTATTGAGGGTTTTTATCATAAACATATGCTGGATCTTTTCAAAGGCTTTTGCTTCAGCAATTGATATGATCACATGGTTTTTATCATTACTTTTACTAATGTGGCGAATTGTAGTAAATGATTTGCATATGTTCAACCACACTTACATCACTAGGGTTCCCACTTGACAACGGTGTTTGATAATTTGAGATGTTTGACTTGATAAGTGGGGACTTAGTTAAGGATTTTTGCATCAATTTTCATAAGAGATTGATCTGAATTTTTTTTCTTGGAGTGTCTCAGCTTTGGGTATTAGTGTAATATTAGCTTCTTACAAGGTGTTAGAAAGGATTCCTGTATCTTTGATATCTTGGAAGGGCTTAAAAGTAAAGGCAGTAAATCTTTGAAGATTTGATTGAACACACCAATAAACCCATATGAAATAGGGCTTTTGATCTTGGTGAGATTCTCAATTACTGCTTCAATCTCCTTTCTTGTGATAGGCCTGTTTTGGCTTTCTATTTCCTTCTTGTTTAGCATTGGGAGATTACATGACTTTAAGGATCTATCCATTTCAGGGCTGGAGCAATAGCACGGCGGGTAGGGCGTTTGCCTTGCACGAGGCCGACTTGGGTTCGATTCCCAGCACCCCATATGGTCCCCTAAGCACCGCCAGGAGTAATTCCTAAGTGCAGAGCCAGGAGTAACTCCTGTGTATCGCCGGGTGTGACCCAAAAAGCAAAAAAAAAAAATCTATCCATTTATTCATTTCTTCTATGTTCTCCAGCTTTAAGAGCATAAAGTTATTCATAGCAATCTCATTATATTTTGAATTTTTGAAGGATTTTGTAATAATAGTTCTCCTTTTGTTTTACATAATTTATTTGAACAATAATTTTTTTACTCATGAGTCTATCTAAAGGTTTGTATATCTTGTTTATGTTTTCAAAGGATCAGCTCCTGGTTTTCTTGATTCTTTGAATTGCTTTTTGGATTCTAAGTTGTTGCTTTCTGCTCTAGTTTTTATTATTTTTTTCCTTCTACTCCTTTTTGGTTTTGATTTTTTTCCATCTCCAGTCTTCAGTTTTTTTCAGTTCTTGGTTCTGGTTGTTCACTGGGCTTTTTTTCTTTCTAAATGTAGGCCTACATAGCTATGAATTTCTCCCTTAGCACACATTTGTAATAGCCCATAGATTCTGGCAGCTGTGTATTCATTTTCATTAGTTTCAGGAAATCTTTTCAATTCTTCCTTGATTTACTTTTTGATCCAATTATTGTTTAGCAGTGTTTTGTTTAGCTTCCAAATATTGTAAGTTTTACACATCTTTTTGTGGTTATTTTCTACAGCCATAACATTGTTGTTTGAAAAGGTAGTTTTGTACAATTTCTAAGTTTGCAAATTTTTGTATGTTTGTGTTGTCCCATAATAAGTGATGTATCTTGGAATATGTTCTATATTCAAGATAAGAATGTGTATTCATATTTTGGGGAGTGTAGAGGTCTACACATGTCCATGAATCCCAGTTCTTTCAGGTACTTGTTAGATCTCTTGTCTCTTAACTGATCTTCTGTCATGTTTATATGTTCACTGTGTAAATTGGTGTGCTGAAGTCTTTCATAGCTATTGTGTTTTGTTAATGTGTTTCTTTGTGATGTGAACAGAATCTTTATAGCTGTTGATGAACCATTATCTGGTCCATTATTATTAATGGAATTATTTTTTATCTATTTTTCCCTTGGCCAATAAGTAGTATCCATCATATTCTACAGTTACTTTATTTATTTATTTGAATGGAATTTGGTCTCACATAAATATGGCTCTCCCAGCTACTTTGGTCTTTCATTAGCTTGTATGATTGTTTTCCATCTTTTCTCCCTAGATCTATATTTATCCTGCGAGTTTAGATGTGCTTCCTGTGGACAAAAATTCCCTGTGGATAGATTTTCTTTCCTGTCCCATTCAGCTACTCTGTGCTTTTTTATAGAGTTTTATCTATTCATATTCAGAGAGATTATTGATATACAGAGCTGGGTTCCCGTGTATGTGTGTGTGTCTCTGTCTGTGTTCAATTTGTTTTTGCAAGTGTCTATTTATAAGTGGTCTTTAGTGGTTCTTGCCGGGTTAATTTAGTTGTTCCAAATACTGCAAGCTCTTAGTTGTCTGAAAATGTTCTTCTCCATTCCTCAAGTATAAATTATAGTTTTGCAGGGTAGTGGGATTCTAAAACGGGAGATTGTTTTTTTGCTGAATGTTTTGAATATGTCACTCTACTCTTCCCTGGCTTACAAGATGCCATTGAAAGATCTGTTAGGATTTTCATGTTGTTTTCCTTATATGTGAGGTTTCTTATTTCTTGCTGCTATAACTATTCTGTCTTTTAAAATTTTATCATTTTTATTACTATGTGTTTTGGTTTTCTTTTGTTTGGGTTTATATTGTTTGGTACCATTTGAGCTTCTTAAATCTATGCAGGAGCCTTTTTGAATATAACAGGAAAGTTCTCAGTCATTTTTTCCACCATCCTTACTTCCCCTTTACCTTTTTCCTCTCGTTCTTTTATTCCTACGATTTGGAGATTATTCCTCTTACAATTAACTGTCATAAATCTTACATTCTCTTGCTTTTGTTGACTTTTCTTTTTTAACTTTGTTATTGGTAATGTCTAGTATTTTATCTTCGTTATTGCTTATATAATAACATACATATAATTAAAATATATAATTATCCTGCCCCCGCACCAGGCTGTCTTCACCGGGGCCCCCTCAGAGAAGGGTGGGTGGAGTTTCCCTCCCCACCCCAAGCAGAGCCCCAGCAGCTGAAAACCTCCAGAACCCAGTCACAGCCATGCTCAAGGCCACTCTTCACATGCTTGGACGAGCCTGACCCATGAAGGAACCGACAGAGGAACCCCGGTATGCAGGACTTGGTGGCTGAAATCTATAAGCATGCTTGGATCTGGACTGGGGTCCTCCATCCAGATTCTCAGTTTTCCAGTAATTTGGCAGTAACATCCACAAACTGTCCCAGGCACCATGTAATCTCATCAATGGCCAAGATCCAGAGACTATTAAAAAATGTTCCCAAAAGAGAGTGATATAGAATCTCACACGGCAGAGCTTGGCAAGCTACCCATGGCATATTCGATATGCCAAAAACAGTAAAAATAATGGGCCTCATTCCCCTAACCCTGAATGCGACAGGGAAAAATGGAGACGTTATTGGCACCCACTTGAGCAAATTGATGAGCAACGAGAGAACAGTGATACAGTGATACAGTAATTACTGGTATGTTCCTCTTGATGTTTAATTCTTTTGCGGTGACTTCCCAGTGTATATTAATTCCTTCAGTTTCATGTTTATGAATTCTTTGATACACTGGACCAATTCATGTTTCACAGGTTGAACTTTTATTCCTGTGATCGCTTTATTTCCATGGCATTACATGCACCTTGATTTTATTTCCACATCAAGGAGACTTCAGTGTTTATTTGAGCTTAGTTATATGCCAGGACTTCTGTCACTGTGTGCAAGAGTAAGTAAAATCTTCATTTCACCAATGTTACTAAAGATTTATGAGTAGTACGATTTGAGCTTCAGATTCCAAGCTATCAGAGTTATGATCTAATCTTCTATTTTTCAGCAAGCATTGCTCTTAATAATCAATTAATCAAACAATGTCTGTGCTCTTGTGATGTTATTTAATTGGCCATGTAGTTCAGTATATAATATTTCTGCTTGCATAGAAGTATTGGCTTAGAGATATTTGAGGAAATATATAAGACCAAAGAACCCTTTGAACTAAGGGGTGATATTTTCCAAGGTGGGTTTCATAAGTCCAGTGACACCCTGGAAAAGATCACAGATGGTGCAAGAGTCACAGAGTGGGATGAAGGCATGAGGCGTTGAAATACCTGATAGCAAACTAGGCCAGCATCAGTTTTCTGGGTCTTTGAGGATGTGCGTTGGCTTTGATATGGGTTTGAGAAACCCAGAAATGGAATGCAGATTGCGCAGGAGCAATGGAGTAGAATGTAACTCTTTCTATATCAATTTTTGTCATGGTTTTTATTATTTTCTTCCTTCTGTTGACCTTTGTATTCATTTGTTGTTGGTTTTGCAGATGCTTTATATGTGCATTTCAATTGATTTTCTTTTTCTTATTTTGTATATTGCTATGAGATTACACCTAAGTATGGCTTTAGCTGTACCTCATAGATTTTTTTCCTATTTAATTTTTTATTGAATCATGTGTGATATACAGCTACAAAGTTGCTAATGATTGAGTTTCAGTTATATAATGTGTACATTTTCTACCACCTGTGTCTCCAATTTCCCTCACACATGCTCCCCTACCCTGTCCACAGTATGCTTCTGTGGCAGACACTTTTTCTCTCTTTATTATTTTCTTTTTAGGCACTGTGTTTTGCAATACTGTTACAGGAAGTATATCATGCATCTGACTTTAAGTACTTTCAGCACCCAGTTTGTGTCCAGAGTAATCATTTCCAACTATCATTGTCATACAGGTTCCTTCTCTGTTTTAACTGCACTTCTCCTCCTCCAAGGTGGTATACCTCCAACAATAGGTCAGTCCTCCCGGACCTTGTTTCTACTGTTTTGGGGAATTATTCACATACTATGTGTTCTTATTTGCTTGGTTGGTTTTTGTTTTATTTTATACCCCGCAAATGAGTGAAGTCATTCTATGTTTGTCCATATTCTGACTGATTTGACTCAGCATGATTGTATCCATGTCCATCCACTTGTATCACTTGTATCACTTGTCATCCCATTGATCCTCGATTTGCTCGAGCAGGCACCATTAACGTCTCCATTTGTCCCTGTTGCATGCTACTGTAGCCCAATGATATCTGCTCACTCCAGGAACAAGAAGAGCCTTAAATCGTTCATTCAGGGTTTTGATGAAGAAGTCTGACCATGTCGTTGGTGGGTGGCCATGCGGTCTCTTGAAGTCCCGTGGAATCCAATCAATAACAGCTCTAGTCCAGGGGTCATCTCTGAATCTCATTACGTCTCTGACCCATCTGATTTTCAAAGCCTTGGCAAACGAGACAGCATCCCTGAGTCTTGACCATGTACAGAGGTCAGAACTCCGGATTCCTTCTTTCACTTAAGTTAAACGTTATACTCCTAATATAGCTCTTTTGATTCCTCTTTGGGATACGTGAATAACGTTCTCATCCTGTTTTCGTAAGGCTCAGATCTCTGAGGCTATTTTAGTGTAGGAAGAACGATGGAGTTGAAAAGATGTGCCCGGAGATGGAGGTTCTTCATCTTTTTAACTACTTCTTAGATGCTCTTGAAGGCATTCCACGCTGCTTTCTTCCTCCTGTGCAGTTCTGGTGCCAAGTAGTTCTTCATGTTGAGTTCTCGACCCAGGTATACATAGCTGCTGCATTCGGAGATGTTATTTTCATTGAGAGCAAATGGAGAGTCAGGGACTATTTAGTTTTTCATGAGCATCATCATTGTTGAGGTTCAGTTGCAGTCTGACATTTCCACATTTGCAGTTGAACACGGACAGCATTTGTGCCGCTTGGCTAATGTTTGGCTGTTGGGGATGGACTGAGCTATCAGGGTGAGCCCATACAGACTGTACTACAGACAGGAACATTTTCCCCCTTCAAGCTGCCTTCAGAAAATAATTTCAGTATATTGAAAGAGGCAGTTTTTCCTATTCTCACAAAAGCCTGGCTGGTCTTTGACATGCCAGATCTCAGGTGCTAGCCAGGCCTGATTTTTGACATTGTAGATTCTATGCTCTGGCCCAGCCTAGTCTTTGGGATGTAGATTTCAAATGCTGCCTAGTTTGTAATTGACATGTAGATTTCCTGTGGCAGCCCAGCCTTGTCTTTGGGATGTAAATCAAAATGCTTTTAGCCCAAGAAAGGTTTCAGTTTTGGTTTTGTATCTTCTTTCCTGAGGCTTAGATTACTGGCCTGCAGATGCAAGGAAATAATGCTGCCTCAATGTTCTTCCTGTAACATCTTTTGATGCCTTTGGTGACATCACTGTATTGCGCCCTTTAGAAGTACTATGATCAATAAAAGGAGATCCATGAGGCTCTCTGCCTTTGCCAAGAGCCAGAGAGAGCCTTGGACCTCCATGAGACACATTTCTTCCACGTTCTTTATCTCAGCACCTCTGACCACACGAATATTCACAAAATATTTGGCGTTATGAGAACAATGTCATCAGTGAAGCGGAAGTGGTGTAGTTGCTGACCATCTATCTCCCATCACTTCCCAATCCATTCATCACATGACGTTCTTGAGGGTGGCACTGAAGAGTTTCAGTGAAATGGTATCACCCTGCCGTACCCCTCTCTTTACATCAATGATCACTTCATTGTAGAACAGTGAGATCCTGGTTGTGAATCCGTAATACAGTTCATGGAATATGTTGATGTACTGAGTTTGAACTCCCTGTTTGGCTACGGCTTCAATGACCGCTACAGTCTCAACAGAATCAAAGACCTTCATTAAATCGATAAATGTTAGACAGTGTGGCATCTTGAACTCCCATAAAACTTCAATGAGCTTGGTCACTGTGTGGATATGATCGATTGTACTAAATCCTATTTGGAACCCAGCCTGCTTGCATGGTTTTCCTTCATCTAGTGTTCTGCCTATTCTATTCAGGATGACTCGAGTGAACAACTTGTACATGATGAATAATAGGCAGATTGGGTGACAGTTGCCTATGTCGTGCATGTCTCCCTTTTTGTACAACAGAACGGTCCTGCTGGTTTTCCATTGGGACAGAACCTTGCATTCAGACAGGTAGTGTGTGAAGAGCCGAGCCAGTGTATTGCTGAGTACTGGCGGCAGATTCTTCAGGTGTTCGGGTCTGACCTTGTCTGGACTGGGTGCTGTACTCGTCTTTACTGATGAAATGGCCTGTTGGATTTCAGAAGGGAGGATATTGGAAACAACATATCCATCCTGCAGAATTTGGCATGTGCGCAGGTGGACGTGGCTGTCAAAGAGATGAGAGTAGAAGTCGTGAAATATTCTCTCCATTGCCTTTCTGGAAGATGTGATAGATCCATCAGGACATAGGAGGGCAGTCATCTTGGTCTTGTAGTTGGTGACGGACAACATTAGAATAATTTTCCCGCCTTCTGCCACATCTGCCAACACTGCTATTCTTCTCTCTTTGAGGTCTTCCTTTATCGCTTCTCTGCACAGCTTTGCGTGCTTATATGTCCACATACATATAAGCAAATTTCATGACTTCTGTTCTCCTAACATCTGCAGTGTTTTATTATATAGATGTACCGTGGTTTCTATGGTATGTCTGACAGCTTTTATAAATTATTTCTCTATTATCATGAATCACAAGGAATATTTTATTTTGTCCTTGATTTCCTCTTTGATGCAGCTGTTTCTAGCAGTGTATATTTTAAGTCCCCATATGTTACAGTTGCTACACATTTTTATGATTAATTTGTAATTTTTGGCATTGTGATCTGATATGCTGTGTTATTTTTATATTGAGAATTTAGGTAATTTTATTCAATGCCCTTATATGTGATCTATCTTAGAGTATGTTCTCGTGCACCAAAGAAAAATGTATTTTTGTCTTTTTGAGGATTTAAGACCTTTTATATATAAATTAGTCACAGTTTTACTAATTCTTCATTTACTGCTCTCATGTTTTTCAGACATTTTGTCTAGATTTCTGATATTCCATCTCTCCAGTATTGACAGTGGAGTGTTGAATTCTCCCACTACTGTTGTGTTTCTGTCAATGTTTTACTTTGTTTGTCAGAAAAGCCTTATAAACTTTTCTGACTCTATATTTGGTATATATATATATATATATATATACATATATATATATGTTAGAATCAGTACTTCTATAGCTATTGTTTCCTTAACCAATAATTAGTGTTCATCCCTATCTCTAGTAACTTTAAATTAAATTATATTTGGTCTGATATAAGCATTACTCTCCAAGATTTCTCCCAGATTGACTTGTATAACTGTTTTCCATATTTTAACTGTCCTTGTGATTTATATGTGTTTTCTGTCACTAGCAAATGGATGTATTTTATTTCTTAATCTATCCCACCGGATGAATGACTTTTGATGGGAAAATTCAGTCCATTGACATTCATAGATACTACTTTTATAATGGGTTGTGTTGTCAATTTACCATGTGGAGTTTTTGCTTCTAAAGCTTGCTATTTGGTTTATATAAGTGATATTTTAGTGTTTCATTCAGGCCTCATTTAGTTATAGCAATGTCAACTCTTCTTCATCTGAGAATATTTTTATACCTACCTCTCATCTAAATGAGAGTTTTTCAGGAAGGTTGACTCTAGATTGAAAGTGTTTTTCAGTAAGTAATTTTATTTATTTTATTTTTTTAGTTAGTGAATCACTATGAGGTACAGTTACAGACTTACAAACTTCCATACTTAGGTGTAAAAAATTAAGGCACGCCGACGGGCATGTGCACTCGCAGACTCTCTGGGCAGCTCTGTCTCACTGCCCGTGTTTGGTGCTCTGGAACCATTGTGTGTGGCTGTTGGTCAAGGGCAGGCGACTGAAGGAAGAAGGCCAAACTAGTTGTTTGATCAGTTTATTTCATTCTTTCTCCCTGCTTCTCTCCCGGTTCTGGATCTCTCTCTGGGTCTTCTTCTATCTCCCTCTCTGCCCCACAGTCTCAGTTTATATAGCAAATTACATAGGGCAGTAGCACAAAGGTGGATTTAGCATCAACAAATCAATAAAGAAGGGTAAGACCATTTCTTGAGGAAATTAACAAAATCTCATCTAAGGAAATCTCATCTAAGGAGATCTGCTCAAGGGTGTGATTCCAAAGAAGGGTGTGTCAGAGTGTGAGCTAGTAATCTAATTAAATAGTGATAGTAAATCTACTTCTAATATTTCTAGCAATGTCATTCTGTATGAGCACAGTAAGAGATATAAAGTTTGGTTCTTCCTAAGGACATCTCACAATACATTCCAGACCACAGTCCTCAGGCCAGGTTAATCTTCCTAACCCCAGCAGGGTCCTAGTCTCGTCATTACATTTGGATCATGACAGCATTGTCCATGATCATGCCCTCAACTTATAGTTGAGTATTGTGGCGCTTTGGCCTGGCCCATTTCTGTGCCAGGGTAGCTCACAGCTTGCCCTGGGTCTATTCCGTCCCTTATTGAGACCCTGCTTTTGGGGTGCTAGGAAAGCAGATGCCCGGGAGTAAATAATATTGGAGTCAATCAGCTCCCAAGTTACAAAGCATAATATTAACTGTCTTCCTGTGTCCATACAGAAAGGACATTGTTCTAAGGTAAATTAAGCTCCCTGCGGCAAGGCTAAAAGGACAAATCCCACTTTATCCTACACTTACATTTCAGTCATACAATGGTCAAGACCCATCCCTTCACCAGTGCCCATTTTCTACCACCAATGCTCCCAGTATCTCTCCCACCATCCCCACCCCTATTCCCCTTCCCCTCACCCTACCTCTGTGGCAGGGCATTCCCTTTTGCTCTCTCTCCTTTTGGGTATTGTGATTTGCAATAGAGGTATTGAGTGGCCACCATGTTCGGTCTATACTCTGCTTTCAGGGTGCGTCTCCTATTCCCAAGCCGATCCTCCTCGCACCATTTACTTGGTGATCCCTTCTCTACCTGAACTACCTTTTCCTTCTGTATGTGTGGCCAGCTTCTAAGCTGTGGAGTAATCCTCCAGTACTTATCTTTAATATTCTTGGTTGTTAGTCTCCCATTCTTTTACTTAATATTCCACAAATGAGTGCAATTTTTCTATGTTGGTCCCTCTCTTTCTGACTCATTTCAATGAGTAATTTTAATATGTCATTTCACTCTTTTCTCTCATGCAAGCATTTCATATATGTTAACAATTTTGATTCTTATGCTATTTCCTCTACATTTAACATTTTTCTTCACTCTTGATGCTTTAAAAAATCTCTCTTGGATTTGGCCATTTTGATTACTATGTGACTTTGCATTGCTCTTTTTGATTCTCTTTTGTTTGGTACTCTTTGGGGCTTTAGAATCTGTTAAGTATCCTTCTTCCAAAGAGTGGAGAATTTCTCTGCATTTTTCTCACCACTGCTCTTCTGCTTTCTATTTTTCTTTCCTTTCTGGTGTTCCTGTAATTTGGAGATGATTTCTTTTGCTGCTATTCATTAAGTACATTATATTCTATTACATTCCTTTATTTCTCTTTTCTTTCAACAATTCTTTATCAATGTTGTCTTGTATTTCTGTCTTCAGTTTAACCTATGTGCTTCTCTACATGTGTGATTCTGCTACTATGAAGTGTAATTGTGTTCTTTAGTTCTTTTGATTCCACTTGTATGGAATCTGGCATGCTCAGAATCAGTTCTTTGATTTGGTTGAACTTTTTGCCTAGTGATTATTTTTAATTCACTGGATAGTACTTACTTAATTTCTATTGCCAATGCAGTGTTGATTGCAGGCTTTTCTTATTTAAAATTCTATTTTATTCCTTTACATTTGTTCACAATAATTTATTACATTAAATATTCAAACACCAATCCCACCAATATTATTTTGAATTTTCCCACAACCATGCAAACCTGCCCCCAAACCAGGTCTTAAATAATTTATTTTATATTAGTTGTTCACCATCTGAACAAACAGAGAGTTTTTTGCCCGCACGCCTGGCTGTCTTCCCCAGGGCCCCTCAGAGGAGATGGGCTACAGCTTTCCTCCCCTCCCTGAGCAGAGCTCCCAGCAGCCGAAGCCCACCGGAACCTAGCTACAGCCATGCTCGAGGCCCCTCTCCACACATTCAGACAGGCCTCACGCATGAAGGTATCGGCAGAGGAACCCAGGTGTGTGTAATCCCATCAATGACCAACATCCAGAGACTTAAAAGCCAGCTCCCAGAAGCACTCGGCCGCTTCACGGCCGCGCGATATCTTGTAGTCTACTTCTCCCTCTGGGAGAAACTGGCAAGCTTCTGAGAGTTTCCTGCCCACATGGGACAGCCTTGCAAGCTTCCCATGGTGTATTCATATGCTAAGTCCAGTAACCAGCTGGATCTCATTCCCCTGACCCTGAAAGAGCCTCCAGTGTGACATCATTGGGAGGGCTGAGAGAGACTTCTAAGATCTCAGGGAAAGGATGAATGGATAGTTTACTGAACCCGCTTGAGAAATCGACAATTAATGGGATTTTGTGATTCACGATTTGTGATATTAGTTGTTATGAATAATCTGCTAAAAATCATCCCAAAAAAATCCTTAGAGGAAAGTATGTGAAGGATGTTGTATCTCACCCTGGAGCCATGAAGCACTTGTATAAGATACTACTAACACGTTGTTACAGGTTGAGCCTTTGTGATTGGAATAACATTAGTTGCCTTCTATTTTACTCTGCTTTATACTCCATTAAATGTGGCGTACTACTCTTGGTATGTCACTGGTGTAGAGTATGAGATGTCATTCCAGGAATTCTAAACTTTTAAATAGGGTGATAGAGCTGAGTTTAATTTTCAACTGCATCATGACTTTGGAGTCAGAAGGCATCTCTGCAGCTTGTGAAAATCTTCCAGGGTTTATTTGTGAGTCTCTTGTTCATGGTCATTAATGAGCTTGTATGGCGCCAGAGACAAGTTTGTGACTGCCAGGCAGTTTGTGACTGCCAAGCTCCCCGAAGAACAGGAAGATGCAGGGAGATCACTTATTCCTGACTCAGTTAGAGCCTGGAGATTTTGGTCACCAAACTCACTATCTGAGTTTTTTTTAGCAGATTCATTCTCATGGATAAGGCTCATCCTGAGCCTGTGGAAATTGGCCTTGAGCATGGCAGCAATTGGGTTCTGGAGGTTTTTGGCTGCTGGGGCTCTGCTAGGGTGGGTGGTGGGACTCAACTCTTCCCCTCTGGGGTGGCCCAGATGAGACTCATATCAAGCTCTTCTTCACTGTGACAATTTATCAGTTTTTATTCCTATATTTTCTTTTTTATGACTTTAAGAGTTTTGAGAAGTAATGGGTTTTTTAAAAAAAAAAATAGGGTTTGGGACCACACCCAGCAGTGTCCCTGGCTCTTCCTGGATCTATGCTCAGTTATGACACCTGCTGGTGTGAGGAGACAATGGGTTGCCAATATTGATCTGGAATTTTTTAATGAAAGGCAAGCATGTTACCTCCTGCACTATTTCTCCACGAGCCAAATGAGCTACTTTATAGATTGTCCCCTAACTGGAATTTTCTGATACTTTTCTAATGCTCAGAAAGAGATTATGAGTTGGTTTTCTATCTTTTGGGAGGAAAAACTCAGATGTAAAGTGCAATTTATCACATCATATCAAGGGTACACATTGCTAAGCATAACTTGTTGTTAACCTTAACTACCTGACTGAGGTAGTGTTAGCTACCTCAAATGTTCATGTGTTATTCTACTATAAAGTTATTTTCCCCTAACTCCATATTGTATTCTTTTTTCTCCTTTTAAAAATTTATTTATTTTTTAATTAGTGAATCACTATGAGGTTACAGTTACATATTTACACATTTTCGTGCTTGTGTTTCCCTCATAAAATATTCAAGAACCATCCCACCACCACTGTCCATTCTCTACCACTAATGAACTCAGTATCCCTCCCACCCCCCAATCCCATTCCCCCCACCCCATCCCATCTCTGTGTCAGGGAATTCCATTTTGTTCTCTGTCTCCTTTTGGGTGTTGTGGTTTGCAATAGTGGCCATGGTGTTCAGTCTCTAGTCTTTCGGCACGCATCTCCCTTCCCACATGGGATCTCCAATCACATTTTGCTTGGTGTTCGCTTCTCTGTCTGGGCTGCCTTTTCCCACAGCATGTGAGGTCAACTTCCCAGCCACAGAGCCAACCTCCTGGTATTATATACAATATTCTCGGGTGAAGAAAGCAAAATTCTTAAACTTAATGGCATGGTGCAATTGTACTGGGGGTAAGGCACCAACCGCTGAAGCTGGCAACCAAGTTCAATAGTCAGTAGCCCCAGAGTCCCTGAGCACTCCAAGGAGCAATCATTTAGCACAGGGGAGCTGGAGTGTGGTCTTGACCCCAGAACAAAAGCAAAATCAAATCCCCCCAAAACACAGTGAAATGTATAGTACAAGAAGTAAATTGATTTAGAAATGGAAGGAACTATTCAGATCATGACCCCAGTTGAATACACATGCTGGCAGCAACCCAGGAGTTCATGTAGGTCTGTGTCTGCAGGGTGTTCCCCATCCCATATGGCTGTCACCGAAAGCCCACAGGTGCTGGTAGGTCTCCAGCACCATGTCTCTGAAGAGCTTTCTCTGAGAGGCTTTTCGACATGTCCATTCCTCCAGGATGAGGGTGACGGACATGTTGGGGAAGATCACCATGTCCTGAGTAGATATACACAGGGGGCAGGAGTCACAGCCTGACCTCAATTTGTTTTCTGGAACAAAAGGACAGGACCTCCAATGGTCCTAGAGGGGCTCAGGGCCTCTCCTCTCAGATGCAACCAGTTCCACGTGCACTCCTAGCTGAGGGGCCCCAGAAATCAGTCTAAGAAAGCCAGCTATGCTGCAGTGTGCAGATGCTATATTAGGACGTTCCTGGAGGTACCAGTCTTGCACAACACACTCACCCCATGGCCAATCTCAGTACCATTGGCCAATCAAGCCCTGCAGCACTGCAGAACATGAGAAGAGTCTCAGTGGGACACAAAAGAGGACACTGGGTGTGGCACAAAACATGAAACACTCCACACACTCCGCTGGATCCCATAACCCATGACACTAGGGACAAGAAGGGGACACTCAATGTTTAGCGGGTGACCCAAAGTTGTGTGTTGATGTATGTGCTTATAGGACTCTTGACTCACAGTTTGGCAGAAGCCCCCACATCCAATGCCCTGCCTCCAAAATAAAGACAAAGAGAAAGTTATCTGCCAAGAGCAGAACAGGTGTCAAATTCAGTAGTATATTCTCTAGGGTCAGCTCTTTGGTGTTTTTTTTTTTATTTTTGGTGAGGGGCCACACTGCAAGTGCTCAGAGATTACAGGCCAAGTTTTCAGTGATTATATGTGATATCTCTCTTCTGGGTATGTGAGTTTATGAAAGAAAAGGAGAAGAAAACTCATACTTACCCTAGGACAAATCTCCATGGTCTAAGTCCATAATTTTGCTCAGAGCCTAAAAGTCTTTCTTCTCCTCCTGACAGTCTCTTGTTGAATTTATTCCTGAATGTTCACATCTAAGAACTTCCAATGAAGGTAGGAACAGAGAGGCAGGGGAGAGCACACCAGGCTGGAGAATCTGCTGGCCAGCTGGAAGCCATGGTACCATCTGTCCTCTGGTTCTTGAGTACAGAGCTGGGAACAACACTCAGGCATTGCCAGATCTGGCCCCAAATTAAACTCCACCTGCATGCCTCGTAGTTAGATAGACACAGGGAAAGGAGCTCAGAGGGCTCAGCAGCTACTTTACTGGTGGGGGAACGCAGCAGTGCAACCCTGCATCTCAGAGACACACGAAAAGAAGGGCCGAGTCCCTGACCAGCTCCGCTTTTTTAAATTTTTTAAATTTAAAATTTTTAATTTTTTTATTTTTTAATTGAGTTACCGCGAGAACAGTTGCAAGGCTTTTAGGATCGAGTCTCAGTCATACTATGCTCAAATACCCATCTTTTCACCAGTGCACATGTTCCACCACCAGTAACCCCAGCACACCCTCCCTCCAAATCTCCCTCTGCCTGTGTGGCAGATGATTAGCACTTTACTCTTTCCTTTCTTTGATTACATTCAATTTTCGACAGGAAACTCACTATCATTGTTTGGTGTTTTACCCCCAACAGTCAGACCTTTCAGAATGACATCATTAGGTTGTATGTTTTCTATTGTTGGTAACAAAGAGCATATGATGTTGTGCAGTCGTGAAAGTGGCTGCCCAGATTTGGAATTCTGGTATTAAGCCCAGAGGTATTTCTGCCAGCAGCCGCTGCATTCCGAGATTGGTTTCTGTGGTGCTGGGATCATGGCTGTTCAGGAGCGGAGGAGCTGTACATGGGCGACCGCTCGGGGTCTCATTTGGGCAGGAGGCAGGGACGGTTCTGCCTCCCCCATCGCAAGATTCCCCATGCATCCCGTCCCATCACTGCAAACTCTTACCTCTCTGTCCAACTGATTCTGAACGGTGGCGGTCGCCATGCTGTCGCAGGGGGGAAAAGGCCGGGAGACAGAAACCCTTCCCCTCCCGGAGCTGCACGGGGCCGTAGCTTAGTTCAGAGTCCAGGAGTATGTCTGCCAGCAGCTGCGGCATTCTGAGATTGGCTTCTGTGCATCTGGGATAATGGATGCTCAGGAGTAGCGGAGCCATTCCAGAGCATATATTTTGTATATCAGGAAAGGTTTGAAGATGTCCAGTCCCGCATTCCGGAGCCGTGTTAGTAGAAACTCATTGTCGCCGGGCTCCATCTGGAGAAGGCGTCCATATTGTATTCTTTGGAAGAAGTAACATTATGTGTGGCTTATTTATATTTCACTTCTCTGAACACAGAATAAGCTTCATAAGGTATTTGGATTTCTTCTACGTGACAAATTAGTGTATTCTACATTTATTTACTGTATGAGAATTTATCCTGTTAGTATGTATTTCTGTATGCTTATTTTACATTTTGGATTATAATCCAATATTAATATCTTATTGCTCATATTGGTTTTGCTTTGACCATTAGGAAGTCTTTCTTTTCATTTTACATATCACTCATGGATGTGTTGAAAAAGAAGTCATCATCCACTGCTGCTGGAAATGTCAACTGGTTCAGCCTATTTAGAAAACAATAATAATACTTATGATAAACTAAGAATTAAGATTTCATATAACCCACCAATTTGACTTCTTGGCATCTACCCCAAAAGAGGTCCAAAACACTATTCAGAGGAGGCATTTTGTACTGCTATATTCATTGTAGCACTATTCACAATAGCCAAAAATTGGAAACATCCAAAGTGTAAAAGAAAAGATAAATGAAAAAATAAGCTATTACATATATAGAGCAAAATACTCTAGAGCTTTAATAAAAATGTAAACATTCAATTTTTTCCCATGTGATGGATCTCAAAACATTATGATAATTGAAGTTATTAATAAGGGCAGAGATAGATACAGAATGATCATATTCATATGTGGGATATAAAGAATCATAATAAAGCGATAACAAATTGCCAAATGCAATGGAGATTAATAACTGATCTAAAAATCTGAGGTTACCATGTGAGGGATATGGAGAAGGAATGCATTAGGGTGAACGGGGTGCAGTTACAATGCTGTATGCATGAAATCCTATCATTTACAGTATTATACAAAGGTACATAGTTATATAAATATTTAAAAGTAGTGTTTTAAATCATTAAAGGCATGCATAAAATATTACTTCTGTTACAATAAAATTCATTGCTCCCATGCCATGTAAAACAAAATTTGTCAATGTGTTTTTCATATTTTAAAATCATCTTGTACCAATTGGTAAAATAGCAAAATTCATGTAAAGTAAAAAGAAATGACAACCAATTGTCCAAACAATTTGAGCGCAATATGACACTAAGTCTTTAGATAGGTGAAGACAATACTTGGTAAAGAAAATTTAAAATGTGATGAAATAACAGAGTTTAACTAGCCATGATCTTGAAATGGAAGAATGCAGACTAGTTGAGGAATAAAGAAGGGAGGGAGGGTTGAATATTCCCAAGATACTCATCTGAAGTTCTACTATTTTATTCAAAATCTGACCCCAAGTCAAATAGAGAAAGTCAGACTCCCTTAGAAGGTAGGTGGGTAGGTGGCAAAGAAACTAGGAGAGAAATCTTTTTTTTTTAATCTTTAATTTTTTAAAATTTTTTAAAAAATTATTGAATCACTGTGAGATAGTTAGAAGCTTTCATGTTTGGGTTACAATCTCACAATGATCAAGCACCCATCCCTCCACCAGTGCACATTCCCTACCACCAATATCCTGGGTATAGCCCCCCCTTTCCCACCCTCCCCCTGCCTCTATGGCAGACAATATTCCCCATACTCTCTCTCTGCGTTTGGGCATTATAGCTTGCAACACAGACACTGAGAGGTCATCATATTTGGTCCATTATCTACTTTCGGCATGCATCTTCCATCCCAACTGGTTCCTCCAGCCATCATTTTCTTAGTGATCCCTTCTCTATTCCATCTGCCTTCTCCCCTCCGCTCATGAAGCAGTCTTCCAGCTATGGGGCAATCCCCCTGGCCCTTGTATCTACTTTCCTTGGGTGTCAGCCTCTTGTGATGTTATTTTATACTCCACAAATGAGTGCAGTCCCTCTATGTCGGTTCCTCTCTTTCTGACTCATTTCACTTAGCATATAGTCTCCATGTTTATCCATTTATAAGCAAATTTCATGACTTCATCTCTTCTAACAGCTGCATAGTATTCCATTGTGTATATGTACCAAAGTTTCTTTAACCAGTCATCTGTTTTAGGGCACTCGAGTAGTTTCCAGATATTTGCTATTGTGAACAGTGCTGCAATGAATATATAGGTACAGATGTCGAGAAATCATTTCTACTGTACTTGTTTGCATCTCTAGGATATCTGTACTTGTAGGTTTATTGTAGCACTATTTACAATAGCTAGAATCTGGAAAAAAAACTGAATGCCCGAGAACAGATGACTGGTTAAAGAAACAGTGGTATATCTACACAATTGAATACTATGCAGCTGTTAGAAAAGATGAAATCATGAAATTTACATAAAAGTGTATTGACATAGAGTATCAAGCTAATTGAAATGTGTCAGCAAAAGAAGAACATAGAATGACTGCACTCATATGTGAATGTAAAGTAACATAATAGAAGATGAACACCCTAAGGAATGGTTTGAGGCTCTTTGTGTTCCTGGAGCGAGCATTCGGCTACACTAGATGGGAGAGGGTCAAATGTAGACATTACTGGTGTCCACTCAAACAAATCAACAAAAAACAGGATGACAAGTGATACAAGAATACCTAAGGATGATAGAGATAAGGGGCAGAAGGATTGTCCACGGCTTGGAAGCCGATATCATTTGGTAGAGAAAAAGGCAGCTGGTATAGAGAAGGGATCACTAAGTAAATGATGGTTAGAGTGCTAGCTTTGGATGGTATATGCATGCTAAAAGTAGACTATGGACCAAACATGATGGTCACTTAGTACCTCTACTGCAAAACATAAGACCAAGAAAAAAAGAGTAAGAGGGAATGAGTCTGCCACAAAGGTGGGGGAGAGGGGTGAGGGTGGTGAGAGGGATACTGGAAATATTGGTGATGGAGAATGGGCATGGGCGGAGGGATGGTCACTGGAACGTTGTGTGATCGAAATGTAATCATGCAAGTTTGCAACTCTGTAACTGTAGCTCATGATGATTTATTAAAATTAAAAAAAAATTAAAGGAAGCTAGGAGAGAAGAGGCCCCAGAGTGGTCTTGAAAAGCAGTGATTGTTATGACATGGCCTATTGTAGAACTTGCATAATAAGGTACCATTGATTATAACTTTGAAAGTAAGATTGAAAGATTGCCACTTGTGTTGCTTTCAGAGGAGTTGAGTGACAGAGTAGAATGATAAAGAAGAAGAGTATTTACTTGGAAGTTTTATGTCTATAATATGAGGAATCCTTCCAAATATATTTTCCATCAGCAATTTACCCACATGCTGTTAATTTTCTAAGTACCTGATTTATCATTCTACTAAGCTGTCTTACATTGTGATATAAACTTGTATGCATATTTAGTAGAGTTTACTATTGGGTGTTTTATTATTTAATTTTGAGTCTAATAACTCTATTATACATCATGTTTTACAGTAGCTTGGTACCAGATGTGGTTTCAAGTGAATGATATGTAAGATTATCATGCGGACTACGACAGTTCTTGACTGTTACATACATTTTTATTTTTTATTTGTATATTTTGTTTTTTGGCCAGACCCATTGGTGCTCATGTCTTACTCCTGTCTGTACTCTCAGGAATCAGACTTAGTGGGTCCTGGGAGAACATATTGGTTCCATGGATCAAACGCAAGTAGAATGCATGCAAAGAAAGCAGCTTAGCATACATGTTCTTGTACCTCAAATGGTACCTTATCATACATGTTCTATTATTGGCCATGTCATAAGTTCTAATCTCTCTAGCCCAACACTACTTTTATCTACCAGACCAACTTCAACTTTGTATACCTTCACTGTCTTGTGTTCTAAACAACACATGTACTTTCACACACATATTGCAAATATACAATTTAATCTATGATATATATCTATGCATCTATATGTATACATTGAATCCTTTCTCCTATGTTTGTTCTATCTGATTGTCTGACCACCATCTGGTTACCTATTCAATCATATAATGTAGAGACTGACAGAGATTCCCAAATACCATAACTATCATTCACTCGGCAAATTATTTCTACTATTTGATAGGTGTATGGAGAAGGCCAATTATATTGTACATGAGAAATTAACTGACAACTTGGGTAATCCATCCAATTTTTCATATATTTTCTTTATTTATTACCTCTTTACTTCATACTTATGCCTCTTCTTCAAGGTTTTTCTCCTGGCCTGAATACTCTCTCCTTATTCCCTCTAACTGTGTTCTCAGACATGGTTACTACACACTCCACTGATTCATTCTCTTCCAGATATTTTATTTTCTGTTTACTATTGTTTTTTTTCAAATCACTGCTTTTCCCAATAAGATAATATATTATATAATATATTATATATAGAATTGAATGCAGGTCTTTTTTTTTGCTTTTTGGGTCACACCTGGCGATGCACAGGGGTTACTCCTGGCTCTGCACTCAAGAATTACTCCTGGAGTTGCTCGGGGGACCATATGGGATGCTGGGAATAGAACCCGGGTCAACCGCGTGCAAGGCAAATGCCCTACCCGCTATGCTATCACTCCCGCCCCTGAATGCAGGTCTTATGCATTCAACAAAGCTACTCCATCATCATTGACCACTGTTTTACTTGGACTGTAACATCAGAGAGATAGTTTCTAAAGACGAAGTAAAGTGTTGAGGCCACAAATTTGTTCTTCACTTGACTTTTCTTGATTCTTAGTATTTTTAGAGTAATTGGAAAGCTCAGTATTGGTAATGTTGGTCATTACCCTTGAAGAAATGCCATTCTCTCTAAGTAATAATTTATTTCTATGTCATTTATTATTTATTTTCACCACCCTTTGTGCATTTATCATTTTCAGTTTTTCCCCTATAAACTAAATAAAATGCTTGCAAAAAGTATATTGTGTATATGAAATTCCTTTAAATAAAATAGGAAACAAAAATAAAGTAGGGATTTTCTAAGAATGTGGTGGTGTTTACTTTAACACTCAGCATATGTTTTGGGTCCATGGATTCAATATTGTCCTTCACTGAACATCCATATTTGTGGAAGGGAATTTTTATCTTTACCATGGAAAGACTTATGACTGTACAATAGAACAGAAAATTTTCATTTTGTTATTATTCAGAGAAGACTGGGAAGTTGTTGCTTCTGCCAGTTTCCATCTTCAATTACAAGTTTGACTTCTTGAAGAGATTGATCCAAAAATACCAGTAACTGTCAGACAAGAATGCTGTGTAATGGCATGAATGAGCTGCCAACATAAATATCATCCTAAATTGTCCTTGAAATATGTAACTTTAAACATAAATAAAGAAAAGGGAGAGAGCACACATCTCTTAAGTAAAAGAACTGGAAACCTTCATTGAGGGCATGGTAGAACAGCCTAAAGTAGAATTCAGCAGGTACTAAGCACTATGTAGAGCAAAGTAGTTATGGTATATTAGGTTGGGGAGAATGACATCCACTGAAATAAGACACTAGCTATATCTAATGTTGTTCTACAAAGTCCAACCCACAAATTCTGGTCCTGTTTGAAGAGGGTCAATTTATTAGAACCTCATCCTTAGGTAGATATACACTTGTCTATCCTTGCCTCCTTTCCAAGAAAGAAGCTATCTCTGCTTCTAATAATTCACATTAAGTTTTTAAGGCACTGACACCTTTGTAATCAATTTGAGGATGTTCAACCTCTGCTAATTTGTTGTTTTCACCTTGAAGCCCAGTTTTGAGCTCGGGCTTATACATACCTTATTTTTACTGAAGGTAAATGGTAAATGAACCTCAGTATCCTACTGAGAAATTTTGGAGGAAACTATGAGACACTGATTTATTCTGGCCCCCAGCCTTGTGTGTTAGAAGTCAAGGCCAAGTTATGTGATGATATCTGGCTAGAAGACAGGATGAGAAGAGAACTACTATCAGCAGTGTTTTCATAAACTTTTGTGCAGAGGACAGACTATCTGACCCTTTTATTTTTCCTCAAGTTTGTGTTATAGCCTATTACCTGTATTGCATATAATTTGCTATTTTCTGGAGAGGTGAATCTTTAATCCAAATAGAAGCCTCCAGATATGGGTGTAAGGAAATCATGAAGCTAACAATGACTTTGAGACACTATCCCCTTTTTTCTGTTTATGCCTTAATCTGCTGGCTTTGACTCAATCTCTGACACTTGCAAGGGAACATTAAAAGCAGCATTTAGAAAATAGCTTGAACCAGGACACTATATTATTTTATGGAAATCAATGGAAGCTGTGTGCCCAGTCTGCATCTCCCTGATAGAAACCTCTTACTGTTATTCTAAAAATAAGAAATAAATTCTCTCCACTATACTTTATTCCAACCATGGGGTTAGTCTTGTGTACTTTGGAATGAGTTTACAAGACTAAAAATGTTTCCTTTAACAGAAACATGCAGAAACAATGTATACTACATACTGAACATAAGTTGGCTTTTTACAAATATGGGTCAACAGCTTCTAAGAGAGTTTTAAGCCCTGTAGCCACCACTTTTCCAAAGTTATTTTCCTATAACTCAGAGCCCTATAGGGTCTCAGACTCTACTAGGTTCTACCTGTTGTAGACTGTAGAATAATATTGGGTTGCCCTTCCTCCCTGGCTACTGGGAGCTTGTGTCTGTTGATTGCCCCCCAACCTGTCAATTACCTTTGTCTCCTGATTAGACTCTGACTTGTAAATATTGTCTTTCTCTTCTCCTTAATGTACTTTGAATGTTATTTATTTCAAAGCAATTGCATTTTGTATGAATACAGAAAGACAGTTAAAAAGACAAGCCTGTGACTGAGGAGTTACCTTCTGGACATATGCTCTGTCGACTTAAGTCTCAGTTGTCCTTCCTAGATCCCCAAAAGCAGGGTCCCGACGAAAACTGGATGGATCCAGAGCAAGTGGTGAGCTAGCTATCCTGGCATCGAAATAGGCCTGGTCGAAGTGCCATAATGCTTAACTATAAGTTAATAGCATGGTCATGAACAAATTCTGTCATGATACAAAAAGTAATAATTAGAGTTGGACCCTGTTGGGGTTAGGAATGATTGTTCTGTCCTGAGCACTGTAGTTTGAGTCTGCGGTGAAATGTCCCCAGAAGTGTCACCCTATAAGCCTAACAGTGTCTATTACTGTGTCCATACAGAATGGTAAATATTAAGAAGGAGAATTAAAGATGTTAACTTAATTGTTGCTGGTCTAAGGAGAGGAGAAACACAATTTAATGGCTGTTTTGCCCTTGTGGGCTGCAGGTGGTCGGGAAGACTGGAAAAACATTTTGATCACACTTCCCATAGGGAGGCATGGTTGGGGAGGCATGGTGAGAGAATAAAATGAGCAGCTGCTAGGAGGAGGTAGAAGGTGGCTGTGGGAAAAAAAGAGAAGGAGGAGGGAAAAGAAGTTTGCTGATGAGGTAGAGAGAGGAAGGAGAGATAGAGGAGATGGATACAGCAGGAAGAAAGAATTGTGGTGTTACAGAGAAACAGACAGACAGTTAAAGAGAGACTGAGACAGAAGAGGACAGGAGATTTCAAGAGACACCGAACTAGAAGGCTGAGAGCTGAGATTAAGAGTGGCTGGGGAGATTGGATAGAAGTCACAGAGACAGTTGTAGAGCAAGTTAGAGATAGGGTTGGAGAGAGCCAGGAGAGACAAGAGATTGAATAAACAGTAACTAACTAGCAACCAGCATGGCCCTCATTCTTCCTTCATCCATCCAAGGCAATGGCCATTTCAGGTGGGGAAGCGACTCAAGACACCGAACATGGGCAGTGAAAGAGAGCTGCCTGGAGAACCCAAGAACATCCTTTAATGTGCAATCCCTGAGTGAAGGAGTTTACACAGCTCCCCACGAGAGGAGCTGTCACAGCCCAAGAGGGTTTTTTTTTACAGTAGACCTGATGGAAAATCAATGATCTTGAGATGTGTAGTTATATCCGAATGCTTTGGTTTATGCTAGACTTTGTGGCAAAAAATATTGTGTTTTGCACTATAGTCAGTCACAACATTTCCTAACAAGCAGCCAAGTAAAAATTCAATTGACTCTTTTGTACAACACTTATGTTGACATCCTTTAAGAACTAAGGACAATTATTATTTCATTTGTATTTTGTTTTGATTTTATTTGTGGTTGTATCATTGTTTTAAGGCCTCTTTTCCTATGGAGAAAAAAGTCCTTATGGAGGAGAAGAGGGAATTATCTCTTAAGCTTGAGCAGCCACATGCAACCATAGCAACAGGGCTCATGGCAACATTTTCAGTGATGTCATAGTCACATACCTTTGGATGCCATGTTGAGGAGGGTGACTTACAGGCTTGAGCCTAAAAGGTTTGTGAGGCTTCTGAAATTGGAAGTAACCTCAGGGACACAAAGGGGAACAGAACAAACTGAGAAGAATATAGGAGCTTTAGAACACACAGGTATCGTTATCTACTGAGACCTCGTGTGGCCATGTACAGAGGGAGTTATAAGAAGAGCCAGGAAGAAGTAGCTTCGGAGATTGGGTGACTGTGGAGTGAGGACCAGAGATACTTTGTGAGAGAGGAGGGAAGCAGAAACCCTCAAACCTAGTCTAGGCATTAATAAAAGGAAGGATGGAAATTGTCTGGTGTGTGTGTGTGTAAGGAGGGAAACCAGGGCTGGTCTTATGTCCTGTAAAGTATCAGGAATCTGTGCTCTACTACCTCTTCCCTTCTCATGGACTAAGTCCAATGCTCCACGCTTCTTTTTTCCCTCCTCCCTTCTTTCCCTCAACATCTTCCAGTGTCCTATGATTTTATTGAAGCAACGGTGGGAAGAGGTCCTGGTTGGACTGAAGGTGCAGATCTCTCATGGAATAAACCTGACTTGTTTGATATCTCTTGATTATAGATTGCATTCATTTGTGAGAGAAAGAATTTATTACGTTTAGACTCCAATCAGTGTCCTGTTATACATCCAGAAATTGAAAGGTGCTTTGCTTTCTCAAGAAGGGAAAGAGCACTGCATCAAATAAACTTAATGCTGTATCTAAAATTGCACTGGCCCTGAGAAAATAATGAGAACTCCACAGAACCATGGCAGATTACCTCCATTCAAATGGCTTTGAACAGGCATATTCTGTTTTTAAAATGAAAGCTGAATTGCATATGACTCAAGAATTAGATAACAAACATGCCAGAGTTTTGGAAAATAAGTAGACACGTGTTATTAGGTTACAGAAAAGGTTATGGACTTCGAATTCAAACTAAACCAAGCAAAAGAAGAATGGAAAGCAAATGCACACCTTGGATAGACATAGGGTCTGATAGAATGGGTTCCCCTTATTTTAGAAGAACATGAATTGAATGGCCACAGAAGCCCTGCTATTAGAGTGATTTTCCATCCTTTATTCACTATTATGGTTTTAGATTGGAAGATACTTCAATTAAAGCACAGTATTATGGCAATGGAGCTTTGGAACAAGCTCTGAAAGTCCATACAGACTCAGTTGAGGATATTCCATTTGACCAAAGCAGGTAATAACTCGCCTCCTGTTTTCCAGATATGGGCATCAAAGTGTGGGATTTCCAGTTATCTCTACATTACAACCATCTTTGTCCATAAGCACAATGTTCCTTTAGTAGCCATAATACCCAGTGGAGGTTTTATAGTGTGTTCTTCATGTAATACACTTTAAAGATGTGAGATATATGCACTGGCTTCTTCATGAAGACATTCACATGCCACACAAAGTGGATATTTCTGATGCAAATAAATTAGGATGACACGGTGATAGCAAGCTGTTTCCAGTACAATATGGTGCGTGTTTGAGTTGTAGCAACTATGCAGTGCAAGAATGAGCTTCAGTAAGACCAACATGTCGTAGAATGCATTTCCTGAGCTCCATGAAAATGCATATTTTGGATATTCTTTCATGGTGTAAGAAATGGTTCTAATGTGGAAAAAAAGTGGTCCATCTGGACCATTTTATTATCTGGATCCAGAGATAAGACGATTAAGATGTGGAATGTCAGCACTGGCAAGAGCCATATGACCCTTTTGGGTCATGGTAACTGGGTGCACGGGATCCTATTCCATTCTCTTAGGACCTTTATTATGATTTGTGCTGATGACAAGACCTTATATGTATAGAATGATAAGAACTTGTGATGCCTGATGACCATCAAAACACATGACCATTTTGCCTCCACTTGGATGTCTGTAAGACTGACACGTTGTGGTGACTGGAAGCATTGATCAAACCATCAGTTATGGGAGTGCTGGGGATCTCACTGAATCTCAGTTGGGTTCTCCTTATTGAGTTTGGACTGGGCTCCAATGAAATAAAAATTGTGCTCATATATAAATTATTCTGGATTCAGATTGCACATATTAAATATTACACTCAATATTCATTTACATATTTGGTCTAGAAGTACCATAGGCTTTAAAAACCTGAGCAGCAAAGAGCAAAGGAGAACTGGTCCTTAGTAGAAAGCTCTCCACTGGTGGAGGGGGTATGTGAAAGTTCTGGGAATGGATCACTGCAACAGCAACATAGGTCCTTAAATGAGGTAAAGTGACACACATGTTGATACCTTATCAGTAGCAGTATTGGTAAAAACAGTGCAAAAATAGGGGGGAGAGGGAAATAAAAAGAAATCAGTGCATTCCATAGAGGCAGGCTATGGGACAGGAGGGACACTGTGGATATGTGTGGAGGGAATGGACATTGGTGATGGGACTATTGTTGGAAATTGTATGCCTGAAATTTAACCATGAAGAGCTTTTAAACTTTGTAATTCAGGGCGATTCAATGAGAATATTTTTAAGAAATTGAAAAAAAATGTCTGGCCTGCCTTTGTCATACCAACTCCAGTTGTTAAATTAATTGAATTAGAGCATTAAACTGTATAGTTGACAGCATCTTTTTTATTTAATAATTTATTCTTTCTGCTAACTATCTATGCCTGACTAATGGTTTCACTTGGGTGAAGTGGTTATTAGAAATATTTTCTGAAATGTGTAACATCACATAAATCCATTCATAAATCTTTTAAAAATATGCTAAATATTAACTATACAATTAAAAAGTCCTTTGTGGGGGAGATGTGGAGATAGTATAGCTGGTAGTGTTCATGCCTTACACATAGCCTACATGGGTTTCATCCCTGGCATCTCAGATTGTCCCCAGATCTACCAGGAGTGATTACTGAGAGAAGAGCCAGAAGTATGCACTATAAGTACACACTGTTGAGTGTGGCCCACAATTAAACAATAAACAAACAAACAAAACCTTCTGGACTATCAGTGTGACTATTCAGGATTACAGTTTGGAATTTTTGTCACAACACATTTACCAAACTAATAGGAAACATTTGTTTTGGAAATCGAAGGGAAGGCTCAGTTGCATATTTTTGTGAGAAAATGACTGCATAAACTCGATGCTATAGCAAATCATTTTCCACATTAGATATACTTCTAGTTATGTTCTCCTTACATTAGACTCTACAGTAAAATGACTTCCAAGTTGAATTTAATCTTATATTTGGGTGTCATGGTATAAATCTTTCTTTGTCCTTAATGACATTTAGGGTGTGCAATGTACATTTCAAAATGACAAATATTAAAAATGTTACATCTGGCCTTTTTAAAGAAATGGAGATATGTGACCTTGATTTTTCAAGATGAATCTAAGAGCAGTTTCAAATGTGTTTACAAGATAAAAAGGTGTTAATGAAGCATGCATAAAAGTGAACCATTCGGGTTGAAAGATGCGTGCCGAAAGTAGACCATAGACCGAACATGAAGGCCACTCAACACCTCTATTGCAACCACAAGACCATAAAGGAGAGAGAACAAAAGGGAATGTCCTGCCACAGAGGAAGGGCGAGGTGGTGGGGGATGGAGTGGGGGGTGGGAGGGATACTGGGAACATTGGTAGAGGAGAATGGGCACTGGTGGAAGGATGGGTAAACAATCACTGTATGATTGAAATGCAAACACGAAAGTTCATAAGTTTGTAACTGTACCTCATGGTGATTCACTAATGAGGTTATTTCACAAATAAAATACAGTTAACTTTTTAATTTTTTTTAAAAGTGAACTGCATTTTATTTGATTTATATAAAAATGGTTATATTTGGGTCTATCTGTAAGTTGACATGTGTTCTTGCACACACAAACACAAACACCAGTATGTCTTTGGATCATAGATTTTTGGTAAAATGCTGAGGTATATAAGAATAGCTCTTGTTGTTGCCTACTAGGTTTTAGAAAAAAATTATTTTGAAGATACAAAGAACTATGTTAGATAAAGGTGCTAAACATAGTACTTATTTTACTCTTCTTCCCCAAAATTCACTTGAATGAGATCATAAAGCAAGAGGACAGAAATACTAAACAATTAATTATCATTCAATTATCCTTAATAACTTCCTATCAATCTGATATAAAATATATTATATAAATATATTAAAATTACTGTCTATGATTTGTCATTTATAAGTATTTATTAGAGGATATTTTATAACTAGCATATACATCTTGGATCATATATATATTTTTTTTTAAACAGGGAGGAATTGATTTATTTTTATTTATTTGTTGGTTTTTGGGTCACACCCGGCGATGCAGATGCACAGGGGTCACTCCTGGCTCATGCACTCAGGAATTACTCCTGGCGGTGCTCCGTAAACCATATGGGATGCTGGAAATCAAACCCAGGTCGGCCGCATGCAAGGCAAATGCCCTACCCGCTGTGCTATCGCTCCAGCCCCCATTGGCTCATATATTTTTGATGAATCATACTTTTGTCCTTAAGTTTTGACTTTCTTCACCCTCTGATAAAATTCTTTGATTCAAACAATATTTTTGCCAATTATTAGAAAATATTTTAAAGAGAAAAAATATTTTCTCACCCTATACTGTTTGAAAATAAGTTCTGATTAGGAAATTTTTTCAGCTAAAGGAAAACTACTTTAATTACACTCCTTGCCACACAAATTGGCTCTTTGCAGTTCACACATCTCTGATATATTGTGACCCAGAGTTGCCAAAAGTAGGTCTGTAAGAATTTCTTAATCTATAACTTTTTGTAAAAAAAGTTTATTGCAGCTTGTTAATAAATTATTTCATTGTCTGCTAACCAACAGTGTTTCATTGTTGTTGTTGGGCCACCCCTCATAGTGCTCAGGATATATTCTCAGTTCTGTGTTCAGGGAGTAACTCCTGATGCTGCTTGGGAACCATATGCAGTGCCAGGAATCCAACCCACGCGAAAGGTAAGTGCCTTATTCACTGTGCTGGCTCTCTGACCCTAAATGATTTGAAACATTCATACAAATGAAATCACAAATGCAGTTCAACAAAGACATTTATTCTGAACTGCATTTTATTCATTTCTGTAATCATTTTTTAAATATTTCTTTTATTATTTAATGGACCTTTGGTTCCTGAAATAGGCAATCTTTTTGAATGAATTTCTGTTGATGTACACACAGATAAGGTCATATATTTATTAGAACACATTTTATATGTAGTTTGTGCCTTTATGTTGTTTTAATTTTTAAAAAATTTTTATCAAATAACTGTGAGATAGTTACAAGCTTTCATGTTTGGATTACAATCACACAATGATCAAACACCCATCCCTCCACCAGGGCACATTCCCCACCACTAATATCCCTGGTATAGCCCCCTTTCCTGCCCTCCCCCTGCTTCCATGGCAGAAAATATTCCCTATACTCTCTCTCTCTCTACTTTATGTTTGTTTTTAATAATTCCTGTGGTATAGCTTTAATTAGGAAACTTTTGAGATCTAAGGGCATTTTGCAGAAGAAAATCATAAGTGTAGCTAATTTTTTAAATGTAGTTGAATAACTTTCAGGAAAATAATGCCTGATAACCCTGATTATAGTGGAAAGTATTTTTTTGTTTTTATTTAGATAATTTTGACAATATTTTTATCAAATATTTTAAAATACCTTTAATCTTATAGCTGTTATGTATTGTTTTGCCTAAGACCTAAGTACATCAAAAGGTGCATCTTGACATTTGTTTGTACATGTATAAATATCTTATATTTCAATTCATTTTTAGCATGTAATAACAAAAATTGTGTTTGAGTAAGTCACATCTGTGAATCACTGATAGATATGAACAAACATAGAAGGGGAGCAAATTTTACCAATTTTGGAAAATGCATAACCATGGTCCACTGAATTATTTCCTCTGCAGTATACAGAAATTTTTGCTGACCAATGGGTAAGAAACTTGCTCTAAACTCAGTAAAATGTTATTCTTACATGGGCAGTTTTCACAGCCTGCTGCCTTAGTTCAGCTGTCAGATTTATCCTCCATTTAGAATCCATGAATATTGAATCTCAGGGATGGTCCAAAACATGGATCCACATGTATTGAATACAGATTGAATAATAAAGATACTGGTGATTCATCGTGTTCTCTGATATCAGATTTGAAGAAGTTTCCTGCACAGTAGTTTGGCACTGCCCAATTGGTGCCCCCCTTCTTCCTGGTTCCTCTGGTTTCTGTTTACTGTGCGACCACATGCTTCCTTGGTATGCCACTGATGGGGTGAATGATTTCAATTTTAAGTAAATGAGTCTGCTATTTGGTTGATCGGGTCAATGGTCATTTTTCAGATTCTCAACCAATTTGGTCATTTATTTCAGAGAGAAATACTTTAGTTTATATGATAAAAACTTATTTTTTAACTTCAGTAAATCTTATATATGATTTGTTAATGATAGGATGCAATTTGCAAATAATATTTCAATACCACATCCTCCACCAGAGTGTCCCAGTTGAGGGAGGATCTGGAGATATTGTCAGGGAGTGATACTCTTGCAGAGATTTTGGTAGGAGCCTCCTATAAAGGAAAACATACCTTAACATTATGATATCTATTATGGCATCTAAAATTAAAAAATTAAAACAGCTCATGAATTGATCAGATATCTTAATTTACTGTCATTTATAATCAATGGAAAGCTTCAACATTTTCGTTTTCTTTTTTTAAATTTTTTATTAGAGAATCACTCTGATGTAGTTACAAACTTATAAACTGTTGTGTTTGCATTTTACTCATACAGTGATCATTTACCATCCCTCCACCAGTGCCCATTCACCTCCACCAATGATAACAGAATCCCTCTCACCACCCCCACCCCACCCCCACCACCCCACCCTGTATCTGTGGCAGGGAATTCCCCTTTGTTCTCTCTCATTTTGGTTGCTGTAGTTTGTAAGAGAGGTATTGAGTGGCCATCATGTTCAGTCTATAGTCTACTTTCAACTCACATCTTCCAATCGGACTGGGTCCTCCCGACATCCTCTATTTGGTAGTCCCTTCTCTATCTGAGCTGCCTTTTCCCCTAGCATGTGAGGTCAGTTTCCAAGCTGTGGGGCAGACCTCCTAATTCTTATATCTACAACTCTTGAGTGTTATTCTCCCACTATGTTATTTTATATTCCACAGATGAGTGCAATCTTTCTATGTCTATCCCTCTCTTTCTGACTCATTTTACTTAACATGATATTTTCCATGTAGATCCACTTATATACAAATTTCATAGCTTCATCTTTTCTAACAGCTGCATAGTATTTCATTCTGTAAATGTACCAACGTTTCTTTAACCAGTCATCTGTTTTTGGGCACTCTGTTTTTTTTCCAGATTTTGGCTATTGTAAACAGTGCTGCAACAAACATAGAAATGCAGATGTCATTTCTACTATACCTTTTTGCCTACCCAGGATATATTCCCAGGAGTGGTATTTTTGAGTCAAATGGGAGCTCAATTTCTAATTTTTTGAGAATCGTTCATATTGTTTTCCAAAAGGGCTGAAGCAGTGGGCATTTCCAACAGCAATGAAGGAGAGTCCCTTTCTCCTCACATCCATGCCAACAGCCATTGCTTTTGTTCTTTTGGATGTGGGCCAGTCTCTGTGGTATGAAATGATATCTCACTGTTGTTTTAATCTGCATCTCCCTGATGATTATTGACATAGAGCATTTTCTCATGTGTCTTTTAGTCATTCAAATTTCTTCTTTGAGAAAATTTCTGTTCATTTCCATCCCCCATTTTTGATGGGGTTGGGAGTTTTCTTCTTGTAGAGTTCAACCACTGCCTTGTATATCCGTGATATCAACCCATTATCATATGTGTATTGGGTGAATATCATTTCCCATTCTGTAGACTGTCTTTGTATGTTGGTCACCGTTTCTTTTTTTAATTTCTTTTTTATTTTATTCTTTAATTAGTGAATCACCATGAAGGTACAGATACAGATTCACACATGTTAGAAATTGTTTTTCCCTCATACAATGTTCACAAACACATACCTCCACCAGTTCCCATTCTCCATCACCAATAAACCCAGTATCCCTTCCTCCATCCCATCTCCCCCCCACCCCACCCTGCCTCTGTGGCAGGGTACTCCCTTTTGATCTCTCTTTCTCCAATTGGGTGTTGTGGTCTGCAATAGGGGCATTGAGTGGCCATTGTGCTCAGTCTCTAGTCTACTTTCAGCACACATCTCCCTTCCCGGGCGGGATCTCCAACCACATTTTACTTGGTGTTCCCTTCTCAAACTGAGCAGCCTTTTTCCCCAGCATATGAGACCAGCTTCCAAGCCAAGGAGCCAACCTACTGGTACTTATTTCTACTATTCTTGGACATTAGTTTCCTATTCTGTTATTTTATATTCCACATATGAGTGCAATCTTTCTATGTCTGTCTCTTTCTGACTCATTTCACTTAGCATGATACTTTCCATGTTGATCCACTTATATGCAAAGTTCATGATTTCATTTTTTCTAATGGCTGCATAGTATTCCATTGTATAGATGTACCAGAGTTTCTTTAACCAGTCATCTGTTCTCAAGCACTCTGGTTTTTTCCAGATTCTAGCAATTGTAAACAGTGGTCACTGTTTCTTTTGAGGTGCAGAAGCTTCTTAGTTTAAAGTAGTCCCATTTGTTTATTTCTGTTTTCAGTTGCTTGGCCAGTGGTGTGTTACCTTTGAAATTACCTTTAGCATCAATGTCGAGGAGAGGAGGGTTTTGTCAACCTTGTTTTCCATGTACCTTATGGATTCTGGTCTGATGTTGAGATCTTTAATCCACTTTGACCTGACTTTTGTACATGGCGTTAAGTAGAGATCTAAGCCCATTTTGTTGCATGCTGCTGTCCAGTTTTGCCAGCACCATTTGTTGAAGAGGTTTTCCTTGTTCCAATTCACAATTTTTGCTTCCTTATCAAAGATTAGATGATCATATATTTGAGGGTGTGTGTCAGGATATTCAACCCTGTTCCATTGTTCTGTGGCTCTATCTTTGTTCCAGTACCATGCTGTGTTAATTATTACCTCGTTGTAGTATAGATTGAAGTTGGGGAGGGTGATTCCTCCCATATTCCTTTTCCTAAGAGTTGCTTCGTGGGGGCTTATTGTTCCATATGAATTTCAGGAATATTCGCTCCATTTCTTTGAAGAATGCCATGGGTATCCTTATAGGAATGGCATTGAATGTGTACAATGCTTTTGGGAGTATTGTCATTTTGACAATGTTAATTCTCCAAATCCATGAGCAGGGTATATCTTTCGAATTCCTCGTGTCCTGTATTATTTCTTGAAGTAGCGTTTTGTAGTTTTCTTTGTACAAGTCTTTTACCTCCTTAGTTAAGTTGATTTCGAGGTACTTGATTTTCTGAGACATGATTATGAACGGGATTGCTTTTTTCATGTCACTTTCTTCTCTCTCGTTATTTGCATATAGGAAAGCCATGGACTTTTGAGTATTGATTTTATACCCTGAAACTTTACTATACGAGTCTATTGTTTCTAAGAGTTTCTTGGTAGAAGTTTTAGGGTTCTCTAAGTATAGTATCATATCATCTGCAAATAGTGAGATTTTGATTTCTTCTTTTCCTACTTGAATGCCTTTAATACCTTTTTTCTTACTTAACCACTATTGCAAGTAATTCCAGTACTATATTGAACAGAAGTGGAGAGAGTGGGCATCCTTGTATCATCCGTGATCTTAGAGGGAAGGCTTTTAAATTTCCCCATTGAGGATGAAGTTTGCCATAGTCTTGTGGTAGATGGCATTGACTATATTGAGGAAAGTCCCTTCTATACCCATTTTGGCTAGAGTTTTCATCATAAATGGGTGCTGGATTTTGTCAAATGCTTTCTCTGCATCTATTGATATGATCATGTGGTTTTTATCTTTTCTTTTATTGATATGATGGATTATGTTGATTGATTTCTGAATGTTAAACCATCCTTGCATCCACAGTATGAATCCCACTTAGTCGTGGTGTATGATCTTTTTGATGAGTTGTTGAATTCTGCTTGCTAATATTTTGTTGAGAATTTTTGCATCAGTGTTCGTCAGGGATATTGGCCTATAATTTTCTTTTTTGTGGTGTCTTTGTTTGCTTTTGCTATTAGGGAGATATGAGCCTCATAGAAACTGTTTGGGAGGGTTTCTGTTTCAATTTCCTGGAAAACCTTGAGAAGAACTGGCAATAGGTCCTCTTTAAACGTTTGGAAGGAATCGCTAGTGAATCCATCTGGGCCCAGGCTTTTGTTTTTGGGAAGACTTTTGATTACCGTTTCAATTTCCTTGATATTAATAGGACTGTTCAGGTATTCCAGGTCTTCTTTATTCAGTCTTGGGAGATTATAGGAAGCCAGGAATTTATCCATTTCTTCTAGGTTCTCTTGTTTGGTAGCATACAGATTTTCAAAGTAGTCTCTGATGATCTTTTGAATTCTTTGGTTTCTGTTGTGATATCCCCCTTTTCATTTCTGATTCGGTTTATAAGGGTTCTCTCTTTCTCTTTCTTTGTGAGTTTTCTAGTGATTTATCTATCTTATTTATTTTCTCGAAGAACCAGCTCTTGGTTTCATTGACCTTTAGGATTGTCTTATGGGTTTCCATTCGTTGATTTCTGCTCTAGGTTTTATTATATCTTTCCTTCTGCCTGGTTTGGGATCCTTTATTTGGTCGTTTTATAAAATCTTAAGCTGGGGAGTCAAGTTATTTATGTGGGCCCTTTCTACCTTCCTGAGAAATGCTTGTAGAGCTATAAATTTTCCCTTTAACAGGGTTTTAGCTGTGTCCCACAGGATCTGGTAGCTCTTGTCTTCATTCTCATTTGTTTCCAAGTACCTTTTGATTTCTTCCTTGATTTCCTTCATGACCCACTCATTGTTCAACATCGAGTTGTTTAATTTCCAGGTGTTCGGTTTGGTTTTCTGCTTCTGTACATGATTCACTTCTATCTTCAGTGTATCATGGTCTGAAAAGATAGCTGATACAGTGTCTATCTTCCTGATTTTGTTGAGGTATGTGGTGTGGCCCAGCACATGGTCTATTCTGGAAAATGTTCCATGTACACTAGAAAAGAAAGTGTACTCTATTTTTTTTGGGGGGGGAACATAACTCCCTGTATTGATCTATTAACCTTCTCTCTTCTATTTCTTCCTTCAAAGTCTGTATTTCCTTGGTGAATTTTAATCTTCTTGATCTATCCAGAGGTGGTAGCTCTGTGTTGAAGTCTCCAAGTAGTATTGTGTTGTTCACAACGTCCTTTTTAAGGTCTGTTAGCAGTTGTTGTAGGTAGTTAGCTGGTCTCTCATTGGGTGCATACACGTTTAGGAGTGTAATTTCTTCCTGCTGTACATATCTCTTGATTAATAAAAAATGGTCTTCACTATCCCTTCTAATCTTTTTCAGCCTGAAACCTATGTTGTCCGATACTAGTAAGGCCACCCCAGCTTTTTTGAGGGAATTGTTTGCTTGCAGGATTGTTTTCCATACTTTGACCTTGAGTCTGTGTTTGTTCTGGCTGTTCAGATGTGTTTCTTGCAGGCAGCCAAATGTTGGGTTCTGTCTCTGAATCCATTTTGCCACTCTGTTTCTCTTAATTGGTGAATTTAGACCATTGACATTGAGAGAGATTATTGTTATTGGATTTTGCGCCATCTTTCTGCAAGGGTTTGCTGTGCTTGTAGGAGTTTTTCTTGTCTTACAATGGTCCCTTTATTTCTTCTTTTAGGTTTGGTTTGGAGTCAAAGAAGTTCCTGAGCTATTGTTTATCCACAAAATAGTGTATCGTTCCTTCGAATTTGAATGAGAGCTTAGCCAGATAAAGTGTTCTTGGTGAAGCATTCATTTCATTGAGTTTTTTCACTATATCCACCACTGCCTTCGGGCTTGGAGGGTTTCCTTTGATAGGTCTGCTGTGAATCTAAGGGTGCTCCATTGTATGTGATTTCCTTCTTTGACCTTGCTGCTTGCAGTATTGGGTCTCTATCCATGATGTTCATCATTCTAACATTGTTATGTCTTGGAGTTTTTCTGTTAAGGTCTCTTTTAGCTGGCACCCTTTGGGCTCCTTGAATCTGGATGCCTGCATTCTTCAGCTCTGGGAATATTTCAGCAAAAATTTCTTTGACTGTCGCTTTTTCATTGGGGTTGGTCCCTGTCCTTCTGGTACTTCAGTGATTCTAATGTTGTTCCTCTTGAGATCATCTCCTAGGACTCTGATTTTACCTAGAGCTGTTTTGAGGTCTCTTCCCATTGTTTGTTGTTGCCTGTAGGCTGCCTGCAGCTCATCTTCAATCTCACTGATTCTGTCTTCAGCTGTAGTCATTCTATTGTTTAGGGCAACCACTGAGTTTTTTTATTTCATCTATCGAATCCTTCATTTATTTTTGTAGCTTTTTTATTTCTGCTCTCATTTCTTCCCGTATTTTCTCTGCTCTCTGTTATATTGTTTCTGTCAGGTCCTCCTTTAATTTAATGGATACCTTTTCCATCTTTACATTGAGTTCATTGAACATCAACTCTGAATTCTTTATCAGAGAGCTCAAGTTTGTAGGAACTGCCTGTTGAGACTTCTAGACTTCTTTCATCGTCCTCTCCTTGTGGACACCATCATTTCCTTAAGCAGACCTTTGTTTGTAATAATTAAAGTTCCCTTAATAATATGAACTGAGCCAAGGTTTGCAAGCATTTTCAGTATACTGACAGATTTGGGGAAATTAGAAAATGGAAATGGTTGAACCATGCATAGAAATAGTATGAACTCCACCATTGGATGCTGATTGGGTCTGGAGATCTGTCTAGTTTTCCAGTTCTGTTATTCAGAGCATATGCAACAAAGGTATCTTGGAATCCTTGCCATAAACCTAAGTCTTTACAAGAATTTTCCCAAGAAAATGGATATAAAAAGCAAACTGCACAAAAACTCTGAAGATTTCCAACTTGGTAAAGGACCCCTACAAGGCAAGATTGCTTACCTTGCAGTTTTATTAACCTTTCATTATGCTTCCTCAAATTTATTAAATTAAATTTTGTAGTGTTATTCATGTATAATTATAGTTTTAAAGTATGAAATTGCTCCCAGATCTTTTATAAGCAAACACTACCCTAACTAACAGCTTCCTCTTTAACTCTGCACTATGAGGTTCATTCCCTCAACCTACTTGCAACTAAAGAATAATAATTTTTAAAGTATGAGTCCCCTAGGGTCTTACTTGAGCACTATGGTGATCTAGTATATCTTGATAGGAGTGTATATTGAATAAAGATAATTTTATTGGTAGGTATAATATGCAAATATGGAGTTTTCTTAAACATCACTCATATTTTTAGTATTGATAAGTAGATATTAGAAATGAGTAATTATTCTGACCATCTATCCATCCATCCACCCATCCATTCATCCATCCATCCACAATGATCTGAGAACTATTAATTATACTCATGGAATAAGTGAAGGAAAACTGAAGTTCTACAATACATCTAAGGAGTATAACAGGGAAGAATTATTAATTACAATCTCAAGCATTCATGTGAACCAGATAGTGCAAAGGGTTAATAAGAATTTTTAAGAAACTTATTGACCCACGTCCCCCTGCAGCAACCATCTAAGATCATATACCAGCCTGTTTCAGAAACTGAAAAATCAACTGTAGCACTGTAATCCCATTGTTCATCGATTTGCTCGAGTGGGCACCAGTAATGTCTCAATTGTGAGACTTGTTGTTACTATATTTGGCATATCAAATATACCACGGGTAGCTTGCCAGGCTCTGTTGTGTGGGCGAGATACTCTCAGTAGCTTATAGGGCTCTCTGAGAGGATCAACTAGCAGCAAAAAATTCTTGAATACACTGGTACTGGCCTGATACCTCCAACATCCTCTCAGGAGGAGGTAGGACAAGTTTCCACGCTTCCAAAGCCCCTAAAACCACACTCACACCCCAAGAGCTACCATTATGCCTCTGGTTGGATGTCACAGTCCCATAACTGAGCTCCACAAAGTTGCCAACCTGTCAAAAATTTCAGGTCCATCAGTTTTAGAGGGCTAAAAACACAAGGTCTTTTCGGAGGCAGGGTGGGCAAATTCCCCATCCCCACCCTGTTTTTCAGGAAGGCCCGACAGCCATAACCATGTCTTACTAACACTGTCATGTAAACTCCTTGCCAGTTAAATCTTCTGGCATTTTTATAGTGACATCGCCAATCTCTGTATCCCAGGTGGAGGACAGCAAATGGGAGGGAATATAATGTAGAAGCCAACTCAGCTTGACAAACAAAGATGTTAACACAAAAAGGCTTAACTCAACAATATCAGTTTAGAAAACTTTCAAACAAGGACTTAATCCCCAAGGTAAAATACAACAATTTTCATAAAGTTTCTTTGACTGAAGTATTTTTTGAACTTCCATTAGCTATTTAGTGGTAACAAGCAGATACAAAATAAATGGTTGTGGGCCTGCTCTGGGGGCACGCTTGAGGGGTGGTTGGGAAAATGGAGAAAATAGTGGGAAGGTGACATTGGTGGTGGGACTGTTGCTGGAATATTGAGTTCCTGTTAAAAAATCATGAATAACTTTGTAAATCATGGTGTTTAAATAAAGTAGGAAAAATTGAAATTAGAATTGAAATTTTAAATGAATCATTGCCCTCTGTATATTTTCTTCCATCAGTATCACTAGTTTCTGTTACCCCTTACACTGACCTTCCCAGCCTGTCTCTATGATAAACACTTTTCTCTCCTTTTTCCTTTTATTATTTTATGCACTGTAGTTTGCAATACTACTAATGAAGGTGCGTCATGCATAACACTTTACCTTATTTCAGCACTTATTTCTTGTCCAGAGTGATTATTTCTATCTATCATTGTTATAGTAGTCCCTTATCTGTCTTAATTGTGCTCCCCACCCATTGTGGCAAAATTCCTATCTGGCCTTCTAGTGTATTTCCTTTGGGCATTACTCTAATATCATATTTTGTTTACCTCACAAATGAGTGCAATCATCCTGTGCCTGTCCCTTTCCCTCTGAGTCATTCACCAATGTGATTTTTTTCAAGTAGTAGGCGTGAGTTTGGTTGTTGTAACTCCAGAAGCAATACCATAATATTGCACAAAGATAGTCCTTGTGCACTGTTGTCTATGGCCCAACTGCTCCACCTCACTACTAAATGGAAAAAATCCATTTAAGAATAAAATTGTAGTTAACAACAGCATTGAGACTTCAATAATAATCCAATTCTCAATTTGACTAGAACTATGAAGAACATTAACTAGAAAGAAAACTTGAGAAATAATACAACTCAATTAGACTTAACATCCATGTGACAATTACATGAGAGTATGTGGGTATATGTTTCATAAGGGTACATGGAATAGTCTCCAGAATAGGCATATTCTAAGTCATAAAACAAACCAATACTTTTAAAGAATTTAAATTAAATTAAATATATTGTATGAGTATAATGTAGTGAAATTTAAAAAAACAATGAAAAACAAAAATTCTGAAATAAATATGAAAATTAAGCAGCAAATGCTTGAAAAAACAGTAGAATAGGTCCCAAGTAAACAAAGTAGATGAAGGAGAGGGCTGCTTAGTCGCCCAGCTTGACTTTGGTCCCAAAAAATCTGAGAAAGACCAGATATTTGGGGGTCTTGCATTTTACTCAGGATAACTATTTTGAGTTGCAGGTCAGGATTGTCCCACTCCCATGAAAAGCAAGGCAGATCTGCTTCACACTACTGCCACACATTTTTCACATCTCCATAACTCTCCACAAACATACAAAGAAAATTGTAGGAACCTAACCACAGGACATTGCACAAGAAACAACTCAAACTGCAAAGGTCACAATGGGAAAGCAACACAGAATCCAAGCAGATTTAGTTAATGAAGATGCTAGTCGAAAGTCTTAACCAGTTATAATGAGCTAAATAACTTCTCTGATAAGAAATGTTGAGAGGAATTGTAGAAAATGTATAAAAAACTCAAAGTAAAAATGTAACACACTGTCCAAATAAAATACAGGTAGAAGTGAGAACTACAAACAGAAATGACAGATCTAAAAAATTTGATAGGTGAAATGAAAAACTTACTGAATGGAGTGAGCAACAAAGTAATAGCTGTTGAGGATAAAATACCTGTGTTCCAATATGGGTCCAAAAGCCCTCCAGATACCAGCAGAACATGAAAAGAAGACTCAAGAAAGGAAAATGATAAAGATCTCTGGAATTAATTTAAGAAGAACAATATAAGAATCATTGGCATCCCAGAGGGGCAGGAAGAAAACTCTGATATAGAGGCAATAGTCAAAAACATCCTTGCTGAGAAGTTCCAGGAGCTGAAGAGAGATTGCATCCAGATCCAGGAGATATAAAGGGTACCAGTTAAAAGGAATTCAAACAAAAATACTCTAAGACACATCTTAATCAGAACTAAAAAAAAACACAGATAGAGGTTAATATTGAAAGCAGAAAGATCGAAGAAGGAAATGACATACAATGGAGCATCCTCAAGATTTACAGCAGACATAACAGATGAAACCCTCCAAAGAAATTGGTGAGATTTAACCAGAGACTGGCACACATTCATAAGAACAAAAGCAATCAGTGCTGGCATGGATGTGGGGGAAAAGGGACACCTTTCACTGTTGGTGGGAATGTCGACTGGTCCAGCCTTTATGGAAAACAATATGATCAGCCCTTCAAAAACTAGAAACTGAGCTCCCATATGAGCCCGCAATACCACTTCTAGGTATATATCATAAGGATGCAAAAAAGCACAGTAGAAATGACATCTTCACCTGTATTGTCATTGCAGCACTGTTCACAATAGCCCAAATCTGGAAACAACCCAAGTGCCCTAGAACAGACGACTGGTTAAAGAAACTTTGGTACACCTACACAATAGAATACTATGCAGCTGTTAGGAATGATAAAGTCATTAAATTGCTTATAAATGGACAGACATGGAAAGTATCATACTAAGTGAAATGAGTCAGAAAGAGAGGGACAGACAAGGAAGGACTGCACTCATTTGTGGAGTATAAAATAACATCACATGAAGCTGACACCCAAGGACAGTAAATACAAGGACCAGGAGGATTGCCCCATAACTGGAAGTCTGCTTCATGAACAGATGGGAGAAGGCAGATGGAATAGAGAAGGGATCACTAAGAAAATGATGGCTGGAAGAATCAGTCGGGATGGGATATGTGTGCCAAAAGTAGATAATGGACCAAACATGATGACCTCTCAGTATCTGTGTTGCAAGGCATAATGCCCCAAAGTAGAGAGAGTATGGGGAATATAGTCTGCCATGGAGGCAGGGAGAGGGTGTGAAAGGGGGGTATACCAGGGATATTGGTGGTGGGGAATGTGCACTGATGGAGGGAATGGGTGTTTGGTCATTGTGTGATTGTAACCCAAACATGAAAGCTTGTAACTATCTCACAGTGATTCAATACAATTTTAAAAAAAGAAATTGGTTAGATTTAGTGAAAAAACTAAATGAAATGAATGCCTAACCATTAATTCTTTACATAGTAAAACTACTATTCAGATTTGAAGGAACAATACATTGCTTCACAGATAAACAACAACTTCACAAACTCAAAATCATTGTTATATGCGGAACAGAATGGGCTATTTTACGTAAAACAAGATCCATAAACACATCAGACCCCTGCAAAAAGATGACACACAGCTTCATAAGAGTAGCACTGTCATCTCATTGTTCAATGATTTGCTTGAGCGGGCCCCTGTAATATCTCCATTGTGAGACTTGTTGTTACTATTTTTTGCATATCGAATACACCACGGGTAGCTTGCCAGGCTCTGCCATTCATAAGAGCAATCTCTCTTAATGTCAATGGGCTAAGTGCACCAGTTTAGAGAAATACAGTGATAGGATGGGTGAGAAAATCGAACACAATCTTCTGCTTCCTGCAAGAAACACATATGAACTGTCAGAGAAAACAGACTCAAAGTTGAAGGTTGGAAGACAATTCTTCAAGCAGACATCAGGGCCCAATGGTGTCTTAAATTCTGTTAGATTCTATCAGTTGGAAATTCATTGGCAGGCCAATGACCACCTGATATGCAGAATTCCTACAGTTTCCTAGTTGACATTAGTTTTGTGACAAAAATATTGTATTTCAAGCAATAATCACACATTTCCCTCATTGGCATCAAGGAAAGAGTCAATTGAATCATTTGTCCAACTTTCATATTAAATTCCTTTCAAAACTAAAGACCTTTGTGGTTGCATTTGAAACTTGACCATATCTCCATGACTTTAGATCCTCTTGTTATAGAGAGAATAAAAGTCCTCCTGGTGGCAGGAGGAGTGTCCCCTTTAAGCTTTATGTTTTTGTACACATATGCAACCATAGCAGCAGGCTCATGGTAATATGTTCAGTGATGTCATAGTCACATGCCTTTGTGTGCCATGGTTAGGAGGGTGACTTGTAAGATTGAGTCTCAATAGCCAGCGATGCTTCCTGGATGGGCAGTGTCTTCAGTACTCTCACAGGGGATCAACACATCCTGGTATAAAGACACAAGCTTTCAAACATCATTAAAGTAAAAGGTACCAATGTCTACTGTGGCCTCTTGTTGACCTGTTCAGAGAGGGTTATAAGAAGAGCCAGGAGAAATAGCTTTAGAGTTTGGGTGGCTGTGGAGTCAGGATGCATAGATAGATACATAGCGAGGTAGCAGAGAATCAGAGACCGTTTGATTAGTTAGGCACCAAGAAAGAGAAGGGCAGGAGTGGTCTGGTGTGAGGAGAGGAACCAGGGACGGCTTCAGGCTAAAGGCCTGTAAAGTCAGAGCAGTCTGTGCCCTACTGACTCTTCCATTGTAAGGGACTGGAACAAGCACTCCATTTTCCCTAATACTTTTTCCCTCCCTCCCTTTTCAATTCTCTCTAGCTTCATAAGTCTCCCATCTTTGGATGGGAGGAAATGTGTGAAGAGGCTGTAGACACAGACCTCTCAGGAAATAATAAGCTTACTTGTTGGGTATCTCCTGATAACATAGTCACTCATTTGTGAATGCAAAAAAACATCCAGATTATGATGCGATCAGAGGTCTACTGAATTATATAAGTCCAAAAATTGAAAGGCATTTTGCTTTCCCAAAGAAGCAATAGCTCTACATTAAATAAGCATAATGTTGTTGCAAAAATGGCACTGTCCCAGAGATGAGGATAGCTATAAAGTTATAACTGATTATCTTCATTCAAATGGCTTTGAACAAGCATATTCAGTTTTTAAAATAGAAGCGAAAGTAGATCTGAGTCAAGAATTGAATAATAAATATGCTGACCTTTAAGAAATAAAATGGACAACAGTTATTAGGTTAAGAAATAAAGACATGCTAAGCTGATTCCGAGGTACTTGATTTTTTGAGGCTCTATTGTGAATGGGTTCTTCTTCGCTCCAGAAAACCATGCAGTGAGTGGCCTGCAAGAGACAAGTTACTACAGAGATTTTCCACCTCATATTTACTATTATGGTTTCTTCTTCAGAAGATGCAGCAGTTAAGACTTTGAATTACGAGACTGGAATCTATGAACTAACTCTTAAATGACATACGACTCAGTTCAGGATATTTCATTTGACCACAGTAGGAAATTGCTCTGCTCTTACTCTGCAAATGCAACCATTAAACTCTGGAGGTTTTAGAATTTAACTGCATTCAAACCACCTATGGCCATGATCCCAGTGTTTCTTCAGTGGCCTTCATGCCCAGTGGATATTATATAGTGTCTGCCTCACACAGTAAAACCTTACTGAGGTGGGATAGACACAATGGCTATTATGTGAAAACATACACAGACCACACAAAGCAGGCACATAAGGTGCAACAAAATCAGGATAGCATACTCTTAGCACAGGTTTTCCCGTAACCATACAGTGTATATCTTGTTTGTAGCAACTATGCAGTGCAAGAGAACATTGGCATGTTGTGGAATGCATTTACAGACTCCAGAATGAACATATTATCCCCTCGTTGAAGTAGAAGTTACTGATACTAGAAAAATTCGGCCTGTTTTGCGATCTGGATCCAGGTATAAAACTATTAAGGTGTGGGATGTCATCACTGGCATGAGCCTAATGACCCTTGTGGGTTATAACTAACTGGGTATGTGGGGTCTTATTCTATTCTCTGGGACTTTCATATTGAGCTATGCTGATGAAAAGACACTACATGTATGGAATTATAAGGAAAAAGTGATGCATGAAGACAATCAAAGCATATGATCATTTTGTTTCTACAAAGTAATAGAAAGTGGTCATTCTCAACCAGGACTAGTTGATGGAAAGTGGTCATGGGATATCAGTGTTTCACTATCAATAATAGTATTGTAAACCACAGGGGAATGAAAAGAGAAAAGAAAAAAAGAATGCCTGCCATGAAGGCAGATTGGTGCACAGGAGAGGAACTGGGGACATTGGCGGAGGAAAGTGGACACTGCTGAAAGGATTGGTGCTGGATTCATGCCTGGAATTCAGTCAGGAATAATTTTGAACTTTGTGTTTCATGGTAATTCTATTAAAATTTTAAAAATATATTAAAAATGTAAGCCTTGGATGCTTTGGCCAAACTAGACCCAAGAAGATAGAAATTAAACTAATTGAACTACAGCACTAAAATTAACTGTTGAGATTGTCTTTTGTATTGAATTATTAATTCTTGTTTTCCTTTCTGCTATTGGTGCCTGACTTGATGACCTATATTTTGGAGAAGCTATGGATACAAGGAATTTTTCCAAAACGTGTATCATGTAATATCAGCTAATTTGTTTAATAAATAATCTTTAAGTATTTTGTACATAAGGCTGTACTCCAGAAATATTATGGAGGGGGTGGTGAGATATTACAGAAGGTAGGACACTTGCTTTGCACACAGCCCACGCGGGTTCAATATCTGGCACCCTATATAGTTTCTCCAGCACTGCCATGAGTGATCCCTATGTGCAGAACACAAATAAGCACTAAGGTCTGTGGGGTGTGGCCCCCAAACAAACAACAAAACAAATATAGAATCTTCTGGACCATATTTGCAGTGAATGGGGATTATGCATTCGAAGTTTTATCATTACACATTTGCCAAAACAGAGAACGTTTGTTTTGGCAGTCTGTTAATTGACGGCTCAATAATACTATAAAGGATTTATGTAAAATGCTCTGTAATACTACTGATAATTTATGTAAAAATGCCTGCAAATATCAGAAGTTAATAGCAGGTCATTTTCCACATTAGATAAACTTCTAATTATGTTCTCCTTACATAAGATTGCACAGTGATATATATGACTTTCAAGTTGAATAATCTTGAATTGAGGGAATTTTAGTAAAAGTTACTATTTTTGATGAATTTTAGGTGTGTGTAGTGTCTATTTCAAAACGATAAATATGAAGAACATTATATATGTGCTATAATAAAATATATATTGGAAAAAGGATTGCAAAATATTATTTGTATCTGCCATTTTAAGAGAATTGGAGAAATATAAGCTTCTTTTTCAACATGAAACGAATATCAGTTTCACTTTTATTTAATTTCAAGTTGAAAAATGAAAAGTTTAATGTATCTTGCATTAAAAGTACTGTTTTTATTTTATTTATATATATGTTTATAAATATATGGGCTCCTCTATAAATTAATAAGTCCATGTGCATTATCAAAAATACACAATCAGCATGTCTTTGATCCTAGATTTTTGACAAAATTCGAAGCAAACAATTAGAATAAACCTTTCTGTGGTCTATCATACTTTAGAAAAAATAAATGTTTTTCCCATCATAAATAGTTTGAAATGGCTGGAACGATAGCACAGCGGTTGGGCTTTTGCCTTTCACACAGTCGACCCATGTTCGATTCCTCCACCCCTCTTGGAGAGCCCGGCAAGCTACCGAGAGTATGGAGCCCGCACAGCAGAGCTTGGCAAGCTACCCATGCGTATTGAATATGCCACAAACAGTAACAATAAGTCTCTCAATGAGAGACGTTACTGGTGCCCGCTCGAACAAATCGATGAGCAACGGGATGACAGTGAAATAGTTTGGAAACTAGGCCTGACTTTGGGAATATTTTCCATCTAAAGAAAAAACACTGTATTCCCCTGTCTGCCCTCAAAATTGGCTGTTCAGCATTTTAAAGGACCATTTTAAACTATATATTGTGATGCAGAGTTACTACAAGTCAAAAAGAACTTCTTAATATATGATTTTAGAAAATATTGCATTACAGATTATTAAGACATTATTTCATTTATGAAGAATAACATTGGTTTGTCCTTTCTCCCTGACCACAGAGAGCTTAGGTTTATTGAGTTACACCATCACAGTGCTCCCAAGGCACTCCCATTTCTCGGTGTCTACCTTTAAGCTCTTCTCTGTGCTCTGCTTCCCCAACCAGTCAATCACCTTTATTCCCAAAACAGACTCTGTTGATTTGTAGTTGTAAGTGAAATACTGCTTTTCTCCTTCCCTTTCATCCTTCTGCATAGTTTATTTCAGATCAATGACCTTTTTGTACAGACACAGGAAGACAGTTAATGCTATGCATTTGTACCTTGAGAGTTAGTTGACTCCAAATAATATTCACTCCTGGCCATCTATTTTCTCAACTTAAGCCTCAGTTGCCCTTAATTCCTAGCACCCCAAAAGCAGGATCCCAGCAAGGGACTGGATGGACCCAGGGCAAGCTATGAGGTACCCTGGCATTGAAATGGGCCAGTCCAAGTACCATAACACTTGACACAAAGTTAAGAACACAGTCATGGTCAAATTCTGTCATTATCCAAAGAGTAATATCTGGATTAGGACTCTGCTAGGGTTAGGAAAGACTGATCTGGCTTGAACACTGTAGTCTGGGATCTATAGCGAGATGTCCCCAGGAGAGCCACCCTGTAAGCTTAACATATCTCTTTCTGTGTCTATACAAAATGGCTAATATTAAGAAGTAGAATTAAGATGAATGTTTAAATGGTTATTGGACTAAGGAAAGGAGAAACACATCCCTTGGTGATATTTTGCCCTTGAGCAGAACTCCTGCAGCCAGGAGATCAGGAAGGACTTTCATATGTTGATTGTGCTATAGGACCTAGGTGTGGTTACTACCCCCAATGGTTGGAGATTGGCATGAGACCAAGGTGACAAGATCAAGAGCGGAGAGACTAGCATGGACAGCGGGAGTAGACAAAAGTGAGGGGCAGTGTGAGACTAGAATGGGGCGCTTAGTGAGACTGGAATAGGTGCATGAGGAGAATGGAATAAATGGCAACTGATCACCAACAAGCCTGGCGCCCCTGATCCCTCCTTCCTGTGTCCTGTGGCAGATGGCGGTAGGCTGGGATAGGGAAGTGGCTCATCGCCACCCAACACATGTGCCGGGCGAGAGAGACCATGCTGCCACCATCACTTATTTATTTTGGATTACACACATTTGCTCATGAACATGGTTCTTATTGGGCCACACTTGGCACTACTTAGGACTTACTCTCAGATTCTGATGCTGCTTGTGGAACTCTCTGTTCTGAGAATCCAACCCCAGACACCCACATCATAACCACTACACTGACTCTCTGGTCTGGAAGATAGTTATTTACTTATTTATTTTTCAACAAGTGAGCATGCAGTATATTTACACAATGGAGTATTATGCAGAGGCAAGGAATGATACAATGACATAATTTGTTGCAACCTGGATGGAACTAGAAAATATCATGTTGAATTTAGTAAGCCAGAAAAGCAAGGACAAACATATGGTATCACTTATCTGTGGCATATATAATAGCGGGATGTAGGAATGCAATGATTTAAAGGTAAAAAAGCCTATATCATCCATGGCCCAAAAATATAGGGAGTAGGACAGAGAAAGACATAAATAAAGAGAAGGAAGAATATGGTAATGGTAAGCAATGGGAAAGCAGGCGTGGGGTCTAGAATATATTCTCAGTGTGGGAGAGGGATATAGCTATATAAACAAAGCTCAGACTCAACAAGAATGATAAAATAAGTTCGAAACTATAACAACTAAACTGTGAAATGCTCCTGTCAAGGTGAAGAGGGGAGAAAGAGGAGTGTTAGTGGGAGAAAGCATGGGAAAACTGGTGGAGGAAAATTGATATTGGTGATGGGGAGTGGAGTTGGAATATTGTATGTCTAAGACTCATTTATCAAAAACTTTGTAAACAACAGCCTTTTGATTAAATAATAGTGAATCAATTATTTTAAAAGGTCATTTGAAAGAGCAATAGAAAGTAAATAACAAAGGCAATTTGACAAAAATGTTAGTTCTAAATTGCATTTTATTTATGTAATGGTGATTTTTTTTTATTGAATCACTGTGAGAACAGTTACAAAGCTTTCCAGTTTAAGTCTCGGTCATACAATGATCAAACACCCATCCCCTCACCAGTGCACATTTTCCACCACCAAGAACCCCAGTATACCCCTCCCCCCACCCCTCCCCCTGCCTGTGTGGCAGTTGATTTCCACTTCACTCTCTCTCCACTTTGATCACACTCAAAATTTTGACAAAAACCTCACCATTTTTATTTGGAATTTTCCCCAGCAATCAGACCTGCTAAAAAAGCATTATCAGATAATATGTTTTAATATCCTGGTTATGAAGAGCATATGATGTTATGCAGCCACTTTGCAGCTGTGCAATTTTGGATTTCTGATATTTTAGTAGTAAGTCTGGAGGGGTGAGGGGCTGGTTCCACTTCACACCCCATGAGGTCCCAATCTCGTCACTGTAGTTTCATACCTGGTAGTCCAATAGGTTATGAATAGGTGGCGGCCACCATGCTGCCAGAGGGAAAGGGCGGAAAGGACAAACACCCTTCCCCACCCAGGACAGCATGGCACCATAGTTTAATGTTCAGTCCAAATGCATTTCTGCCAAAAGTCTCTGCGTTCTGAGATTGGTTTGTGTGCCTCTGGAATCATGGCCGTTCAGGAGTCAGAGGTTCAGGTACAGAGCCGTTAGTGTAATGGTGATTTTTAAAATATCTCTTTAATATTTAATGAAAAATTGGTTCTCGAAGTAGACAAATGGTTAGAGATAATCTTGTAGCACATACACAGATACCAGGGCATATATTTATCAGAATAAACTATATATATACATATATAGTATATGTAAACAAGATATATATATATATATATATATATATATATATATATATATATAGCTGGAATGATAGCACAGCGGGTAGGGCATTTGCCTTGCATGCAGCCCACCTGGGTTCAAATCCTCCGCCCTCTTGGAGAGCCCAGCAAGCTACTGGGAGTATCCTGCCTGCATGGCAGAGCCTGACAAGATACCCTGGCATATTTAATATGCCAAAACCAGTAATAAGTTTCACAATGGAGATGTTTCTGGTGCCCACTTGAGCAAATAGATGAACAACAAGACGACAGTGCCGCAGTGCTTTATAATTTGCATAGAGAGGATTTGATTTAAAAATCTTAACTTATAAGGGTTTAAGAATTCTATACAGATAATTGGTTAAAGAAACTTTGGGACATCTACACAATGGAATACTATGCAGCTATTAGAAACGATGAAGTCATCAAATTTGCATGTTAGTGGATAGACATGGAGAGGATTATGCTAAGTGAAATGAGTCAGAAAGAGAGGGACAGCCATAAAATGACTGCACTCATACGTGGAATATAAAGTAACATAATGGGAGACTAACACCCAAGGGTACTAGAAATAATGGCCAAGAGGATCTCTCCATGGCTTGGAAGCCAGCCTCACATGCTGGGGGAAAAGGCAGTTGGGATAGAGAAGGGACCACTAAGTGAATGATGCTGGGAGGGCTTGCTCGGAATGGGAGATGTGTGCTGAAAGTAGACTATGGACCACACATGATGCCCATTTAGTACCTGTATTGCAAACCATAACACCCAAAAAGAGAGCTAGAGAGAGTAAAATGGAATGTGCCTGCCACAGAGGCGGGGGTGGGGCTTGGAGTGGGGGTGGCGAGAGGGATACTGGGAACATTGGTAGTGGAGAATGAGCACTGGTGGAGGGATAGGTACTTGATCATTGTATGACTTAAATGTAAGCACAAAAGTTTGTAAGTCTGTAACTATCTCACAGTGATTCATTAAAAAAAGAATTATATACACTTATAATTAGTTACTAATAGCTAAAAAATTAATATGACTGATAAATAAAACCATGTACACTACACTATGGGCGGCTGGAGCGATAGCACAGTGGTTGGGCATTTGCCTTTCACGCTGCCGACCCTAGTTCAATTCCTCTGCCCCTCTTGGAGAGCCCGGCAAGCTACCGAGAGTATGGAGCCCGCGCGGCAGAGCCTTGCAAGCTACCCGTGCATATTGGATATGGCAAAAACAGTAACAATAAGTCTCTCAATGAGAGATGTTACTGGTGCCGGCTCAAACAAATCGATGAGCAACAGGATGACAGTGACAGTGACACTACACTATAAATAAAAATGATTCTTATGACAAGTAAATATTCATGTTATTAGAAAAATAATTACCTTAAGAAAAGTTTACTTTGCTATTAACTTATTCTTCTATTTACCCTCATAAATTTGTATTTTCATTTGTACTATTATTATGGAATGGTCTAAAATAATACATTAACCTGAATATTTCTATTTATTTTTTTAATTTAATTTTGTTTTTATTAATGAGTCACCGTGAGGGTACAGTTACAGAGTTTCGTGCTTGTGTTATAGTCATACATTACTCGAGTACCCATCCCTCCACTAGTGCCCATTCTCCTCCTCCGATGGCCCCAGGGTCTCTTCTACACCCCAGCCTGTCTCCCCCACCCCACCCCTCCCCTGTAACAGGGAATTTCTTTTTGTTCTCTCTCTCCTTTTGGGTGTTGTGGTTTGCAATGGAAGTATTGGGTGGCTATAATGTTCAACCTATAGTCTGCTTTCAACCCACCTGAGTGGATCCTCCACCACACTTTAGTTGGTGTTCCCTTCTCTATCTGAGCTGCCTTTTGCCCCAACATGTGAGGCCGACTTCCAAGCCATGGAGAAAATCTCCAGGTACTTATTGCTACTATTCTTGGGTGTTAGTCTCCCATTTTGTTGTTTTATATTCCACGTATAGGTGCAATTTTATATGTCTGTCTCTTTCTTTCTGACTCATTTCACTTAGCATGATACTTTCCATGTTGATCCACTTATATGCAAAGTTCATGATTTCATCCTTTCTGACAGCTGCGTAGTATTCCATTGTGTAGATGTACCAAAGTTTCTTTAACCAGTCATCTGTTCTCAGGCATTTGGGTTTTTTCCAGATTCTGGCTGTTTTAAACAGTGCTGCGATGAACATACATAACATGAATATTTTTTGAATCTTACTTTATAGAAGAGCTTATAATAATGTGAGCATTTTAAATATTGTCATCTACAAGAAACATTGTATTATTTTAATGCATGCTTAGAGATTTAAAGAAACTTCAATTGTGTATCAATTCCTCTGAATAATTCTTGAAATTGTTTTTCATATAAATCTAGACTGAGATGAAGGAAAGCATAAGTACAATTTACTGATTTTTCTTGCCATGCATATTTACAACCAAAGTTGGCTATGCCCAAACTGAAAATCATGAGTTTACAATAAATCAGCATAATGAAAACGTAAAAATCCTGATATTATCATTTGTAAGATTAAATTATTTTCTGACATGTAAAGAGAAACCCTTAAATACAATAGTTACATAAAAATTGTCTATATCACTAATCATCAGTGAAATGCAAATTAAAACAAGTCATATATCATTCTACACCACAGAAATTGGCACATATGCAAAAGAACAAGAGCAACGAGTGCTGGCACTGATGCAGGGACAAAGAGATTCTCATTCATTATTAGTGGGAATTCTGACTGGTCTGACCTTTTTGGAAAACAACATGGACATTCCTCAAAAAGATAGAAATTGAGCTTCCAGGAATACCACTTATGGACTATATCCAGGGGATACAAATACCACAGCAGAAATGGCATCTGCATTTGTATTTTCATTTCATCACTGTTCACAATAGCCAGACTCTAGAAACAACTCAAGTACTCGGGAACATAGACTGGTTAAAGAAACTATGATACATCTACACAATAGACTACTACACAACCACCAGGAAAAATGAAGTCATGAAATTCACTTATAAATGACTGGACATCGAGAGTTGATATCTTGTTGAGTGAATGAGTCAGAAAGAGAAAGATACACAAGGAAAAACTGGCCCACTGTTGGAAGCTTGTCATAAGTAGGGGGTGGCAGATGGGATAGAAAAGGTACACTATGATAATGATAGTTAGAAGTGATTATTCTGGATACGAACTGAGTGCTGAAAGTACATAAAGTGATATATATGAATATACATGTTAATATTTCATTACCTGTATTGAAAACCATAATGCCTAGAAGAGAGAGTGGGGGAGGCAAGGGGGAGGGAGTGGGAGAGGGAGAGGGAGATGCAGAGAGATGGGGGGAGGGAGGGAGGTGGGAGAGGGAGAGTGGGAGGGAGAGGAAGAGGAAGGGGAAAAGACCTGGTATTTAGTCAGGTTGGAGGTTGGGGGGTTGGCAGGAGGGAAACTGGGGACACTTGTGGTGTGAAATAAACACTGATGGAGGGACTGGTGTTGGAACATTGTCTGACTGAAACCCAATCATGAACAACTGTGTTACTGTGTATCTCATGATGATTTAGTTTAAAAGAATACAAGGTTTAATCCCAGTGATGGAAATTTCTTAAAATAAATTAATGTTCATTTCAAAAATGGCTATATACAGCCTCAAATTACAATATGAAAGTGGGATTACATAGAAAAGGCCCATAACCTAGTAAAGAAAATTAACTAGAGCTGCTCATTCATATGTGCACCTGAACATTTCAAAGTTAACTTGGAATTTTTGTTAAGTTTTCTAAATGCATAAGGCTTAAAAACCAATTAATATCCAAGGAGACATAAAATTCTGAGGGTTTACAAGATGCTCCATCCAAAAAGAAAGTCCTTTTAAGGATTCTTGAACGGGCTTCATTCCCTGAACAATGTCTAGGCAGCCTTGGCAAGGAAATCTGTCAGGTGTCTATGTTGTAGTAATAGCGCAGGGTCAGAAGCAAGGAAACTTTTCTTAAAGTTCTTCAAAATAGGTCCTTGTAGCAATCAATCAATAATCAACCAACTAGTCTTTCTTCCCCAAAGCCATTATTCTGTCTCATGCTCTCACAGTTCAAAAGCAAGCAGGAATTTAGAAGTTGAATAGTTTTTATACTAGCTGAAAGTCCAAATTTTTCAAGGTCACTTGGAAATGGCCCATCCTCATTCACATCACCTTTATTCCAAGACACTGTTCTGAAACACATTCTTTCAATGATTAATCACACAAATCACGATGGTGTTACCAACAAATTAAATTGCATCTATTTCTCTTTTTGTTGTTAGCCCAAGTATCATTAAGCTGTACAGTTTATATATTATAGGAATACAATTTTACACATTTTCTAAATTTATGTTAGAGCACAAATTTTAAAACCCTCTTCTCTTTGATCACTTTACCCAAACCAACTCTGGTGACCTTTGTTCCTCTGTCTTTCTAAGCATTTTTCTTATTTCTTGATTTTATACTTTGTACACCATAGCCCAATGAGATTATCTGGTATTTGTCTTCTTTTTGACTTAGTATGACAACTTCCAGTTCTATCTATGTTGTAGCAAAAGGCAAGATTTCATGTTTTCTTATCACTGAATCCTTTCAACATCTTTTTTTTTAATAAATAACGATAGGGGCTGGAGTTATAGCATAGCATAGTAATTCCTGAGTGCATGAGCCAGGAGTAACCCCTGTGCATCGCCAGGTGTGACCGACCAAAAAAAGGATAAATAAATAAATATTTATTATAAATAAATAAATAAGGATATAATTTTCTCCACATTTGCATGAACACTTGTTTTTTATCTTCTTTAACTTGCTGTGAAGGTTACCTCATGTGGTGGTCAGTTATAGCATAGCATAGCGTTTGCCTTGCACACTACCGACCCTGGTTCGATTCCCAGCATCCCATATGGTCCCCCAAGCACCGCCAGGTGTAATTCCTGAGTGCATGAGCCAGGAGTAACCCCTGTGCATCGCCAGGTGTGACCGCCCAAAAAAAGGATAAATAAATAAATATTTATTATAAATAAATAAATAAATAAGGATATAATTTTCTCCACATTTCATGAACACTTGTTTTTTTTATCTTCTTTAACTTGCTGTGAAGGTTACCTCATATGGTGGTCAGTGACTTGTGGATAGTACTGTGGCACACGGGCCTCGTGGAGCACAGGACTACAAAATTACAATCATAAGAACTTGGGCCAAATGAAACATGTATTCGACAATATAAGTCACAGTGTTAGATACTATTTTTAGCCTTTTTGATGGAGGCACCCTGAAAAAGAGAGAGAAAAGAGATGGTGTATCATTATTATTATTTTTTTTTTTTTGCTTTTTGGGTCACACCTGGCAATGCACAGGGGTTACTCCTGGCTCTGCACTCAGGAATTACCCCTGGCTGTGCTCAGGGGACCATATGGGATGCTGGGATTTGAACCCAGGTTGGCCACGTGCAAGGCAAACGCCCTACCCGCTGTGCTATCTCTCCAGCCCCAATCATTATTTTTTTGATTTGCAAAATGTTCTGATAATAAGCTATAAGAAGCTTTTTTCCCCATGTTCCTATTGAACATCAGTGTTTTAAATTTAGCAAAATTTCTGTTCAGCATCTATCCATTTTTTATTAGTTTGTCTACTTTATGTTAAATTTGATGAGGTTCTATATGTATTAAATGTTAGTCCTTTTCTCATAATATATGTGGTGTGAGACTGGAGCTCTAGCACAACGGTAGGGTGTTTGCCTTTCATGCAGCTGACCCGTGCTCGATTTCTCCGCCCCTCTCAGAAAGCCCGGCAAGCTACCGAGAGTATCACGCCCGCACAGCAGAGTCTGGCAAGCTACCTGTGGCATATTGGATATGCCAAAAAAAAAAAGTAACAATAAGTCTCACGATAAAAGACGTTACTACTGGTGCCCGCTAGAACAAATCGATGAGCAACGGGATGACAGTGACAGTAACAGTGATATGTGGTGTGAATAAATTTTCCCATTCAGTAAAATCTATGGTTTCTGTTAAATGATAGTTTCTTTCACTATGCAGAAACTTAATGGTTTGATGCAATCCAACCTTTTTTCTTTTTTTATTCTTGCTTCCCTGACTGTTAGAATAAATGTTACTTAAAGGTTTTCTGAACTACATGAAATAATTTGACAGAAATGGATTAAGATCATAAACCTGAAGTTTCTGACGCATATATTGTTTTTCTATTAAAAATATAAAGTTTATGTTTAAAATTATTTTATGGTTGAATACATGATAAAATTTAAACAATTTTCTCTTAGGCATTTACAATTGTAAAATTCATATAAATTCAGCAAAGCTTAACCTTTCTTTGCTCTAAATATGAGTTTATTCTGAGTTTTAGATAACAGTATGAATCTTAGATAAAATTTATGGCATTGATCAAGGAAAATCTTACCTAGCCAATGTCCTAAATTAGGAGAACTAAAGTAAACACTATAGAATTTTTTTCAGAAAACTGGTTCAAGTTTTCAAAGCTTCTTAAATCTTTCGGGGGCGTTAAATATTTCTTACACATCAATGGAGAGTAATAATTATGTCACTTAGCTTTTGTTTTAACTAAGATGTTGGTTAATTCTTAAAATTTTTTCTACATTTATATAATAAAGCATTATGTTCAGTAAAATACAGGTCTAAAATGTTTTAAAATCTTTCCATTTCTGTAATTGTATTTAATGTAAAAAGAGTTTAAATGTTACACAAATTTATTTGTCATATGTGGAAACTATTCCAATTTTGTCTCTAAACATTAATAACTTATACATAAGAGCAACTATAGCCATTTCTTTCTTTCTTTTTTTTTCTTTTTGGGTCACACCTGGCGATGCACAGGTGTTACTCCTGGCTCTGCACTCAGGAATCACTCCTGCCGGTACTCAGGGGACCGTATGGGATGCTGGGAATCGAACCCAGGTTGGCCGTGTGCAAGGCAAATGCCCTACCCGCTGTGCTATTGCTCCAGCCCCCAACTATAGCCATTTCTAAAGGAATTTTATCTAAAATCAAATTAGCAATGTAATTTAAAATGACAAGTCATTCTCTTATTCAAGATGATCAGTGATCCTATTTGTCACAAGTTACCAGCTACATTTATTTATAAATATCTAGTCATTTCAGCTTTTATTTTTATAATCTGATTTATTTGGAGGAGGGAGGTTTGGGAATACTCCAGTAGCCTTAAACCCTGCATGGTCCACTTAGCCCCACTTAAGTACTGTGAGGTGGTGTTAATATAATTCTTGGGAAACAGGACAGATAGAAGAGATGTGTTACAAATACAAGCATATGATAGCCTCCAAGCTTAGAAATAGAATATTCAATAGGTAGTATTAAACTTGTTATTATGAGGAAGAGGAATAAAGAAAACCTCTTCAGAAAGTGCTTTCAAAATAAATTAAAGATACAGATTGAAGAAACAGTAAAGATGCAACAGAAAGTGGCTTCATCTTCAAAGGATATATTTTCTATCTTTCCAACATTTGAGAAAAACAGATTTTAGTTGACATAACTATATGTTCTAAATATACATAGATGAGAAATTAAGTCTGAGACTCTCAACCCTTGATATAAAGGAGGAAAATATTTGGATCTTGTTGTTGTTTTTGTTTTTTATAGGGTGTGGAGAGATAGTACAGAGGGTGTGGCACTCGCTTTGCACGCTTCTGACAAGGGTTTGATGCCCTGCATCATATATGGACCCCAAACACCTCCAGGAGTAATTCCTTAGTGCAGAACTAAGATTAACCTCTGAGCAGCTCTGAGTATGCCCCCCCCCAAAAAAAACCAAAAATGTTTACTTTGCAGTAACAGTAACTGAAGCCAAATCCTCTCACATGCAAGTACCATTACTGAGTTTCATCACTGGTCTCTAAATGCGTTTTTCAACTCCTTGCTAGAATACACTTGATATCAAATGAAACAGCAGATATAAAGTGTTTTATGGATTCTATTTGAACTGTATCTGATGTAAAATTGTGATCCTTGTATTTTTTAGATGTCAGCAAACATTTTTTTATCTTGCTATGTGTAGCTCAGTTATACTTAAACAAGAGCATCCATATGCATTTTGTTGTTCTCAAAGTCAAAGAAATATTAACCGCTTCTTTCAGACTTGATAAATAATATTTCCTTTTAAGCAAGACAATTCTATGAAAGGAAACTTAAATGACCATTTGTTAACAGTAATGTTAGTTTCTACAATTATTTTTGATCCAGATTCACTGAGGCAGTTATGACTGCTAAGCACATCTGATGCAGTTGCAGTCTATAATTCACAATATTGCAAGGAAATATGCTATGAGTCAGTGCCATTTATGAGTCAGTACTATGTGCATATTATACCACTTTTATGATAATAACTAGGATGAATCATAGGATCATCCAAAATAAATAGATTTCTGGTCACTGAGTAGGAAGATTTGTCAATATGCAATGATAATTATTTGTACACTATATGCTTATTTCTATATTTGGATGCTAATAACTTAGCTTTTTCTTTCATTTAAATGCACTTCATTATAAACAAATATTCCAATGTAATATCATTAAAAATTGTTAGCTGATTTTATGAAAAATTATCCTGAAACAATTGAAAGAGATAAGACATTAATCCTATTTTTACATTCTCACAGGTAGTTTTACATGTTTTAGTTCAAAGAGGCACTATTTCATGTTATCTATGTGTTTGTGGGTGTGTGTGTGTGTGTATGTGTATAAAAAAGGGAAGCAATGGGATGAGACAGATTAGGAGAGTTGAGAAAAGAGAAAATAAGAGGAAGGAGGAATGAACAGAACTCTTATGGGAAAGAAAAGAAATGAAATTTAGATAACTCTGAAGCTACACAACTGTAAAAGAGAATGCAGCACGTTCCAAAAAAAGAATTATGAAACTCAATCTTGTGAAATTATTCCCCTTTCTTCTCCATTCCCTTGTCCTTCTGATACAAATATTTCAGACTATACCAGTCCCTCTTTTCCTAGCTGGCATTCAGTTTAAAGCAAAGATCAATTTGTTACTGCGAGCAAAATGACTGCATTCCATCATTTGGCAGAATGCTAGTAGGTATTTCATACCAACTACTTTACTGCATCTGAAAGTCGCTAATGGAACGCACATGATAAGCTCTCAGTATATGTATTGCAAACCATAATGCTCAGAAGGAGAGAGAGAGAGAGAAAAAAAGAAAAGAAAAGTGCCTGCCATAGAGACAGCCTGGGCAGGGGTGTGGGTAGAGGGGCTTGGAGGGACGGAGACTGGGAACACTGTTCATAGAAAATATACGTTGGTGGAGGGATGGTTGTTGGAATATTTTAATGTTGAAATTAGATCACGTACAGCTTTGTAACTGTATATCATGGTGATTCAATTAAAGATGTAAATAAATTGGGGCTGGAGCAATAGCACGGCGAGTAGGGCCTTTGCTTTGCACGCGGCTGACCCGGGCTCAATTCCCAGCATCCCATATGGTCCCCTGAGCACTGCCAGGAGTAATTCCTGAGTGCATAAACCAGGAGTAATCCCTGTGCAACACCAAGTGTGACCCAAAAAGCAAAGCAAAAAAAAAAAGATGTAAATCTTAAAAAGAGAAATGCCTACATCTTTAGTTGTCGTACGTCCCATTGATTTTAGTTTTAAAAGTGGTTTCAGTTGATATCCATCTAGCTGTCAAAATACCTTAAAGTTCTTTCAGATTAAAAAGCAAAGGCCAAAGAGTTATTCAAGGAGAAAGGGTTGTGCCTATTGCTTTACCAGCAGGAAGCGCAGGTCTGATGGTGTGGCGCCACATGCTTCCCTGAACACTAATAAAGTAATCCCCAAGCAATGACCCCCAGTACAGAGCAAAGAATATCTCCTGAGCACTGCTATGTGGTGTGACACCCTCAAAAATTTACTCACACATACAGACAAAGCATAAAAAGAAGCATTTCCAGATCTTGACTTATATTTAAATGATGTATAGAAAAGAGGGTTGATAAAAATCAATAATAATACATTAAAGATTACAGAAAATGCCTAAATCATCAATGAAATTTCTTTTAAAACCTCAGAGCTTCAGAAATATCAGATATTATCTATTGAAATACCCTTATATTTTAGACTAGAAAGAAACTTCTTTCTTTTGTAGTAAATATAATTGCAGCATGAATATCTTTATTCACAGTTGATTGTATTTCTACTTTATTTCATGTTCTCCACTTAATATCTAATTACTGTAATAGTTTTACTAAAACAAGTCTTACTAATTATCAAAAATTAAATGGCTTTTAAAATTCTTATACTGCTTTAAAGTAAATCATTTAGCTTTCTTTGCAAACTAATTATTTAGAGTTTTCACTAATCATTATTGCATTCCATCCAATTAATTTTTACTGGTTTATCTATATTTGTGTTTTTCAACGCTGCTATTTTTTCAAAGCAGATATTTAGTAGACAATAGTAAAATGTTGTTCATTTTAACTGTCCTTGTACTTTTATTGTCTCAAGACTAAGGAATTCGAATATAAAGGAAAATGAAGTGATCTATAAATAATTATTTTCAGAAAAGTGCATTTTTAAGTTCTTTAGATTGTAAAATAAATTTCTATCTGTTATCTAACATGGCACATGATTTATTTGAGTTTTAATTGAACCACTCTCAAATGCACATTTATTCTCAGGCAATTCAAAATAAATAACTGCCTTTAAAAAGCAATCTTAGTATGTTAATGAAAATGTAGTACTTGAATATTTACAGCAGTTTTTAATAAGCACAAGAACATTAACATTTCAGTAAATGCATGTGTTGGCATTGACAGCCCTCATTTCAGTGTCTCACGATACAGGCTTTCAGCATCCTCCTGCCTATTTTCATTAGTCATATTGACGATACATTTGTTCTTGTTTTTCATTTTAATCTGTCAAAGCTTGCCTTGCATGGTTGTCTTTCCTTAGAGACCTGTTATATGATTAATTGACAGATTTGATTATTTCTTTACAAGCAGTATATTTCCTCTATTAAGGACATACATTTTAAAAAAGTATTCCAACATCCCTGATGGAGAAATGCATTTAAAAAAATCTATGGTATTTTTCTATAAGCTAGGTTTACTTGGTGACATAGTGTCCACACAATGAAATATTATCATAGGTATTGATAAGATCATTACTGCACTGTGTTTTCTGGTATTACTTACCTTGCTTTTTAAACTTTCTCTAAAATTGTAGAGTGAATTAATATAATTAAATTTATAGAAAAATTACTGAGTATAAAGACAAAGTCCAAGGGAACTACAATGATGCTATAATGAAACAATTAGACTATACTACCATCAAAATCTTCTAAGAAACTTTGTATATGTTAATTTATAGAAAAAAGTTGTAAGTGAAGGTCATAATCAGAAATACTAAAACAGGTGAGATTTCCCTTGGTATTCTGTATAAATCCAGTGTAATCCTGGGGCAGAATAATTCAGGATATGTGTTGTGGCCAGCACGAGACAGGATTGCAAAAGAGAATATGATAGTACAAAAACTTAATTAAACATTACTTGCTTTCAGCAGAACACTGAGTTAAGGAATATGGGCAGCCTCTAGAAGCAAAAAAGCAAAGAAATAGATTCTCATGTAGAGCTTCCCGAAGGAATCTAGGCCTACTAAAAACTTAATTTTGCCAATTGAGACTAATTTAAAATTATGGTCCCCAAACTAAACATTAATAAATTTGTATAATTAGTGATTGAGTTGTTAGCAATTTATTATAGCAGCCAAAGCAAGCTAATTATTCAGTTATTAATGGATAAATGAAAAATTTCTCATTTTCCTCTAAAGACCAAAATATGTTTAAAATATAATAAATAAGTATATGCAGATGTAAATTAATGTGCATTTGTTGCATTACGTTATGTTCCATTGCATTATATTTTATATTAGTGGAAACATATTCTTTACCACACATTAGTAGTGAAGCTGAAGAACTAAAAACATAAGGCAAAGGCAACTGCTAAGTCCTTGGAGTTAAAAAAAAGAATTTCAAAACAAGAAACTTATGTGGCCAATTCTAAAGTACACAGAACTACCTACCATCAAAGCATTAAATTGTTTAATTTACAGAATTTGTTCTTAGGTTTATGTAAGGCAATTGTAATTTTAACCATTGGTATGACTTTTCATTCACTAAATAAGGCAAAGTAAAGATTTTTTGTGCCATGAACTTAATACAAATTCTTCATGTTTTGAAAATGACCAGAACTTTACCCAGAAAATTGAACTATCTCATCCTCCCCAGAGACAGTAAACATATTCCAGGTTATGTTTTTAAAAGCAACCACAAAATCTTAATTGCTAAACAACAAAATCATATTCATTGCCGTGTTTCAGTTTAGATTTTCAAAGGAGAGTGCCTTCTCATTTGATTTACTTAAGGAACAATTTTGATAGAGTGGTCACTGTGTTAACTCTTAGTTTGTCATGATGTAGGACAGAGATTTTAGAAAGTTTAATGATGACAACAAAGAACTCTGTCAGAAAAATGATGTCTTGCTACTTAAGCTATTAAAACTGGCCACAAGATTGTGAGGATACATGCTGAATTCATCAAAGCTCTAGTGCTGCTTGTTAAATCATTTTATTTCAAGCCGGGCCGGGGGTGGCTCCCAAGCAGTGATTAATAAAGGAAGGCGCGGGATCGCCTTCCTTTATTTCTAGACCAGCTAGACCAAGAGTTCTGTACTAAGAACTGTAGTTCTGATGTTCATCAGGCTCTGTGGTGTAGAAGGTACACAGCCCACGCCTACTCAGAGGCCTCCGGGGCTGCTGCACCTTCTGATATTCTTGGAACCAAGTGGAGCTGTGGCTCAATTAGAGATCGGCTACACAAAAGGGACTTCCTTAATCCCTATGTTACTTCTCTAACCCATGCCTGAAAAGTCTTAAAAATAAGAACTGAAAAGATCAGGGCTGGAAAGATAGTACAGTGCTAGGGTGCTAGTTTTGTAATACTGGTTTCTATCTTATGTACTTCATATGTCCCCAGAGCCTTTCCAGGAGTGATCCTTGAGTAAGCTCTGACATTGCTGGAAGTAGCCCAAAAGCCAAATATATATATATATATATGTATACATACATAATTTTGATGTTATTTTATTGTATCCCACAATAAAACTCTAAAATATAATAGGAATTTTTATCTATAAAGTCATATGCTTATAATATCTATAACAAAGTATGGAATATGCTAAATATTTACCAGGTCTGGAGAGAAACAGGAAAACACAACTCATAAAAAAGAGAAAAATCAAACAAAATTGGCCTGGATTATTAGATGGCAGTAGATGATAAAGGCAGTAGATGATAAATTATAATCAGTGATTATAATTATGTGTAAAAAAGGTGTGCTGAGACAAAAGATATTTAATCATATTAAAATAAAACATCTTGGGAATGACAGTTTTAAGTTTGGTGATGAAATTCTGTTCTTGGGATTAATGAATAAGCATTGCAGTAGAAACTATGCTGCACCTCTCAAAAAATAAAAGCACTTAACAACTTTTTAGAGGTAGAGAACAGAAACATACTATAACTGAGTTCTAGAATAGTTCCAAGCATCCTAATACATATGCAAGTCATATCTTTAGATGAGAGAAAAGAGGAAAATTTTTTTAACAAAGTAAAAGACAAAAGTTTTCCAAATGTGACAAAAAAATATCAATTTAAGGATACTAAACAATCAAAGAGACTTAAAGAGAACTCAAGAAAAATTATAAAACATGTCAAAACCAAAGAGAAAATCTTAAAAAGCAATCAATGAGTAATGAGCAAACTTGAAGGATAAACACTAGATGATTTCAAGATTAATTATATTGATACAAAATATATTAGTGTGAGTAATCTCTTCAAATTGACAAATGAATCATCATGACAAGATAGAGTTAAAAATGAGACCAACAACTATATGGACATCTAATTTTAACAGAGTATAAGAAGATCATATGAGAAAAATATTTTATTCAGCAAATATTACCGAGCAAGTATATACTGACATGCAAAATGAGTTTTAAACCATATCTTGCAAGATATACAAAAATCAACTCAAAATGCAAAAGCGAACCCAGAAACTAAGTGTAAAAACCAATATTATTGATACTTGTAGAGGAAACAGCAATCTATGATTGTGTAAATATTTTTAAAAATAATTTTGTTGAGAAATACCAACGATGTGCATATTATCCTTGAATATTTAAATGATTCAAAGGTAGAGCTCTGTAGCTGTATTTCTATGACACATGGAGTAAAAGAAAAAAGTATGCTGATATCATAATCTGTGGAAACTTTGTGGCATTATAGATATTTACTGCCTTTCAAGTGTAGTAACACAATGAAAGCATTCTTGCTTGCTGATAATTTAAAGTAAATAATTGGAGTTTAAATCAGTAGCCGTTGTGCTGTCCATTCTTTAAGTTACATAATTATTAATTGATATCATTAATTTTATATCAGTTTTATGGTATAAGACTTTGAAGTATTATACACATAGAAGTCAAATAATTCAGTGGCTTTTTAGATGTGTTACAGGGCCTCAGACCTGCACTATGGTCACAAATTGGCTGCCCATGACAGGTTTCTGAGATTCTCCCATTATTCTGCACCATAGTAACTTAAAATGTCAACCACTTTTAAATTGCTTTTGCTACGAAAGACTTGTTTTTAAGAGCACACAATAAGTGGTGAATTTATAAAGCACAAACTTACCCTTTACCTTTTGAAGATGAAAGGATGGTACATCTCTGAAGTTAAAAAAGGGCACCAAAGTCTGAGGCTGACTTCTGCAGTTTTGCTGAAGCTGTTCTTGGTGACATCTCATCAAAATACATTTAAAAAAGCAATTGAAATTTCAGGCACATTTCAACACAAAATTGATGTAGTATAAACATTAGCATCTTTTATCTCCTTGTGTTTATAGTATGTTGATACCACTGCAAATGGGAACTAACTGAAAAGATGTCAATAGTCTTTCTTCCTAAAATGCCAGAAATCCCAGATGCAAAATAAAACGTTAGTCTTCCATCTGGATAGTCACTCTCCATGATGCCATATATATGTATAACTGTTTGCAAAGTGCTTATCTCTCAATGACATTTTTCTTTTTCCCCTATGGTGTTTTGGCAATAGTAATGTGAGTGCTTTGTCCAGTTAGAAGCCTGGATCCTCAGCAAACTGCTTAATTACACCATTAGCCGCTTCCATTTCACTGAAGGCCATTCATGAAATGGTAAAAAGTGTAGACTGTGAGTACAATGCTAGTTTCCAAATCTTTTTTCATCTGCTCTCTTAAGAGATTCAAACAAGATTTCCTTGCCTATTTCTGAACTAAAATAAAGATAGAAAGCATACCAACCAAACTGCTGACAAAGTTACATCAGATACATATAAAGTGCTAGGCATATAATGAGAATCCAATAAATGCCTTTGTTATATGCTTAACAGTAAAAAAATCAATAATGTTTCAGAGCTACCTTGCAGCTGGGAAAGGGATGACCCTGGGGACCCCGATGTCCCCAAATTTGTTTCCTTAATTTGTTAGAACATATATCTAGAGTAAATTGAATGGTGTGAATGCCAAGCCAGATGGGAGGTAGGGGTGCAGGATCCTTTATTGGCCTTCAGGCACATGTAGACCTCCTAAGGCATGCATTCCTTTTCTTTCCCATGTGTTTACAATGTGAGCAAGGTGGGAGGTCTTCATTCATTTTCTTTTAAGTAGTTGTATGATTATGTAAAGAAATAAAGAGAAAAGAGAGAACAATAGCAGCTGCTAATCTTCCCTCCTCAATGCCAGAGGAATGAGGAATGTCCTTTCATTCAGTACCCTTGTCATGGAATTTAGATTTAAGATTTTATAATGTAAATGGAAGACTGAGGCAAGCAAGCTGTTTCATTTTATACTCTCTAGTCTGAAACAAAAGTCCATCACATGTGTACCCTATGGTTGCAGCTGTTCATTAGAAAGATTCCTTTTTTTCCAGAAGCTACCTCTGAAACAAACTATGAACCAAGGAATGTTGATCTTTGGATTTGTTTTGCTACCCTTCGAATGCTCTTTTGCCTCCATGTAATGCCTCAGCCTCAGGTTTCCAGTGCTTCCTCTAATAGCCTGGATCTTTCGGATCACAAAGGAAATAAATCCGGAAGATAAATTACTCATAAATTACCATATGCCTTATTCTTGAGTTTTTTTATTTTATTTTTTTGCTTTTTAGGTCACACCTGGCTCTGCACAGGGGATATTCCTGGCTCTGCATTCAGGAATCACTCCTGGCGGTACTCAGGGGACCATATGGGATGCTGGGAATCGAACCCGGGTTGGCCGCGTGCAAGACAAACTCCCTACCCGCTGTGCTATTGCTCCAGCCCCCTAATTCTTGAGTTTTTAAGAGAAGATTTTTATTCTTTTAAATTATTTTTATTAAGAAACCATGATTTACAAAGTTATTCATAAGTGAGTTTTAGTTTGGAGTTAAGTAGTTGAGTTGCAGTGCTCCAGCAACAATACCACCAGCAGCGTCAACTTCAATTTCCCTGAATACCCAAGTTCCCCACTTTCCCCAGCCTAACAGGCCCATTTTTAAGTTTGGTGTTGTAGTTTGAATCTTGTGCTTTCAGCACTGTTGAAAATATTTGCTCATAAAGGGAATATCTTTAGTTGGGAAATAAACTGTAATGCATATTAAGTAAATATGCGGTATAACAAAGATTAGGAGAACCCAATCTCTTTCTATGTGTGTGTTTATTTTTTATTGAATCACAGTGAGCTACACTCTTACAAAGTTGTTCAAAGTTGTTCTTTTGGGGTTTCAGTAAAACAATGTCCCAACACCTTCATCAGTGAATATTTCCCACCACCAGTGGGGACACTGTTGATATCAATCTTCTAATCCACACTGTCTATTGCACTACAATACAAGACCAAGTCTATTTTGAACCATAATCATGTAGTAATGGCAAGAACATTAAAGTTCAAAATTCAATAATTATAGTAATCATTTCTCACATGTGAGTGAGCCTAAGGGCTTGAAATTACCTTAGAAGAAAAATAACATAAGTTTAAAAGAGTAATAACTTTGATCTACAAAGCTGTCAATCAATTTTAGTGGTGAGTAGAAATTTCAATGTGATTAAGAATCACAAATCTTTTAACAGTTTAAGGAATTATTCACTTTCACGCAAAATATCCACAATCTATTGGACTATGAAGATTTGGAAAATGACTAAAAATATTTTGTAATCAAAACTCACAGACCCCTAATGACAATGTCACTGTTGTTTTCTCTTAATAATTCAAATGCAGTTCTTTTAGGTTTTTGGATTTTGGTTTGCTTCCACTTGATCTTAGGGATTACTTTTATCTCTGTGTTCAATGATCACTCCTGACAGTGCTTAGCAGATCATATTGGGTGTAGAGGATTAAACCTGGGTCATTATATATATGGCAGGCTCTGCCCATTGCATTGTCTCTCAGACCTCTTTAGTGTCTTTTTTTATATGGTGACTAAATAGGAGGTTAAATACAGTAACAAAGCATTTTATGCATATTATATAAAGATATAATTTTTTTGCAAATGAATTGATTACAAATACAAACCACTGTGATATTGGAATACTTTGTATTTCTTTGCCTATTTATCAAATTCTGAACAAAAGTCCAAATTAATTTTACTATGGTCTTTCAACATGTCAAATAGATATTCTGTAACATAAAGCCTAGGAACAGTTGGAGAGGGATATTAGCATTTTGGTAAAAACTACGATGTATTGTATTCCTACATAGTATAATGAATAATACTTCTCTAAATTGCGGCACCTAAATTAAAATGTCAGAATAAATAACTGAAATTTCCAATATTTGAATTAAATAAAAATAAACGATAATGAAACATCTTAATAACTTTTTAAAGTTGAACTTTATAAGCATCAGAACAAAAAACTTACACTTCGAACACATGAAAAAGGATGAATGGGTCCTAATTGGACATTTTTCACCTAAATTGTTGCAACAGGGGTTTAGTGAATAAGTGACGTAAATTTCTCCTTGTTCAGAGATAAAGAACTCACATTCTAACAAAAGAGTGGAATACAGGATTTCTTATAATGGCCCATCTTCTGAGAAACAATTATACTGAAAATAAGACTCATGCTAAGTTTATCCTCACAGTACATTTTCTTTTTACAAATAGACAAACCCAAGAATCTATCCCCACTTTTTCTGGCAAATGTACACTCAGAAAATGATTGCTTGTCAGTAATTTCTACCATATAATGATTTTCCTTCAGTGTTTGAGAAGAAAGTATAGTATTTTGACAATGTATTGTTGCAATTATATGTATACTTTTACAAGTACATACAATAAGTCTGCTTTTATAAAAGATATGGATTTCTAAATTATTTTCTCAGCATCATTTTAAGAAAGATAATTTAAATTAGCTCAGGCAGAGATATAACCATATGTTTCCTTTATCAACTCAGAGGAAGGGAAGCTGGTTTGAGTGAAGTACACATATGAATATAAATTAGAGAGGAGTGATTTGTTTATAGAGAAAAATTACTTCACCTTTCTGAAAAATACATTATTTTATTTTTAAAACAAAAATAAGTCAGTTACCTTATTCTGTGGAATTTCACAAACAAATTGTATGGAATCCATATCAAATTCAGTTTTGTGACTATAAATAAACAAGTGAAAATTGAGAGCAAATGAAAGTCAGTTTATCTATCAGCCTAAGAGAAAAAAGTAACATAATATTAAAATTAATTTTTCAGGGTTTATTTGAGGAACTAAAATAATTAATTGATAGCTTACTTTGTATACACAAATAAGTATGAATACATGAATTTTGATATAATAATATTAAAGTGAAAGTTTTAAAGAAATTCTTAGTTGTTCAATTATAAGAACTATAGATAAGTAGTGACAAGACATTTAATAGCCTTGTTTTCTCTCTTGGAGAACCTGACAAGCTACCAAGTGTCTATTGCCCACAAGGGAGAACCTTGCAAGCTCCCCATGGATTATTCATGTCTCAAATACAGTAAAAGATATATACATACCTCTCGGAGAGCGCGGCAAGCTACCGAGAGTATCCTGCCCACACTACAGAGTCTTTCAAGCTACCTGTGTCATATGCCAAAAATAGTAATGATAGGTCTCATTCCCCTGAACCTGAAAGAGCCTCCAATCGTTGGGAAAGACGAGTAAAGTGAGGCAGCTAAAATTTCAGGGCTGAGTGTAATAGAGACTTTACTGGTGCCCGCTCAAGTAAATCAATGAACAGTGATACAGTGATAGAGAAGTAGGACATAGCCAGCAATAACAGTATAGGATTCAATACATTTAATAAACTTTTTCATGTATTTAAAGAAATGCAAATATTAGACAGAGTGGGACATTCAGCAAATATAGAGGTTTTCAGAATAGGTGTTCATATGCCTGCTTATCTTCTTTCAACTAAGAACATTAGTTTATATAGATATAGAACATTATACATTTCAAAGTGTCAAACAGTAAATGGTTAAGAACCCCTTTCCACATCAGGCATCAGTATTAGTATATCTGCACTCTATCATTCAAAAATATGTATTCTTATAATTTAAGTTGCCTGATAGTAATTTCTTAAACAGACAATAGGTTTACCACTCTATCTTAGCTTCTACTTTCTTATTTCTTAATTTTAGTGAGACATAGAATCATAGCACTCCTTAGAATTTTCTTCCAATTGTGCCCTAACCATATATTTGTCTTTCTCTGAGAAAGATAAAATGTAAAGAAGGAAGAAATAAAGATTTGTTAAATATGCCCTGGACTACTCTGTGGTTCTCAGAGAGTTCTGCAAGTATTCAGGGCAGTAATTAAGATAGAATCCCTCCGTCAAAATATTTCTGTATGGAATTAGAGAGATAACAAAATGGGGAAGGATATTTACCCTTCACAGGTCCAATCAGGTTTCCTTTGCCTGCACCCAGTATGGTCCCCCGAACCCTATCAGGAGTGATTCCTGAGTACAGAGCCTGTGCACCACCAGGTGTGGCCCCAAAACAAACACACAGAGAAATTCCAGCATGCTTTTGAAATGGACTATGTTAAAACCTATGCTATCCTCAATTATCTACTGATTGGAAGTAACTAGTAAGAAGAGGAGTCTCTATACAAAGCAAGCACAGTCACGGATTTCAGAGTTCTACCAATGTATTGCAAATCGATTATACAATAGTATCAGACAAACAACAAGCACGTTTTCATGCCATTATGTCTGGCAACATAAATTTATATGCATTTTTATTTGCAAATCAATTTAGAAATTAAGTTTTGAAATGTGTTATGCATGAATCTTTTTACATAGCAATTCTGCCTTCAGGATTAACTCTAGAAATACTTACACAAGTTTTGAACAACATATGGAAAGATCTGTTATTGATTAATTTTCACCATTACAAATCAGAATCAGTTAAGGTTTGTATAAGGAGGTGACTAGAAAATCTATAGCTAAGCAATTTAATAAGACAATGCTGTTTGGTTTCTGAAAAAAATTATAGAAAAAATGCTAATAAATTACAACCAGAAGTCATCTACATACCAGAGAAATAATTCCTACCTGTTCAGCCTAGTTTGCATGAAATCATGAATTTGTCTGCATGAAAGTACAGACCTGTGTCAAGGAACAGTTTTTAAATGGAGGGATCACAGAAAAGATCCTTAAGAAAACAGCTTCTCTTAATGTTGGTATACAATGTGCTGGTCAAGGTTGTAGAAATACCAGTTCAACTCTCTGAGGTACAAGCCATGTTGTTGATAATCAGTAACTACAAAAGAAAAACCAAAGGCTAGATATTAACAGCTTGAGGGTTTAATACCTGCTCCACTTTTTCCTTGGGAGCATGTTCAAAATCAAAGACTGATGAGATGGATTACTGGCAGAAACTGAGGCCTTGGTGACCGTTGAGGCCAATGGACAACATAGACCTTTCTCTTAGTGTTATCCAAGGTCTACCACACTTTGACAATCAATCACAGGGTTTATGATGTCCTTGAAACCATTATTAACTTTCCAATTTTCATCATGGCCAGAGAAAGAAATAAATTTTCTTTTCTTTTTGAGTCACACCTGGCGATGCACAGGGCTAACTCCTGGGTCATACACTCAGGAATTACTCCTGGTGGTACTCAGGGGACCATATGGGATACTGGGAACAGAACCCAGGTTGGCCGCATGCAAGGCAAATGCCCTAATCCCCGTGCTATCACTTCAGTCCAGAAAAGAAATTTCTAACAGAAAAATACAATGGCACTTTTCAGAGAGCAAAGAATAGCTAAATTCCTAGTGTGCAAATATAAATTTAGGGGTCAGCAAACTAGTACAGTGGTATGGCACTTACCCCAAATACTTCCAGGAGTGGTCCCTGAGTTCAGAGCCAGGAGTAAGCTCAGAGGACTGCTGGGTGGGGCCTCCAAAGCAAATAAAAATGTAGGAAACTAATGCGAAAACAAGGTTAAATTCCTTAAAGAAATTAAAATTCTGCGGATGGTGAACTTAAGGACATGCAATTGGAGTTGGTAAAAGGTGAAACCTGGATATTACAACTAAACATAATGAATTTAGAGAATTAATCTAAACATAAAAATAATATTCAAGAAATAACAAGACAAAGTGCTATCTGAGCACAGAGAGTGCTTCGTAATGTTACATTCGAGTTTCCCCAAATGAAATGAGGGCTACTGAGAACAAAAAAATAGAAGAGTAGAGCAAGACGTTTATTCAAATTTCAAGGCAGTGGGCTAGGACCTCTAATGCACAGCAAATGACTCAAAGATTACAATTACATTTATAAACCAAAACTGTGTTTCAGTGTGACAGTTAAAAGCATGCAAGAATAACTAAAATCTGCAGTAAATCAAAGCTTTGTTCCACATTTTGATGAGATACAAAGGGAACAATACATGGCTAGATTTATAAATTGAAAGAGAGAAAATTGTTTCTTATATAATGCTTACCATAAGGGCACACTGTCCTGCCACTTATCAGGGAATGTGACAGGTTGATGTCTCCAAATTTCACAGTCTATGAGGGAGTTAGAATCAGCATAGAGTTAAAGTTAGAAAAAGTTGGTGTCCATAAATTCCAGGGACAAATATTTGACCCTTTATTCAGCCCATTGGCATGTGGATGAACTTTAATTTACCAGTTCAATATTATAGCGGAAAAAAATGGGTTTTTACATGTAACCGTCAAGTCGAGTAAAGACACTAAAGGTCCAAACAGTTATTCTGGGTATGAAGAGTGCATTAAATAAAATTATACCTAATGTAAACAGCATGACGGAATCAGTATTATAGAGAAAAAAATGTTTAAAAATTAAAGATGAAATCACAAAAATGAATCAAATGTAACAAAAATAAGAAAGTCTATTATAAATATAAATCTATGAAAAGAACAAACATCATAATTGTGGTAGTACCAGAAAACAATAGATTATAGCTAGCTACCTAGATAGATAGGACTGTCTTTAAGTAAGTAATATCTGAGACCTTCCATAACCTAAGGAAAAATATACTTACAGATGTCCATGAAGCAGATAGTAAGATCATATTTTGAATATAAAAATCAAAACAGCTCATTGTCAAATTATCCAATGTCAGTAGTAAGGAAAAAGGATTGATAGCTGCTAGAAAAAATAAAAAAGTATCATATAAATTCACATTTATCAAGGTTTAATCAGCTTACTAGAAGAAACCCAACAGTTTAAGAACAGAGTAGATTGACATGTTCACATTACTGAAAGTTAAAAAGTGCTATACAAATATACTTTGTATTATAAAACTATCATTAGACTAAGATAAATAAATCTTTTTGAATAAAAGTGATGGAATACTACTGCCAGACCAGATATATAAGAAATATGCATAGTCTTCTGTATGAAGAGAAAAACCTATCAAAAATTGAACAGGTGGATAAATATGATATAGCAGCATAAACAAAAAGAGGCATCAATATGACAATAAACATGTCAACTTAATCTGACACCAAGATTTTCCCTAATCAGAGTTTATTTTCTTTTCTCTTCTACTGTCCAATAACTTCTATACTTCCTAAAAAACTGGGGGGCGGGCAAGAAAATATACAAGTTGAAGACGAAAAAGCGGAAGTAATTGTGAAATGATAACAAGGCACTACCAGGACAAAAATACATTTTAAAATATGCAAAATATGGTCGAATTTCCATGGTAACCCTAAAACAACAATCAGGAAAAGACATTTACAGGGAAAAAGTGAAGAAATTAATAGAGCCAACTGAACAAAATATCACATGAAAAATTATAGATGGAAATAAATGTGAATTTTCAAAATTATATTGCAACAGAAAACAAAAGATAAAACATCTGTAAATTACCCCCATATTTCTCTAATTAAGCTAAATTGAATGGCTTTTACTCAATCAAAAGATTTAGCTTGTGTGATTGAATTAAAAAGAAAGAGGTTGAGTCTATAATACACATACAAGAGTCTTACATTTTGTTCATTGCAACACTATTTACAATAACTAGAATCTGGAAACAACCCAAGTGCCTGAGAATAGATGAGTGGATAAACAAATTATGGTACATCTACACAATGAAACACTACTCATCTATTAGAAAAACTGAACTCATGAAATTTGTTTATACATGTATGGACATGGAACATATCATGCTGAGTGAAATGATTCAGAGGCAGAGGAACAAACATAGAATTATATATATGTACATATATATAACATGAAGTATGTGAACAATATATATATATATATATAAAACATGAAGTATCTGAACAAAAAAACAATGGCCAGGGTGACTGCTCCATGATAAGAAGCTTGCCACAGAAGTAGATGGGGAGCACAGTTTAGGACAGAGAAGGGACAACTATGATAATTGGAAATAATCACTCTGGACAAAACTTGAGTGTTGAAAGAAAGTAAAGTGCTATGCACTGTATTCCTTCAGTAACAGCATTGCTAACCACAGCTGATTAAAGGGAAAATAGATAGAGAGAAAAAAGGTGCCTGCCATAGAGGCAGGCTGTGAGGGCAGGGCAAAAGGGCACAGTGAGCAAAAGAATAATTGCGGACACTGGGGGAAGGAAATGTGCACTCATGAAGGGATGGTTGTTGGAATGTTGTGTTACTGAAATTAAGAACAACTTTGTAACTATTATCTCACAGTGGTTCAATAGAAAAAAATCTTACATTATGTATATAGAGTAACATTAAGTTATAGTTAATTGCTAGACTAAGATGTTTTAAAAGAACGGTTTGAAGGATGGGAAAGGAATTGCAGTTTTTATATCTGACAAAATAGGCCTTCTGTTTAAAATGCTATTAAAATAAAAATGGATATTATAATTAGATCAAGGAGACAATCCAAGAACATACAATGATCATCATAATATGTGCATCTGAAACAATGTCATCCACATGTACAAAGCGCATATTAACAGACATCAAGACATATATGTCCTGTCAGGGAAAGCAATACAATAATTATAGGCAGTCTCAACACACCATTTTCTAACAATGGGAAGATTGGTTCAACAAATATTAACAAATGCCCCCAAATCAATGAAAACTAGAAATTTTCTTCAATATGAAGTTCATTATGGAGGGGTGTGGGAGTTAATAAGTTTTATTCATGAAACCTACTATTCACAATTTTGCAAACAAGATGCCTAAAATAATATTTAAACATTAACCAATAAAGTAATTGAATATAGTATATGTACATATAAATGAAAAAGTATACATTCTTCATAAGTGTTCATGGGATTAATCAAGGATAAATCACAAGTTGAGACAAAATAGATGTCTCGATTATATCTTAAGATTGAAATATTATCAAACATCTTTTCTAGCAGAATTGTATGAGACTAACAATAACCAGTTAAAATAAAATAAACAGTTTAAAGAAAATAAGAGGGGCACTTCCTCAGCACAGCCAGTACTGTCTGTGGGCAAATCGACATGATGTTTCCAAACAGACTCCAAATCAACCTGATGCTTCCAAAAAGACTCCTTGTATAAATCCACCATATGTGCTCTGGAAATAGGCAGGACTTCTCTGAGGAAGCTCACCAGTCTGCAACTTGCTGTACAATGTGACAGGAAAAAGAATATGAAGCAGAGGATCTGGCAACCCAACTATGAACAGACCTTTGCTTGCCTTGCTTAAGAGGAGATGGAGCTTTGCATTTATAAGAAAACTGAAGATTCAGAAAAATTACAAGGAATTAATGCAGCGATAAAGGAAGGTTCAGACTTCACAGAAATCCAAATTCACAGGCAGAAAGACAGATCTTCTGAAACATCTCTACTTATCTGAAAAGACTTAGAAAAGAAAGGCAATTTAGAAAATTTAGCCAGCTTTTGTAAGAACAAATCAATCATACTTTACTTGAAGAAGAGTATAGCATTGACCTGAGCATAGCCTCAACCTGAAGAATAGCCTGATGATAGTTAGTTCTACTACTATTCCAAAGAGAAGCAAAAGAAAACATCACATCAAAATAATCAGGAAGAATAAGAATGAGTACAAGCTTAAGCATGCTACTAAGTAACAAGAATTTGATAGAAGAAAACAAGATAAAGAAGCAGCTCAGAGGCACTAAAAAAGAAGAAAACGAATGTGTTCAATATATTGAGCAAAAGGACTATAAAGGGCAAATCAAACTTGAGTTTACAAATGCAGACCCTTCTTAAAGATACAAGAAAAATTAAAGCACATTTGTTTTAAACAACTGTTGTCTTCTATATTGTGTTCTTTTGTATGTGTAAAATAACTGTGCAACAAGATTTGTCAGCATAAACTAAATTTATATCACCTGTATCACTTGTCATCCCATTGATCTTCGATTTGCTTGAGTGGGTGCAAGTAACATCTCCATTTGTCCCTGTCGAGTGCTAGTGTAGCCCAATGGTATCTGCTCGCTCCAGAAACAGGAAGAACCTCGAACCGTTCATTCAGGGTTTTGATGAAGAAGTCTGACCATCTTGTAGATGAGTGATCACGTGGTCTTTTCTCGGCCCAAACTAAATTGGTAAACTATGCTAATGATAAAATATCCAAATAGTTTTGTGCTAACAAAGGCACAATTTCTTTAAAAAATTTTTAAAAATTAAAAATGAAAAACACCTTAAACATTAGTAAATAAAGCAATATGCTTTTGAATATCCCCTGAACCTTGAAGAAACCAAAGGAAAGGCAAAACATTATTTGAGGTTAACAGAAGCAAAGCTATAAATTATCAGCTCTTACAGGAGTCAGCAAAAATAGAGTTAAGTAGATAGTGTGACTATATACAGCCCTTCATAAATAAATGAGTGAAGTCTCAAATAAAATGAAAAATCCAATCTCATAGCTCAAGCATCGAACAAAGAAGGATTGAGCAGAATCAAAATACAATATAAGGGAGAAAATCAACATTAGATAACAATGAAACAGAAACAAAAAAGATGACCTAAAAGATAAACAGATGATCTAAAAGAGGCAAATATCTTTATGTTTTGGGGGGTTGCCCCCAGCCATGCTTAGGAAATATTAGGAAATATGTGGTGCCAGGTATTAAACGTAGTCTTGTGCATATAAAGCTTGAATTACAACTCAGTGCACTATGACTCTGACATAATAGCCACATTCTCTTTTAAAATTATTTTTTATTGAGTCACCATGAGACATATAGTTACAAAGATGATCACAGTTCGGTTTCAGCCATTCAGTAATACAGTGTCAAACAATCATTCCTCCACAACTGTGTATTCCCAGTTTCCCTCTCGCAAAAATTTTCCCATTCCCCGCAGCCTATTTCTAGTGAAAGCACCTTCTTTTTATCTCTTTGACTGCCTCATCTATCCCCCTTTGGAGCATTATGGTTTTCAATACAGTTAATGTGAGGTTATAGGGCTGGCGCAATAGCACAGCAGGTAGGGTGCTTGACTTGCACGTGGCCAACCAGGGTTTGATTCCCAGCATCCCATATGGTCCTCCGAGCACTGCCAGGAGTGAATACTGAATGCAGAGCCAGGAGTAAACCTTGAGCATTGCCGGGTGAGATCCAAAAAGAAAAAAAAGTGAGGTTATCCTTCGTCAGGACCCAAAAGCAGGGTCCTGACGAAGGATGGGATGGACCCAGGGCAAGCTGTGAGCTACCCTGGCATAAAAATGGGCCAGGCCAAAGCGACACAATACTCAACTATAAGTTGAGAGCATGGTCATAGACAAATGCTGTCAATATCCAAAAGTAACGACGAGACTAGGATCCTGCTGGGGTTTGGAAGACTAACCTGACCTGAAGACGGACTGTGGTCTAGAAAATATAGTGAGATGTCCTCAGGAAGAACCAAACTTTTAGTTAGATATATCTCTTAGTGTGCTCATACAGAATGACATTGCTAGAAATACTAGAAGTAAATTTACTATAATGATTTAAGTGGGCTACTAGCTGAGGAAAGAAGAAAGCAACACACTCTGAATGGGATCCTGCCCTTAAGCAGATCTCTTAGTAATCTAGAGTAATCTCTTAGATAAAATTTTGTTAATCTCCTGGAGGAGTGGTCTTAGACGTCTTTGTTGATTTGTTAATGTTCAAGCCATCTTTGTGTCACCACCCTATGCGATTGCTATATAAACTAAGATTATAAGAGAAGTAGTGGGAGAAGACACAGAAGCAGAGCACAAAGCGAAAGAGACTCAGGGAGTCATCAGAGCCAGAAGCAGGGGAAAGAAAGAGCACAAAGCGAGTGAGAGTCAGAGTCAGAAGTAAGGGTCAGTGTCAGAAGTAAGGGTCAGAGTCAGAAGTAAGAGACAGAGTCAGAAGTGAAAGCAAGAAGGGCTCCAGAGAGAGAAGCTCCAGAGAGAGATATTGGAAGAAGAGAGATAGTAAGAGACCAGAGGAGAGATGACAGAGATAGAGAGAGGTTGGAAGAGACCAGAGACACTACAGAGACAGAGCCAGAGACAGACAGACAGACAGAAAAGAGCACAGCAGCACACACAAAAGCGGAGCACAAAGAAGGAGCCATCCCAATTGGGTCCATACACAGGGGCTCGAGAGCACCGAACAAGAGCGGCGAGAGAGAGAGAGAGAGAGAGAGAGAGATCACCACTCTGAGAGTCTGCAAACACATCACATCACCCCTTTCCCTCATGCATTTTTATATTTTTTACTCCCAGAAGCCTATGGCTTTCCTATAAACAAATAATGAAACAGAAGAAAGAGATAGTTAATAAAAGAACAATCCCATTCACAAATGTTGCCTCAAAAAGTCAAGTAAATCAGAATTAGCTTAACTAAAGAAGTGAAGGAACTACATGAAGAAACCTACAATACGCTACAACAAAAAATAAAAGAGGACACAAGGAAAAGGAAACACAAGCCCTGCTTATGGATTGGGAGAATTAACATTGTCAAAATGGCAATATTCCCCAAAGCAGTAAACAGATTCAAAGTGTTCCCTATAAGGATATCCATGACATTTTTCAAAGATATAGAGATCAACCATTCTTAAAATTCATATGGCAAAATAAACCTCCACGAATAGCTAAACCAATCCTTGGGAAAAATTAGATGAGAGGCATCACCTTTCCCAACTTCAAACTCTAGTATAAACCGGTAACAATCAAAATAGCATTGTATTCGAATAAATATAGGCACTCAGAAAAATAGAATAGAGTTAAATATATGGATAGCAACCTTTATTTATTTAGTTAGTTAGTTAGTTATGCTTTTCCAGCGATGCTTAGGGGTTACTCCTAGCTCTGCACTCAGGAATTACTCCTGGCGGTGCTCAAGGAGAAACAAACCCAGTCGGCTGTGTGCAAGGCAAATGTTCTATCGACTGTGCTATCACTTCAGCCCCTGGACACCAACCTTTAGATTTATGATCTTCTAATCTTTGATAAAGAAGCAAACAATATAAAGTGGAACAAAGAAAGTCTCTTCAACAAGTTGTGCTTGGGATACATGCAAAAACTAAACTCAGACCTCCTTCTAAAGCCAGGCACAAAAGTCATCTGTACCTATATGTTCATTGTAGCACTGTTCACAATAGCCAAAATCTGGAAACAACCTAAGTGCCTGAGAACAGACAACTGGTTAAAAATCTTTGCTATATCTATCTACACAATGTACTGTTTGGAGAGATGAAGTCATGAAATTTCCTTATAAGTGGATAGACATGGAGAGTATCATGCTAAGTGAAATGAGTCAGAAAGAGAGGGACACATTCGGGTTAGAAGATGCGAACTAAAAGTAGACTATAGACCAAACATGAAGGCCACTCAATACCTCTATTGCAAACTACAACACCCAAAAGGAGAGAGAACAAAAGAGGCAAGGTGGGGTGGTGGGGGATGGGGTAAGGGTGTTGAGAGGGATACTAGGATCATTGGTGGAGGTGAATGGGCACTGGTGGAGGGATGGGTAAAGGATCACTGTATGAGTGAAATGCAAACACAAAAGTTCATAAGTTTGTAAGTGTACATCACAGTGATTCTCTTATAAAAATTTTAAAAAACTAACTGATGACAAAAAAAGAAAGAGAGGGACAGATATAGAAGGACTGCACCCATTTGTGGAGTATAAAATTACATAACACAATACTGACACCCAAGAACAGTAGATACAAGAGTCAGGAATACTGCTCCATACCTAGAATCCTGACTCATGAGTGGGGTAGGGAGGGGGCGGAGAAGGCAGCTGGAATAGAGAAGAGATCACTAATAAAATGATGGTTGGAGGAATTGGTCACGATGGGGGATGTGTGCTGAAAGTAGATAAAGGAGCAAGCATGATAAACTCTCAGTATTTTCATTGCAAACCATACTCCTCGAAATACAGAGAGAGTATAGGGAATATTGTCTCCCGTGCAGACAGGGGGAGGGTGGGAAAGTGGGGGTATACTGGGGATATTGGTGGTGGGGAGTGTGCACTGGTCTAGGGATGTGTGTTTGATCATTGTGTGATTGTAACTCAATCATAAAATCTTGTAACTATATCCATGGTGATTCAATAAAATAATAATTTAAAAAACACATAGTGCACCCAGCCAACAACAACAAAAAAGTCAGATCAAAATGTATTAAAAATATTTATATCAGACACGAATCCATAAGAGACATGGAGGAAAACATGGGCAGAACCCTCCATGATATTGAAGCTAAAGGCATCTTCAAAGATGAAATACCACTGACCAAGAAAGTAGGACAAAACATAAATGGAACTACATTAAATTAAGAAGCTTTTGCACATCATAAGAAACAGTGATTGAGAGATGAAGACATTCCACAGATTGGAAAAAATATTTACTTATCTGATAAGCAATTAATATCCAAGATATATGAAGCACTGGTAGAATTTTATAGGAAAAATCCCACAACCCCATCAAAAATGGGTAGAATAGAAACTTCCCCAAAGAAGAAATGCAAATGGCCAAAACACACATGAAAAACCATTATAAATCGCTAATAACTAGAGAGATGCAAATCAGAACAAAAATGAGTTAACATCTCACACCACAGAGACCAGCACACATCAAAAAGAACAAGAGCGATCAATGCTGGCATGGATGCGGGGAGAAGAAATGGACTCTTCTTTATTGTTGGGGATGCCAACTGGTCCAATGTTTTTGGAAAACAAGATGGGCATTCTTCAAAAAGCTAGAAATTGAGCTTCCATAGACTCAGCAATACCACTTCTAGGAATATACTTCAGGGGAACAATAACTACATTCTTAACCTGAACATGGAATAAATATAAATATTGAACAGGCAAATCACAAGTGTAGTAATTAAAGAAAATCAATCAAAACATCTTCCGAAGAACAGAAGTGCAGTACCATATGGTATTTTAAGTGAACTCTGAAGAACTTTCCATAATTAAATAATACCCATTCTGATCAACCTTTTACAAAAATGTTGAATATGGGGAAATACTACCAGAAATGTTAAGACTGATATGTCACTGAAATCCACAAGTTCTGAAAGAGAGAATTAAGCAGACAAACAAACTGCAAAGCGGTATCTGTGAAGAATATAAAAGCAAAAACTTTTCAACAATATCTGGCAAAGCTAATGGAATAGTGCACCAGGAGAATCAATCCTGACCCAGTGAGATTTATCTTAGGATTCCAATTTTGTTCAACATGAAAAAATCTATTAATGTACTACATCAAAAGGGGGGAATTTCTTAAATCTATTGGAAATAAGTATATCAATATAAAATGAAAATACCTTTCACATGATTAATTGACTATTTTAAATAAATTCCAGATAACCTGGATATAGAAGAACATATCTCCATATAATAAAGTTCACACATTAGAAACCCACAGAGAATTCCATAATGAATAGTGAAAAATCAAATTTGTTTTTTTGCTTTTTGGGTCACACCCGGCAATGCACAGGGGTTACCTCCTGGCTATGCACTCAGGAGTTACTCCTGGCGGTGCTCAGGGGACCATATGGGATGCTGGGAATCGACCCGGGTCGGCGCATGCAAGGCAAACGCCCTACCCGCTATGCTATCGATCCAGCCCCATGAAAAATCAAATTTGATGCTGGAGATCTGAAATTAAATGACAACTTCCAATGATTCTATAATTTCTCAACATAATTTTGAACATAATAAGCAGTGTACTTATGCAAAAATATATAAGGGAGCTTAAATCAGAAAAGAAGTAAAACTTGCTGTTGGTGAACATCATAGTAATCTATAGATAAAACTATAAATATTCTAACAAAAACATTATTAGAACCAAGTAGTTCAGTAAAGTGTGATGAGGTGAATTCATTACAAGTATATGTGTTGGTCTTCTGTATGCATCATTTGAAGAAAATGGAAATCAAGACAACTTACAATTATTCTGGGCTGGAGCGATACCACAGTGGGTAGGGTGTTTGCCTTGCATGCTGCCTTACCCAGGTTTGACTCCTCTGCCCCTCTCGGAGAGCCCAGCAAGCTATTGAGAGTATCTTGCCACATGATAGAGCCTGGCAAGCTACCCGTAGCATATTCGATATTCCAAAAAACAGTAACAACAAGTCTCACAATGGAGACATTACTGGTGCCCACTCAAGCAAAATGATTAACAACGGGATGACAGTGACAGTGACAGTGACAATTGTTCTGTACACTAAAATCCAATTTCAATTGCATCAAAAGAGATAAAATATGCGTAATCAAGACGTGAAAGGAGGTGAAAGCCCTATATTGAAAACTCAGGCATTATAAAAATAAATAGAAGACGTTAAGACATTGAAAGATACCCCATTTTATTGAATTGAATTAATTACTTAAAGTAATCTACAGGTTCAACTTGTTTCTTACAAAAATTCCTATGATATTTTTCTTTTCTTTTCTTTTCTTTTTCTTTTTTTTTTTGCTTTTTAGGTCACACCCGGTGATACACACGGGTTACTCCTGGCTCATGCACTCAAGAAATACTCCTGTCGGTGCTCGGGGAACCATATGGGATGCTAGGAATCGAACCCAGGTTTGCCGAGAGCAAGCCCTTCCTGCTGTGCTCTGGCTCCAGTTCCTCCTATGATATTTTTCAATCTAACAAAATATCTAAAAATTTAGTGGAACCACAAAATATTCAAAAATATAAAGTTATTCCCTAACTTAAAATTCATTAGAAATCCCTAACTCAAAACCCCTGCCTTAAAATCCTTGACTGAAAATCCCTAACTTAAAACTCATTACAAATATATCATAATTAAAAGAGTGTTGTACAAAAGGAGCCCAATCCGAACAGGAGGAAGGAAATAATAAAACTCAGAGCAGAAATTAACTGGATGGAAACCCAAAAAACTATCCAAAAGATTAATGAAATCAAGAGCTTGTTCTTTGAGAAAATAAACAAGATCAATAAACCTCTAGAAAGACTCACAAAAAATGGAGAGAGAAGCCCTAATAAACCAAATCAGAAATGAAAAGGGGGACATTACAACAGAAATTACATAAATTCAAAGGATCCTCATGATCCTTGAGAATCTTTAGGCACAAAACAAAAAAACCTCGAGGAAATGGATAAATGCCTCGATTCTTATAGCCTTCCAAGGCTGAACCAAGAAGACCTGAAATATCTGAACAGACCCATCACCATCAAGGAAATTGAAACGGTAATAAAATGTCTCCCCAAACTTTTGTGTCCTGGCCCAGGTGAATTCGCTAGTGAGCTCTTCCAAAACTTTAAAGAAGACTTATTCCGAATCCTCTTTCAGCTTTTCCAGGAAATTGAAGTATCAAAAACACTTCCAAACAGTTTCTATGAAGCAATCATCATCCTAATACAAAAAAAAAAAAAAACAGAGTTACCACAAAGAAAGAGAATTACAGACTGTTATCCCTGATGAATACAGACGCAAAGATCCTCAACAAAATATGAGCAAATAGAATCCAACGACTCATAAAAAGGATTTAATACACCATGACCAAGTAGTATTCATCCCAGGGATGCAAGGATGGTTTAACATTCTCAAGTCAATCAACATAATTCATCATATTAATAAAGTAAATAATACAAATCATATGATCATATCAATTGATGCAGAGAAAGCACTTGACAAGATCCAGCACCCATTTATGATTAAAAGAAACACCTCTCAGCAAAATGGGCATCAAATGAAGTTTCCTGAATATAGTCAAAGCCATCTACCAAAAGCCCACGGCAAGTATCATTCTCAATGGGGAAAAACTAAAAGCCTTCCCTCTAAGATCAGGCACAACAAGGTTGCCCACTTTCACTACTCCTATTCAATATAGTACTGGGAGTCCTGGCCATAGCAGTTATATGAGAAAATGATATCAAGGGCATACAGACAACCCTCCCCACCCCAAGGAATCCAGCTCTGGCAGCCGACCTCCACTACCCAACCACCGCCACACTCCAGCCCACTTTCCAGAGACATTATAAGACACTTACTACCCATTTTCATAATTACCACACCATAATTGATGGACTTCAGACAGTAGACAACAAATCATATATATATATATATATGATTTACACACATACACACACACAAACACACACACACACCGAACACGGGCAGCGGGAGAGATAGAGTGCCGCTGCCCTGTGCCCTGTGTGCCCCTTTTTTTGTGTGTTTACACAATAAGGTATAGTATAGGTATTAATGTGCTTATTTTTCACATGGCCAACCGTGATTTAGTCTCCAGCACTGTATTGCCTAGGAAGTGACCCCAAATATGGAGTCTGAAATAGAGCCTGGATACCAATGAGTTTCACCCAAGATCCATCTACCTATGCAAAATTAGAAATGCAGCACAAAAATAGTCACTCAAAGGAATGTGCACACAACATGCTAATCAAATACCTAAGTAAAATAACCAGGATATGAAAACAGCACATATGTACAATAACAGATGATTAGATGCAGAGATTGTTGATTGTTATATATACATATATAGCAATGCGCTATAATTAAAGATCAAATTTTGTAGTTTGTTGCAACTTGGATGGAGCTAGAGTCCATCATATTAAGTAAAATAAGTCATAGGGTGATCAAAAAATACCAGATTATCTAAATTTTCTGTGGTTCTATAAAGAAACTAAAAAAGAAACAAACAAGACTAAATAGGAAAATTAGGACACATCTTGGCATTCAACTGAAAAAATGAAATTCTCAAGTAATGGAAGGAAATATGGAAGAAAGACATGGACCAATCATAGCATAAGGAAAAAATGGAGGGCCTGGATACTTAGTATTAGTGAACTTTCAGTAACTTTGTTCATCAAAACCATGAGAATGCACTGTGAAAATAATAAATAAATGACAAAAAATTAATACAATAATTTTTAAAATTCCTTTATATATAAAATATAAATAATCTGTATATATAAAACAGTCATATTGCACTATATAGAAAATCAGCGCTACAGATACCTGCTTCATTTCTCACACAGAAAGAAAAAATATATTGAATTGATATTGAAAGATACTTAATGTCTCTTTTGTTGTTTTACTGACGTTCATTTTATTTGATTGTTACATAATAGGAATCATAACCAAAAGATATCGTAATATATCTCTGTAGGTAACTAATTCAACATAGATGCCACTGGGCTAAAATAAAGATATCAGTACAAGTGAGATTTCTTTGGGGCTGGAGCAATAGCACAGCGGGTAGGGCATTTGCCTTGCATGCGGCAGACCCAGGTTCGATTCCCAGCATCCCATATGGTCCCCTAAGCACTTCCACGGGTAATTCCTGAGTGCAGAGCCAGGATTAGCCCCTGTGCATTGTCAGGTGTGACCCCCCCAAAAAAAAAGCTCTAGAGAACAATAACTTTTATAACTTCCTTTTTTGGACTTTGAAGTTGTTCATGTTCCTTGATCCATGACTTTTTTCATCTACCTTCCAAGTCAGCAATGATAGTTTTGTTCATTAATTATTACTTTCTCTGGTTCTCTAAAGCTTACTATAACCATCAGTTTTAAGAATTTTTAAAATTATATTGAACTACTCAGATAATTCATAATGCTCTACCCCTTTGAAAATCATTAGTGCTAGAAAGATTTGTAAAATTCCTTTTGTAACAATGTCTCTTTTGAACAGATTTTAAGGATATATCAGATAAAGACATTATTCCACTTTTTTTTCTTCTTTTTCATCATCCCACTTTTGACATTTAACTATTAATATAATTTTAGGGGTGTGAAAGTAAAATAATAAATCTATGGTGTGTGATTATTGTGAAAACCACTGTACTGCTATGACCTACAATATAAAACGTGTCAAGGCGATTCTCTTCTAAATAACATATTATATTTCTGGATGAACTTGTGAAATAAACAATGAGATACGAAAAAGATATATGTCAGAAGTAGAAGGAAAAGTACCAGACCTACAGAGTAGCAAAATAAGAGGATAATAAGTAACAAACCATGGCAAACCCCTTACCATGGACTAAGAAACTGAGATTGTGAAGAGAGGGGAGAGGAGCTGGGGGCAGATTTGAAGTGTATAGTGGTGAGTTGGACTAGTAGTAACAAAAGGAAAATAATTGAAGGGATCTGGCAACATTGGTGGTAGTGAGTTCCAGCAATTTTACATAAAGAAATAACCATTAAGTTATCTTGTTAACACATCACCTTTACTTCAATAAAGTATTTTAAGTGGAAAAATTTGAAAAAAGGCCCGTATGATGCATCAAATTGATTTGCTCAGCAATGTTTATTTAGTATGCATCATGCTGTTTTGTGCTCTGATTATATTGTAGGAGTGAAAACATACTTTTACCTTCATGAACCTGATTTTGAACCGTGCACAGTAAGAGAATAGGCTAAATTACATAACATTAAACAGTGGTAAGGACTGTAAATGATAATGAAGCAGGCTGAGATGACTGGAAAAATGCTAAGTGGAATTGGACACTCAAGTGAAGGATATGTTGCTGGAATGGGTTTTGTGTAAAATCCTACCATTAATAGTACTGTAAACCACAGTCTCCAAAATAAAATCTACATTTAGATAAAATTAATTCTTTACTAAAGTTTTAAGAAAAATGGCAGTTTTTATTTTTTTTTAAATTTTTAATTAAAAAAAATTGTTGTAGTGAAGCACCGTGAGGTACAGTTACAAACTTGTGAACTTTCATGTTTGCATTTCGTTTACATCCTTCCACCAGTGCCCATTCTCCTCCAGGATATTAGTCTTATAAGAGTTTTTATATATCAAAAATGCATACATTTATTTTATCTATATCCCTCTTCTTCTGACTCAGTTCACTCAGCATGATACTCTCCATGTCCTTCCATTTATAAGGAAATTTCATTACTTCATATTTTCTAAACAGCCGCATATATTCCATTGTGTAAATGCACCATATTCTCTTTATCCTGTTGTCTGTTCTTGGGCACTTGGTTATTTCCAGATTTTGGCTGTAGTGAATAGTGCTACAATGAACATAGAAGTACAGATGGTTTTTCTGCTGTGTATTTTTCGTCCCCTAGGGTATATTCCCAGTAGTGGTTTTGCTGTTTAAAATGGGAGTCCAATTTCTAGTTTTTTGATAAATGTGCATATGGTTTCTAAAAAGACTAGACCAGCCAGAATTCTCACTAGCAATAAATAAGTCACTTTCTCCTCAGATAAGCACCAGCAATGGTCGTTCTTAATTTTTCTTGTGTGCCAGTATCTGTGGTGTGAGATGATATGTTATTTTTGTTCTGATTTGCATCTCCCTGATGCTTAGCGATAAAGAGTATTTTGTCATGTACCTTTGGCCATTTGGATTTCTTTTCCAAGGAAGTTTCTGTTAATTTCTTCTCCCCATTTATTGATGAGGTTGTTTTTTTTTTTTCGTAAAATTCTACAAGTCGCTTGTATATCTTTGGTATTAACCCTTATCTGATGGGTATTGGGTGAATACTTATTCCCATTTCTTGGGCTGTCATTGTATTTTGGTCACTGCTTCTTTTCAGGTGTAGAAGCTTCATAGACTAATGTAGTCCTATTTGTATATCTTTGCTTCCACTTGCTTAATCAGTGCTGTTTCATCTTCGAAGATACCTTTAGCTTCAATGTTGTGGAAGGTTTTGCATATATTATTTTCTATATACCTTATGGATTGAGGTCGGATATTGAGACCTTTAATCCATTTTTACCTGCCTTTTGTGCATGGAATTAGATAAAGATCTAAGTTCACCTTTTCGTGTAGATGTCCAGTTTTCCCAGCATCACTTTTTAAAGAGGCTTTCCTTGCTCCACTTCATATTGCTTGCTCCCTTATCAAAAATTAAATGATCTGAGCTGGAACTATAGTACAGCGGGTAGAGCATTTGCCTTGCACGTGGCTGACCTGGGTTCGATTCCCAGCATGCTATATGATCCCCCGAGCACCACCAGAGTAATTCCTGTGTGCAAAGCCAGGAGGAACCCCTGTGCATTGCCGGGTGTGATCCCCCAAAATATCATATATTTGATGGTGTGTCAGAATATTCCATTGGTTGGCATATCTGTCTTTATTCTAATACCGTGGTGTTTTAATTACTACTGCTTTGTAGTAAAGTTTGAAGTTCAGAAAGGTAATGCTTCCCATCTTATTTTTCACAAGTATTGTTTTAGCTATTCTTGAGAGTTTTTTGTTCCATATGAATTTCAAGAGCAGTTAATCTATTTCTTTGAAAAATAACCTGGATATCTATTTAGGAACTACGTTGACTCTTTATAATGCTTTGGGGATTATTGACATTTTGACAATGTTAATACTCCCAATCCCCGAATAGATGTGTGTTCATTTCCTCATGCACTTTTTTTCCCCTTTAAGTAACATTTTGTAGTTTTCTTTGTACCTTCACCTCCTTGGTTAAGCTGATTCTGACATACTTAATTTTCTGAGACACAATTGTAAACAGTTTTGTTTTAAATATAACTTTCTTCTCTTTTGTTATCTACATATAAGAAAGCCATGGACTTTTGGCCATTGATTTTGTAAGCTCTGTCACCCTACTATACAAATCTATTATTTCTAGGAGCTTTTAGGCAGTGACTTTAGAGTTCTCTAAGTATAGTTTAACGCCATCTGTGAATAGTGAGACCTTTACTTCTTCCTTTCCTATATGAATGTTCTTAATATCTTTTCCTTCACTAACTGCTATGGAAACTAATCCCAGGACTACATTGAATAGGAGTGGGGAGAGTGGACAACCATGTCTTTGTCCGATCTTAGAGGGAAAATTTTAACTTTTTCCCATTGATAATAACGTTTGCTGTGGGCATTTGGTAAATGGCTTTGACTAAATTAAGGAAAGTTTCTTCAATTCACATTTTGTTGAGATTCTTTTGCATGAATGGGTTCTAGATTTTGTCAAATGCTTTCTCTGAATCTATTGATATGATCATATGTTTTTATTTTTTCTTTTATTGATATTATATATTATGTTGACTGATTTGCAATCATCACCAGGATGAATCCTATTTGGTCATGATCTTTTTGATTAGTTATTGGATTCTATTTGCACCATAAAATATTCTATTTTTGAGGAATGTCCATATTGTTTTCCAAAAAGGGTTGGACCAGTCGGCATTCTCACCAACAATGATTAAGTATAATTATTGGTGCTGGGAAGTTACATTGGTGGAGGGATTGGTGTAGGAGTACTGTATGACTGAAACCTTATCATGAACAGCTTTGTATATATATACATATATGTATATATATAAATATATACATAAACAGAAGAAAAGAAGGTATTATAACAAGAAAGAGGTTTATTAGCTAAAGCACTAGGTTAGAATATAGAAGACTTCTATATAGTCTCAATGTCTGCACAGTTATAGACAGCAATTTAAACAGAAAAAAATGGCAATCAATTTTATTTTTGGAAAGGCCAGGCTGCAGGCTTGTGGGCATCATGGCAATCAAATTATCTTGTGGCAAAGGTCCTTTTAGACACGTTCCTTTGTATATACAAATCTACAAAAATATTTCTTACTAAGGTTCAACCTGCATATTAACTTCCTTTTAATAGGTTTTTGCATAAGTTTGTGTGTATGTTTTAGAAAATGCTCACAGGACCAGAGGCCATCCTGGTGACACTATAGCAGACTGATTAGTGGTCCAGTGCTAGGGAATAATGATTCAGTTTTCCTTGGGTCCTGTAGTAGTGGATACAACTAGTGCCACATAGGATGATACACAAGAGGTAATGTGGTGCCAGGGGTAAACCCTGCCCTCTCTCCCCACTCTTTGTAATAAGCTATAGCGGGAAGGACAAAATAAGAGAAATATTTTATCTATTTTCAAAAGCCTGGTCATTAAAATTTGCTGTTTTCATATTTAAATTCTGCCCTTAAGTTTTTGCACTTTTATTGATTAATTTATTTTCTTTTATTACTAAAGAATTGTGATTTTATGACGTGGGCGGGTCCCGCCGCGCACAATGGGCCATGGAGTTCCCGTTCCATATGGATGCGCTGCTCCGGGAAAGGATCACGGTGCCGGCCCGGAACCACAGCGCCATCCCGTGTTGATCTGCAGCAGCAAATTATGACTATTGCTGACTGGTCATAACTGGGCAAGGCGTCTGCCAAGGCCCAACATCTTCCTGCACCCATTACCAGTGCATCGAGGATGCAGAGTAACCACCATGTTATTTATGTGCTCAAAGACACTTCAACAAAGCCAGCTGGAAAAGGTGCCAGTATTGGTTTTCTTAAAGTTGAATACAAGAAACCATTTGTCTTGGATGATCGTGAGGCTCACAATGAGGTAGAACCCCTTTGCATCCTGGAGTTTTACATCCATGAGTCACTTCAGCTTCATGGCCATGGGCATTAACTCTTCCAGTACATGCTGCAGAAGGAGCGAGTTGAACCCCACCAACTGGCCATTGATCGACCCTCACAGAAGCTTCTGAAGTTCCTGAATAAACACTACAACCTGGAGACCACAGACCCACAGGTGAACAACTTTGTGATTTTCGAAGGCTTCTTTGCCCATCAGCATCCTCCAAAAAGGAAGCTGCCACCCAAGAGAGCAGAGGGAGACATTAAGCCCTACTCCTCTAGTGACCGAGAATTCCTGAAGGTAGCAGTGGAGCCTCCTTGGCCCCTGAACAGGGCCCCTTGCCGCGCGACACCTCCAGCCCACCCACCTCCCCGCTCCAGCAGCCTGGGGAACTCACCAGAATGTGGTTCCCTCCGTCCCTTTGTGCCAGAGCAGGAACTACTGCGTTCCCTTCGCCTCTGGCCCCCCCACCCCATTGCCCGCCTCCTGCTGGCTGCCGACCCCGGGGGCAGTCCTGCCCAGCGTCGCAGCACCAGGGGGACTCCCCCAGGGCTTGTAGCCCAAAGTTGCTGCTACAGCCGCCATGGGGGTGTGAATTCCTCATCCCTCAGTACAGGCAACCAAGAATCAAAGCAGGGGGATCAGGAAACAGAGACTAGGCCTGCCCATGAAGATCAGATCTTGCCACAGAATGGATCGAGCGAGGACGCCTCACACACGGCACCTGCACAGGCCCAGGCGCCTCCTGCCCAGGCCTGGACAATGGGGAACATGTTCAATGCCAGGTTCATTCGAAACTTGCAGGAACGTCATGGCACCAGACCTTGGTGACCACGGTCCACTCATAACATCCAAGTCAGTATTATTTTTCTCTCATTGTAGGAAATGTGCAACTCACCCCCTTAATGATATTCTCATTCATTCCTTCATTCAACAGGCAGCATATCAGTGCCAAGTTCACGTGTATCTTATTTTTAACAGCAATAAAATACTTATTTTTTATCACGAAAAATAGAATTGTGATTTACAAAGTTATTGATATTTGAGTTTCAGGCATATAATATTGCAACACCAATTCCACCACCAGTTACTTTTGGGTCAGTTTCAATGCTACATTTATCCAAGTTTAGAATCTACTGTTCAATTTGGTTTTCTTTTCAACTTGTTTTTATAATTATACTATCAATTTTAAGTATGCAGGTTATGTTTTTCACATGCAGATATATATATAGTATGTGGCTGGAGATGGAAATTTAGTTGGGGGATATGCAATACACTGTGGTTGAATCTAATTGCATCTTAAAAATAAAGCTTGGAGCATAGAAATAGCAGAGCAGGTAAGGCATTTTTCTTGCATGTAACCTACCTGGTTTTGATTCTGGGCAACACCTGTGATCCCCTGAGTCCCTTCAGGATTTATCCCTAGGTACATAACCAGGAGTAAGTCCTGAACAAAGCTCAGTCTGGCCCAAAAGTTAAAAAAAATGTTTGAGGGAGGAAGAGAAGGTACAGTGGGTAAAGAGTTTGCTTTGCATGTGATTTACCCAAGTTTAATTTTCAGCATCATGTACAGTCCCTGAGCACCACTTTGTATGATTCCTCAGCGCAGAACTTACAGTAAGCCCTAAGTACTGATAGGTGTGGTCAAAAGCAAACAAAATCGTGTTTCTTGTTATTAAATTAATATTAAATTTTAATTTAACAAATTTACTTTTGTGTTTTTGTTGGTCTTATAACGATTTGCTTTAAAATTGACATGAGGTCAGAGAGTTAACTCAAAATATTGGAATACCTTCATTATCTGCTGAGTTCCTATGCCTTGCACCACCCAATTCTGTGACTCAATTCAAATTGCATCCTGTACTATGCTCACAGAATTGGGTGGTGGCATCTTTTATTTATACATTTTAGTCAAAGTATTAATCTACAACTTGAATTGAGGGAAAATTAGCTATTCAAATTTAATTTAATCTTTCCTTTCTTTTTTTAAAGAGTTATGGGATGCAGAGAAAATTGAGTGGGAAAGGAACTTGCCTAGGGCAATTCCTGGCTCAATTCTTGGCTTCAAACATGGTTTCCAAACAACTCCAGGGGCGATGACTGATAACAGACCAAGATAGAAGCCCTGAACACCACCAGAGCTGGTCTAACTATGCCCAAAGAACTTTATCAAAATATTTCCAATATTTTAGATAAATATGTAAGCATTTTGGGTAGGAACTTAGCGATTGAAATAGCATTGCATGTTGTTGTTTTGTTCGTGTCTTAGAAATTATATCTGACTACATTTAATAATTTACAAAATTTAATGCACTTATTACTTGCATGAAAATCTGGATAAAATTAATCCTTTTTATTTGGGTTTTCATGGTTAGATTATAATGATAGTTTGATGGTTCAATTTTTAAGTTGCAAATTTTATATGTTCAGTAGAAGTTGATGATAGTATGTTCTTTAAAAAATTCTCAACCATTTAAAATTCTTAAAGTTATGTATTAGTAAATGATTTCAATAACAATATCATAGATTTAATGTTATAAGTTTAATTTTGCTGCATTACCGACTTATGCAGTAAAATAGTCAGTAATCATTCTAAGTACTAGATTAGAGGTTTCATATTTATCTATTGTGCCCTTTTCAAAAAACTTACTATGTGCTCTTGTCCATGTCCCTAGAAAACTATCTTTTATAAATGGAAAATAAGACTGAAACATAATCACGAAAGTTTTAAAGCCTATAACTGTATCTTACTGATTAATTTAAAAAGTAAAAAAAATAATAAAGTAGTTCAAAATAAAAAAAAATCAAAAAAAGAGAAAGGACCCCCAGTTGCACCCAACAATATCACTGCCCACTCTATAGTTTCCACATTACTTCGGAGGACAGTACTAAATATAGTAACAAAAATACTCTAGAGAACTCAGAATGATTTAAAATACTAAAGCATTAAAGTATTTAAAACAGTAAGTACTTTTTACTGGTTGCCTCAGGCAACCACAAGCTAACTTCCGAGCTCACAAAGCTGTGCAGAGATGCGATAGAGGAAGACCTCAAAGAGAGAAGAGCAGCAGTGTTGGCCAGTGCAGCAGAAGCTGAGAAAAGTATTCGCAACGCATGCCTGTCCTTTGCCAACTATAAGACCAAGATGACTGCCCTCCGACGTCCCGATGGATCTATCACATCTTCCAGAAAGGCAATGGAGAGGATTATTCACAACTTCCACTCTCAGCTCTTTGACAGCCATGTCCACCTTCCCACATACCAAATTCCACAGGATGGATATGTTGTTCCCAACGTTCTCCCTTCTGAAATCCGACACGTCATTTTGTTGGTAAAGATGTGTACAGCACCTGGTCTGGACAAAGTCAGACCCGAACACCTGAAGAATCTGCCACCAGTACTCATCAATACACTGGCTCGGCTCTTTACACACCGCCTGTCTGAATGCAAGGTTCCGTCTCAGTGGAAAACCAGTAGGACTGCTCTGTTGTATAAGAAGGGAGACATCCATGACATCAGCAACTATCACCCAATCTGCCTGCTCTCTGTTGTCTACAAGTTGTTCACTCATGTCATCCTGAATAGAATAGGCAGAACACTAGACGAAGGAAAACAAAGTGAGCAAGCCGGGTTCCGAAGGGGATTCAGCACCATAGACCATATCCACACAGTGACCAAACTCATTTTTGAAATTTTGAAAACTCATTTTGAAATTTCGCGAGAGTTCAAGATGCCGCTCTGTCTGACGTTCATCAACTTAAAGAAGGCCTCCGATTCTGTTGAAACTGAAGCAGTCATCAAAGCCCTGGCAAAACAGGGAGTTCAAACTCAGTATATTAAAATCCTCCACGAGCTGTACTGTGGATTCACCACCAGGATCTCACCATTCTACAGGGAAGTGATCACTGATGTAAAGAGAGGGGTGCAGCAGGGTGATACCATTTCACTGTAACTCTTCAGTGCCACCCTCGAGAACATCATGTGAGGACTGGAATGGGAAGGAATGGGAGTGAAGATAGACGGTCAGCAATTCACCAGCTCTGCTTCGCTGATGACATCGTTCTCATAACACCAAACATTAGCCAAGCTGCACAAATGCTGTCCGAGTTCGGCCACGAGTGTGGAAAGGTCGGATTGCAGCTGAATATCAACAAGAAGATGCTCATGAAAAACGAACTAGTACCTGAAGCTCCATTTGCTCTCAATGGAACGAACATCTCCAAATGCAGCAGCTATGTGTACCTGGGCCGAGAAATCAACATGTGGACAACTTGGCGCCAGAACTGTGCAGGAGGAAAAGAGCAGGGTGGAATGCCTTCAAGAGCATCAAAGAAGTGGTTAAGAGAACGAAGGACCTCCGACTTCGGGCACATCTTTTCGTTTCCACCGTTCTTCCTGCACTATCATATGCCTCAGAGACCTGGGCACTACACAAACAGGATGAGAACGTTATTTGGATATCCCAAAGAGGAATCGAAAGAGCTATGCTAGGAGTATCACGTCTCACTCAAGTGAGAAAAGGAATCCGGAGTTCTGAGCTCTGTCTACAGTCAAGAATCAGGGATGCTGTCTCGTTTGCCAAGTCATCAAAAATCAGATGGGCCGGTCATGTAAGGTGATTCAGAGACGACCTTTGGACTACAGCTGTTACTGACTGGATTGCACGGACGTCAGAAAACCTCAAGGCTGCCCACCAACTGGATGGTCAGATTTCTTCGTCAAATCCCAGAATGAACTATTTGAGGCTCTTCCTGTTCCTGGAGCAAGCAGATACCATTGGGATGCACTGGCACGCAACAGAAACAAATGGAGACGTTACTGACGCCCGCTTTAGCAAATCGAAGATCAACGGGTCAACATATGATATGAGTGATACTTTTTAAAATGTTGCAAAAGAGCCGTAGTTTACAAAGATATTTGTAGTTGAGTTTTGGGCATACAATATTGCAGTGCCAATCCCCCACCAGTGTCAAGTTTCTTTCACGAGCATTTCCATAAACATCCCTACAGCATGTTCGCTTGACAGGCACCTTTTTTAGTTCAGTATTTAAAGTCTGCACTTCTTTATTTCAGTGTTTTTCACTCTGTGTTGGGATATTTGGCTCTATCATTCCTTAACACCAACGTTTTACCTGAATCCATCAACCTGTCCTCTATTGCTTCTGATTTATCTCTTCTCCCCCTCCTTTCCACTTCTCTTCCTTTACTTTTCCTGTATATTTTCTGGATAATATGGACAATGACAAGACCAAAGTTGATCGTGTCATCCCCCTTTAAAACATTCATTCCTTCATATAGTTATTCTAAATAGCACATGTATGTGATACTCTCTTTGTCCTTTGTCTCCTGGCTTACTCCATTTAACATGATGTCTTCCACTTACAACCATGTTTGCCGCAAATTGCATGATTTCATCATTCCTTGCAACTGTATAATATTCCATTGTGTATATATACCACATCTTCATGATCCACTAATCTGTCATTGGACGTCTAGGTAGATTCCAAATTTTAGCCATTGTACTGGGTGCTTCAATGAATATGGTGTGCTATATTATTTTGGATGATTTTTCTGTCCTGGGGATAAATGCTCTAAAGTGCAATTGCTGGGTCATATGGGAGCTCAATTATTTTTTTTTGCCTTGTGTCAATTTAAATATTAGGAAGCATCTACAAAGTGGCTATTCCTTGTCACCCAAGAGCTAGTGCATACAGTTTGGTTGTTCCCTTGCCCCCATAAGTTTAATTCTCACACTGAATATGGTCCCCTAAGCAATGCCAGGAATCAGCCCTGAGTGCAGTCAGGAGGCATCCTTGAACGTTGCTGAGTGTAACACATAAAAAAAAAAATCCATGAAAATAAAATGTTTATTCTTCACATGTTTTGTCAATTTTATCTTTCTTAATTTGAAGTAATCAAATTATATGTTATGTTTCAGTTTAGAAGCACTTTAATTTCCAAACTCTGTAGTTCTTTGTATAACAGCTTACAAATTATCTGAATGTATCTCTACTCTGTCTTTTAAGTTCTTCTATAATGGTACAAGTGAGTTAGTTACTTGTTATGATTGCCAGATATTTCAAGGTAAAAGCTCTTCTTCCACAATCTTAGTATAATCTTTTCAAGCTCTAATAGTAATTTCTAAGGTGTATTCTTTATAATCATTGGAAAAATGGCCTGTTTATTGGAATACTATTTAGACAAATTCCAGTTATACTGGTTTCCAGGGAAGTGACAAATCAGTGTGGAAGAAAACATCTACAATGAACCATACCATATCAATCTGTTCTGGCCAGATATGATGGTGCCAGTTAAGTGAGTGCATGATTAGAGTAGGACTTGTAAAATTATTCAGGAGGTCCTGCATAGTGTGTACATTATAATCATGCCAGCATCACTAAGAAAGCCATTAAACTATAACCGAGAACCAGTTGATCTATACAGTGTGGATTGGGAGCTTTTCCTAAAATATTATCAGGTGACGTTATGTTTTTTATCACTTGTATCACTTGTCATCCCATTGATCTTCGATTTGCTCGAGCGGGCGCTAGTAACATCTCCATTGTCCCTGTCATGTGTTAGTGTAACCCAATGATGTCTGCTTGCTCCAGGAACAGGAAGAGCCTCAAATCCTTTATTCAGGGTTTTGACGAAGAAGTCTGACCATCTCATTGGTGGGCAGCTGTAGGATGACATTACTTTGTCCTCTCCCCCTTGCCACAAGTAGCTTGTCCCACTTTTCCCCAGAGTTTAGGCTTACCCCAGTCACACCCATCAAGGTGATCCCGAATCTCTCCCATCCCTTTGTTTAGCTATAATCAATTCTCTATGCTCTCTTCCCCAAAACAGTTTATCCGCGGCTTTCCCTTAATCTGACTCTGCTAATTTTTAAGGTCAGACCTTCCTAGGATACTGAATTTATATTATATAAGTTAATATTGCCTTTCTCCTCTTCTTGTGCCTTTTGAATAATTTGCTTTAAAGCAATGTCCTTTTTGTATAGACACAAGAAGACAATATTATGTTTTTATAACTTGGGAATTAATTGGCCTCGAATATTATTCCCTCCCGGGCATCTGCTTTCTCCACTTAAGCCTTAGTTGCCCTCAGTTCCTAGCACCCCAAAAGCAGGGTCCCGACGAGGGACGGGAAGGATCCAGGACTACCCTGGCATCGAGATGGGCCTGGCCAAAGTGCCTAATTCTTAACTATAAGTTAAGAGCTTGATCATAGACAAATGCAGTGATGATCCAAAAGTAATGATGAGACTAGGACCCTGCTAGGGATAGGAAAGACTGATCTGGCCTGAGCACTGTAGTCTGAGATTGAGATGGCCCCAGGAGAGCAATTCTATAAGCTTTAATGCATCTCTTATTGTGTCCATACAAAATGATTAATATTATGAATTCTTATATGTTTGCTGGCTGAGGAGAAGAGAAACACACTCATGGGACTCCGCCCTCGGGTGGATCCTCCTGCTGAAAGAGAATTAAGTCCTAGGAGAAGCATCCCCTGAGGGAAAGGAACCTTACCCTATTGATTGTGACCACACCTAGGTGTACACCCGAACCCCCTCATGCTGGGGAGATTTAACTAGGCTGCAAGAGTGGGTTGGGGGCCAGATCCACAGATCCAGAGAGAGAGATCCAGAGCTGGGAGAGAAGCGGAGAGAGAGGATGAAATAAACTGATCGAGCAACCAGTTTGGCCTTCTTCCTTCCGTCTCCTGCCCTTGACCGACAGCACACACAGTGGTTCCGGGGCACCGAACTGAACGTGGGTAGTGAGACAGCCGCCTGGAGAGCCCGCGAGTGCGCGCGCCCCTCGGCGAGCCTTAGTTTTTTACAGGCGGCCACGTGATCTTTTGACGTCCATGGAATCAAGTCGGTAGCAGCTCTAGTCCAGTGGTCTTCTCTGAATCGCATTACGTGTCTAGCCCATCTGGTTTTTGATGCCATGGCAAACAAGACAGTGTCCCTGATTCTTGACTATCAATGGAGGTCGGAACTCCGGATTCGTTCTCTCACTCGAGTGAAACATGTTACTCCTTGCATAACTCTTTTGTTTCCTCTTTGGGAAACCTGAATAGCATTCTCATCCTGTTTTTGTAGGGCCCCGGTCTCTGAGGCTTATGTTAGTACAGGAAGAACAGTGGAGTCGAAAAGATGTGTCCAGAGCCAGAGGTTCTTTGTCCTTTTATCCACTTCTTTGACGCTCTTGAAGGCGTTCCACGCTGCTCTCTTCCTCCTGCGCAGTTCTGGTGCCAAGTCATTCCTCATGTTGAGTTCTCAACCCAGGTACACATAGCTGCTGCATTCAGAGATGCTCATTCCAGTGAGAGCAAATGGAATATCAGGGACTAGTTCATTTTTCATGAACATCGTGTTGCTGAGATTCAGCTGCAGTCCTTGCAGTCGAAGTCAGCCAGCACTTGTGCCGCTTGGCTAATGTTTGACGTTATGAGAACGATGTCATCAGCTAAGTGGAGATGGAGAAATTGCCGACTGTCTATCTTCACTCCCATTCCTTCCCATTCCAGTCATTGCATGATGTTCTCGAGGTTGGCACCGAAGGGTTTTGGTGAAATGGTATCACTCTGCCGAACCCCTCTCTTTACGTCAATGATCACTTCCTTGTAGAATGGTGAGATCCTGGTGGTGAATCCGTAATACAGTTTGTGGAGGATCTTGATATACTGAGTTTGAATGCCCTGTTTGGCTAGGGCTTTGATGATTGCTTCAGTCTCAACAGAATCAAAGGCCTTCTTTAAATCGATGAACATTAGACAGAGCTGCATCTTGAACTCTTGTTCATAAACAAAAGTTCATGAACTCTCAAAAAACTTTCTATGATTTTTATTGGAAAGATAATTCAATTCAAAACTCATTTTGGATTTTCGAGGTTTATTTTCTCACAAAATTGTCTTTCAAGGAAAATGAATAGTGGGAGTATGAGCAGAATAATTTATTAACAAAATATTGGAGAGGATATAGAGATTTCCACAATGTAAAGGAAAATGTTGCACCTTTAACAAAATTTATACACATCTACAGCATAGAGTTTATTGGAGTAAAAGGAAGTAATTGCACACATAGAGTACAGTAGTGTGGGCAATTCAAAATTATAATTTCTTGAATTGTTTCGCACAACTGATTATATAAAGGTCTCCTCAAAATGCTGCATCTTAACTTGTTAATAATATTTATTACCAGGGTATCGCCAAGAAATAGGATTTGAAGTCTGGTGTCTTTTTCTTCACTTTTTAAAAATGTTGGCGTCCCCCAACAGGTGCTCAGAACTGAGAGCAAAAATGTTGGCTCTGAACTGAGAGCTCACTCTTGTAGGAACTTAAAGGTCAATTTGGGATACTTGGGAATAAACTGGAGTTGGTCGACTTGCAAGAAAGGCTCCCTACCCATTGTACCATTACTCCAGCCCTCTAGTAGTTTTTTATTCATAGTTTTAGTATGACCTTATTCTTAGTGATTTAATTAGTTCTTTTTAATTAATTATTTCTTCCTAATTAGTTCTTACCTTTGTGAAGTCACAAGCTAGCCTAAATTCATTGCCCAAAACAGTGGATTCTTTTCTTTATCTTCATCTTCATCTTCCTCATCCTCCCCATCTCTTTATCCACACCTGCATTTGCTTTGGGAATCACTTCTGATGTAACTTAGGGAACCACATGAGATGCTGGGATTGAACACATGTGGCCGTATACAAATCAAACAAATCAAGTGCCCAACCCATTGTGCAGACAGGAAATAAAATTTCTTGAGTGCAAATGTGATGGAAGTGTTACTGTGGATGTTAGTAAGTTACCAATAACCATATAATATAAATATTCCCATATATCCCACAGAAACACTTGAAAATTGCAAAGAAGAATAACAAAGAATGTTTATAGGACTATAGGTCTATTTAAAACAATTATGTAAAACAATGAAGCTGAATCCACATCTCATATATTACACAGAAGTCAATTCTAAGTTGATCAAAGGCCTTGGGATCAGACCAGAGTCTATAGAATACATTGTGGAAAATATTGACAAAATGATGCTAAATCTGGCTCTTAGTGCTGTCTCCAATGAAACAATGCCACTTTGGCAAACACATCTGAATCAAAAATAAACAAATCTTACTGTATCAAATTAAAGAGGTTCTGCATGTAAAATGAAAATACAGGCTAAAACTGAAGGGCAGTTAACTGAATATGAGAAATATTTGCAGTCAACATATCAGAGAAAGTGTTGACACTCAGTATATGTAAACTATTCAAAGAAATCCAAAAACACCATGAAACCGTGGGAGAAAAAATGAACATGCACTTCAAATAAGACCAACATATGGACAACAGTATATGAAAACATGCTCGTCATCATGTATCATCATGAAAATCCAAAACAAAACAACAATGTGATGCCATTTCACAACAATGAGAATGGCATGCATCAAAAATAATGTAAGCAACTATTGTTGGAGGGGATGTGGTGAAAAAGAAGCTCTCATACACTGCTCATGCAATGTTGTCTATCTCAAACTCTGGAAAACTGTATGGAGGCTTCAAAGAAGACTTAAAGTTGAGCTGACATATGAGACAGGAAATCCACTTTGGGACATTTACACCCAGGGCAGAGAACCATTCATTAAAAAGGACATGTTCACACTATTATTCATTGCAGTACTCAGTAGGAAGGCTAAAATTTAGAATCGACCTAGATGTTCAACAGTAGATCAGTGGGTTATGAAAATGTGATATATATACATATGTATATATATACACAACATATACAGAAGAAACTGCAATAATGTAATTTGCTACTATATGGATAGAATGGAAATATATCCTGTTAACTTAAGTAAGCCAGAAGAAGTCTAAACAAAGATGACATCATTTACATGTAGTGTCCAGAGTAATAATGAGGAAATTCAATGGTTTAATATGGAGGTGCTAGTGAGTGAAGGGTGTTGGGAAAAGAGACATATGAGAAGCAAGAGGGGGCAAAGGTCACAGTACATTGGCAGTGTTAAGCAACAAAGCAACAATAGAGCTAAGTATCCAAACAGCAGATTCAGCAACACTGATATCAAAACACCCAAACTTAAATAAAGAAACTTAAAATGGTGCCTGTCTAGATGGCAGGCTGGGGTGTGGGTGAGTTTGTAGAGGAGCTCTGGAAACACTGATGGAGAGAAGAAAAAACTGGTGGTGTGGTTGTGACAGAACATTGTCTGTCTGAAACCCCATTATGAATAGCTTTGTAAATCATGGTGTTTCATAAAATAAATTTTGGGGGAAACATTTTAAAACCTAACATGATCATGATTTTTGTGATTTCATTACTCTGCCACAGATGAGAAGCTTAAAGATTGTCTACATTACATGGAATATTTTCCAAATTGTAACATTTAATAAAGAAAAACAGTTAAAATTAATGAGCTGGCTACTTCAATATAATAATAATCCTAGTGGAAGGATGAGAAAAACGTTACGATTGTGATTATTACCCTTGTAAAGTGGAATTAGATGGGATAGGGGATGCTGCATAAATTGACAGATTTTAACCTTGTCATTGAAGTTCTGATGTTTTTTGAAGGTTCTGCTCCAAAACATTTAGTTCCTATTTACTGAAAAAGTTTATGTACAGAACCTAAAATTTTTCATAGATATGTTTTAGAAATCTAAAACTTTGTAGATAAAAGTTCATTTTTCAGATGGATTATTTTTAAGTTGGTGCTGGGCCTGGTGGGAGGGAGATCATGAACTCATCTACTTTTTTCTTTTCAAAATTTCTTTCCTCCATGGCCATCTGAGCAGATTTATACAGAAACACAGTTTAGAAATGAGCATATTTCAAGTTCTTTGGTAATTTGAATAGACTGTAATTGCCTGAGGGAATGTGTTTTCTGAATAGTTTCTGATAAGCCATTCAAAGTAAAGAACAAAAGTCCTTCAAAAGATTTTCTATACAATTTTTTTTCTCTAATGAAACATCTATTTGTGGAGGCAATTCTTAATCTTCAATAAAGGACACTTCAATATTACCAAGAAAAGTGAAAAGTACAAAATCATCCTGGGAATTGACCTGGTGATCAAGTTTTGCATATCCAACTAGAGTAAAATCTACTTTTTTACAACTAAAGAAAGAATGTGAACAAAGCACAAAATTTCTATATCTTTAAGCTGATTTCTTTGGGCATATTTTATAAAATCTAATGAATTTTTGATGTGTAAATCAAAGAAGTAAACAAATAAAATTAGGGTTATATTAGTCTTCACATGGAAATACTTTGTCAGGGAAAGAAAAATACAAGGTGTATTGAGAACATGTTGATTTGGTTGCAACAATTTATTTTTGAAATCTCTGCCATTTTCATTGCATAGCAGAGAAAAATAACTTTCATACATTCAGAGAAATATATAAATTACCTCTTTAATCTCTTTACTTTGAAATTCCAAGTATAAGTATAAAAGAGATTGTTCTAATGTTGTGTTTACGGTATAGAAGGGATTTTATACTCTAAGGATGATGTAGGCAGGTATACAGGAAAGGGTGTTCATGACTGTGGAATTATATTATTATTATAATTATTATAATAATCATATAATTATAAATATAATTATATACAATTATAATATTATATAATTATTATACCTAGGGTATTATAAAACCAATAGCCCAATGCTTCGAAGAGCTCAAGCCTGTTTAGACTTTCACCTGGCACCAAGAGACCCAGAAAGACTACCAGTCCCCCACCCCCCATGAAAGAAGCTCCAGCAGGAACAAAGACCAGGAAAGGAATTTCAAAGAAGACCATCTACCACTCCCAATGCTATCCCCTTGGCAACCACCCTAGCAATGTACTTTAAGTAGAAACCCACGTGGGGTGACTTGGAAAAAAACCCATAAAAACCATCTTGAACAAAGGAAGGGTGCATATGTGCTTCCCAAACCCATGTCCTGCTTGTGCCTAAGTGGCAAAGCACATGTGGTGCCTGAGCACATGTGTTGCCCACATCTCTCCTCTATTGGGGATCTCTCTGTCTCTAGAGAAATCTGTGTTCTCTCTTGAACGAATTATTCCCACTTTTCTCTCCCTCCATCCCCTTCCTCAAATCCTCTAAATAAAATATGTTTTTACTGCACTCTTGCCTACTCCTAAAATTCTGTTCTGTGAGACAGAACAAAGACGTGAAAACCCTGGGGAAGGCCTATGTCTAGGTTTCTTTTCCTGCAAAGAGAAATTCCTTGCTCCAGCCTGAGTCTGCAGCTCCCTGATATATTTGGAGGTGGAGATCAATACCCTTGCCGAGAAGACAAGGTAGACAGCAGGTGTGGCTTGATGGCCATCTGATGGGGCTGGAGGGACTCGGGCCCATGCTACTGAAGGTCTCATTGCAGACTTTATCAGTCCCAGTCTGCCAAGTCTGTCCAGGCGTGGCAGAGGTGGATCTGGAGAAAGTGATGGTCGCTCTCCTCTCTGCCTCACATAAGTCACCCATGGAGCCCACAGACTTCAATACTTGCTGAAAATTAAGTAGTTTCTAAGGTCTAAGAAAAAGTGTAAGAGCTGAACAAGGAAAGGCTGCCCAAGTAGAGGAAAAGAGGTGGTGTAATTGAGCCTGCATCATCTCAGAATTTGTCAACAATGACCAAACTCCCTTAGAAAGCATAACCTAATAAAATTTTATGTAAAACATGTCAAAACTGGAGATTTCTAAGTGAGTGATTTCTTAGGCATCATTTCAAGCAATATATAACCAAAGTTGGAGGACTGAATTGGATCACATATAAAAAAAACATTTGCAATTGAAAAATGAAGTTTTTTCCATTAATTATTTTTTATGACATAAATCAGTTTAGTCCTTTATTGCGGAAAGTAAAATATGTGAGCATCAAGGTAATGATTATTAGCGAAATGTGATTCACATTTTATACTGTTATCGGCCTACCTATAGGATATTGACTACAATTTAAGTCAATTACTTAGTATTTACTGTTTTAAATTATTTCAAATTTTTCAATTATAAATACATGATAATAGTAACATGTCTTTAGAAGTAACTAAAGATAAATATATAACATTGTACTAAATGAAATAAAAATTTGCTGACATTTTAAGTGACAGTTATTTCCCATGTAAACTTGAAGAACACTTGCTTTCACTATATAGTATATTAAGGAAGCATACTCCCCAGCTGTAAGAAAAGGATTTATTTGAATTTAGAATTTCAACTGTACTTTCTAAAATAAATGATCACTGCTGCATGGACGAAACAAAAACTAAATCAACAAGTCTTCATGTGATGTCTTTTTAGATGAATAAGCAATAGAGGGATTTTTGATTAGCGAATACCTCATACTCCAATACAGACCATATACTATTGTGACTGGCAGACTATTTTCTATATGAAAAAAATTTACATTAGACTCATAGCTAAAAGGAAAAATTTGCCTTTAATGAGTCTATGGCATTTCCCAAGATCTCGAATGAGCAAGAAAAATACACAAGTGCTCTCAGCATGAAGCTGGAATGTAAATGGGTTGGTTTCTTAATTTTTTTTTCACAGCCTAAAAGGGACCAGCTATGACCTTTACAAATCTACCCAAATAATCCAGTATTATTTCAAAAATTCATAAAGATTTTTAAAGAAGATTAAAAAATTCTTTACCTTCTTTCAGCATGCAGTTCTTGTCCAGAGTGATCATTTTCATCTCATTGTCATAGTGGACGCATCTCTGTCCTAACTTCACTTCACCTGCCCTTTTGTGTCAAGCTTCCTTCCATGGACCAGTTCTCCTGGCCCTTGTTTCTATTATCTTCATGTGTTATTCTCATACTATGACTTTCTTTATATCCTGCAAATAAGTGTGATCATTTTATGTCTGTCCCTATATCTCTCTAATTGATTTCACTTTATTTTAAATTTTTGGGAAATGTACTTAGTGTTTTTTTTTCAGTGATTGACCCAGTTTACATTTCCACCAACAATGAATGAGTACTCCCTTTTCTCCCTTTTTATATCCCTACATTCAAATTTATTTTATTTTATTTTTTTTTCTTTTTAAATTTTTATTAGTGAATCACTGTGAGAGATACAGTTACAAACTTATGAACTTTCATGTTTGCATTTCGTTTACATCCCACCACCAGTACCCATTCTCTTCCACCAATATTCACAGTATTCCTCTCACCACCCCCACCCACACCCACATCCCCACCACCCCCACCCTGCCCTGCAGCAGGGCATTCCCTTTTGTTCTCTCTCCTGTTGGATGTTGTAGTTTGCAATAGAGGTATTGAGTGGCCATCATGTTTGGTCTATACTCTACTTTCGGCACGCAGCTTTCAACCCGAGTGGGTCCTCCCAACATTCTCTACTTGGTGTTCCCTTCTCTAATTCAGCTGCCTTTTCCCCCAGCATGTGAGGTCAGTTTCCAAACTGTGGGGCAGACCTCCTGGTTCTTATCTCTACTACTCTTGGGTGTTAGTCTCCCATTCTGCTACTTTATATTCCACAGATGAGTGCGATCTTTCTATGTCTGTCTCTTTCTTTCTGACTCATATCACTCAACATGATACTTTCCTTGTTGATCCACTTATATGCAAATTTCATGACTTCATCTTTTCTAACAGCTGCATAATATTCCACTGTGTAGATGTATCAAAGTTTCTTTAACTGTTCATCTGTTTTTGGGCACTCCATTTTTTTTCCAGATTTTGGTATTGTAAATAGTGCTGCAATGAACATACAGTGCAGAAAGCACTCCTGGGAATCCATTCTTTCTTTTCTTTTAGACACAGGCCATTCTCATGGGTGTAAGGTGATAGCTCATTGTTATTACTATCATCTACCTATTAGTCAGTTATGATTGTTTTTCTATATGCCCCTTGGATTTCATTCTCTATGAAGAAGTACATATTTGGTGTCTATTCAGCTCTTGTACCCATTTTTTGTAACGGGTATATATTTTTAAATAATTTCATTAGTTCTTTATGCATATATGTATAGATTACATTTTAGAAACTAATCTTTTTTGTTTTCTTTGTTGTTTCTTTTTCTTGGGGGGGGTGGTGTTGGTGACATATCTGGTGGTTCTCAAGGGTTATTCCTGATTCTGTATTTAGGGATCACTCCTGGAGGTTCTGAGGGGGCTGCTTCCCCAAGATCCAGAGATCGAACCTGGGCCAGCCACATGCCGTATTAGCTCTCCAACATCTAGAAACAAATTATTTTCAATACATATGGTGAAAATACATTCTTTTCTCATTCAGTAGGGTGTCATTTTGTTTTCACCATAGTTTATTTTATGGGGCTTAAGAGTTTTGGTTTGATATAATCCCATTTGTTCAATTTTGCTTTTTTGCCCTTTCTTTGGAGTCATGTCACTGAACACATCATAGAACCTAATATCAGGTAGTATTTTACCTGTTTTCTTCAATGCTTTTTATTGATTTATATGTTACATGTACATTTATTATGTATTTTAAGTTAACTATTTTTCAGAAGCAGCTTGCCATTGTGTTTGTTTTCCAGTATTTACTATGAGTCTATGATTAACATTGACATTCAAGTGACTCTACACTCATCTGTCAAGTTAAGTTATGGATTAAAATAAATTTTATTTACTATATGAATTCTGGATGTTTTAACAGCTTAATTTTGTGTCTTTGGTCTTCTGTTGTCAATCCTATTTTATTTTTGATATCTTATTTTGTAAAATATCAGGTTCCATTTTTTACTGATTTTTATTTTTAAGTATTATTGTTTTAAATTTTGCATACAATTTTACATACATATTTTTGCCTATATCTTATTTAAAATTTAAAGAAAGTAAATCACAAGCTTAGTCTGAGGAATCCCAATATTGCTCCTTATATTTTTTATATTTTATTTCTGTTTGTTAAGTTATTTCTGTTGGTAAAATTTGTTAATATTTATTTCTGTTTGTTAACAAATCTGAGCAGATTTGTTCGCCCTTTATTGAAATCTCTTGAGGATTTCTTGCATACTTGGTTTAAAGGTCATAATGTCTTTTAAAGCTGAGTGATAACCTTGCCATACAAAGTACTGTTGGTAGGAGGTAATTTCCATTCAACATGTAGGATACAATATGCCATTTCCTTCTGGTCTATAGACTTTCACCTGAAAAATTTGTTATGACTTTAATGGACGTTTCTTTCCTTATATGTACCTTTGATATGTTCTGGCCTTTCTTCGGATTTTATCTCTGTAGTTTCTTTTTAACTACATTGATATTTGTTGTTGTTACTATTTTTGCCCAAAACAGTAACAAAAAGTCTCACAATGGAGACGTTACTGGTGCCCACTCAAGCAAAATTGATGAGCAATGGGATGACAGTAATAGAGTGATACAGTGATATTTACTGCATATCAGTTTTGGTTTATTTTATTTGAGACTTTGAGTTTCATAAATCTGAGTATCTATCTCCTTCCTCCTAAGAGAAGGTTTTAAGTATTTTTAAACAATTGTACTGCTTTACCTCTTCTCTTCTATAGCTCTTATAATGTGAATATTTCTGTTCTTCATGTTGCACCATAAGTGTCTGGTATTATTGTTATTTTTATAAATTATTTTTCTCTTGATTCCTAATAGTTTCTTACAATTTATCTTTAAGTTCACCAAGTCATAGTTTTAATTTTGTCGCTTTGATTTTGTATATTCTCATGCTTTTGAGTTACTATGTTTTTAATTTTAATGATTTATTTAATTTAAATGATTTATTTAATGATTTTCTCATATTTTATTTGTCCTTGTTATATTGATTCTCTATTGATTTTCTTGTTTAGTGAGCACCTTTAGGATTATTGGGTTTTTTTGTGCCATATCTGCTGGTGTTCAGAGTTTACTCCTGACTCTATGGTCAGGAATTATTCCCAGCTGTATTCAGGAGACCATATTGAATGCCCAGAAAATTAGAACTTGAGTTGGCTATACAAAAGGCAAGCACCTTACACCCTGTACTATCTCTCCCAACCCTGATTATTGTTTTAATATTTTCATCAGGGACTTCTGAAAGCTCTGATGTGCTTGAGGCTTTTTCTATGCTTTTGCCTCCATTCCTTTGTGCCGGTGAATAATACCATTTCCTTCTTACACCAGATTTTAAATTGTAGGCAACCAGGGATTGTAGTATTATTTTTGATATATGTAAATTTGCGGGCGCGGGAGTTAAGCCAGCCAGGTAATACTCAAGGACTACAGTTGACTCCGGACTGCGGAAGGAGCCCTGCTTGGTGGTAGGGAACAAATACATGGTATGAGGAATGGAAATAAGGTTGAGCACTTTGCAAAGCAATTATCAAAATCTCTTTACTCTCTTGCTGGTCCTAAGATTATAATCTTAGACATTTAATTGCAAGTTTGAGTTGTTAATTAAACTTTGAGTTGTATTAAATACATTAATTATATGCATAGTAACAGATCTAAGCTGGGACTATGTTTCTTGGTTACTATGCAGCATTTTTATTTATGATATTTTAGAAAAATAAATACATATATACATGTATATATAGTTTGAATACAAAATTTGTTCTAGATAAGTTTTCACTTTTTCTTTTGAAAGTAGGTTAGTAGAATCAGTTTAAAGTAGAGACAGGTCAGGCATAAGAGAACCACTATTGCCTATCTTATTTGGACTGGGCTAAAGGTTTTAGAATTGGGCCTAAAGTTATAGTTGCAAGAAAAAGGAAAAAAAAAGATTCAATCATGTATATCATGAGAGGCGATTATTATGGCCATTATGCTAGAGAATACATAAGAAAATATTATTTCTAATTATAGTTTGTTTATTCACACAAATTAAAAACTTTTCTTTTTAAACAACTTGCTTGTCTTCCTTATTTCATCCCATTAAAGTCTCAATTTTTTCACAATTTTTTTGTGAAAGTGGGGACCTAATCATTTAGGACCTAATCAGAGGGGTGAACTTATGCTTTGCAAATGGGAGCCTTGGGTTCAATTCCTGGTACTACATGTTTCTCTGCGCACCACTGAGTGTGACTTTTGAGCACTGAGCAAGGAGTACCTCTGAGCACTGGTGGGTATGGACTCAAAAGACAATATATAGGGGGATGGTTAAAGTTTCCCTACTTCATTCCCTAACAATGCCTAATCCACTAAACACTAATTATATACCTGACAGTACTTTAACTTTTTATCTTTAGCCAAAGCCATGTGACTATTGGCTCTTGTGATACAGTTAAAACATTGTGCACTAAGCTCTAGTGTTCAGACACTGAAACACTATTACATATATTAAGGACTGCAGCAACCAGTGCAGCTAGTCGAACATCAGCCCAAGAGAAGGAACTAGAACTGCAAAGACGGGATAGGGAGGACAGTATGAAACATGCAGTAACTTTATTGCAAAGCTCGTGGGTTAATAAAGTATGCAGTAAACAATTCATGAAACAATCAGAAGTTACAGATTGGTCAAGCTATTCTATTTGCTGTTCTATTATTCAGGTGTTAACGCGAGAAGTGTTTTGTTCTTCCTGGCAAAACAGGACAGGAATCTAGCACAACAGGACAGAATGAGGATGTGGTTTCTAGCTGGGTCAAGGAGATCGGTGTCCCCAATGGGGTTAGCCACCAGTATGTGATACTCCCTCACTCCAAGGTTTTCCCCTGCCTGTCCTCTTTACAGAGGACTGATACAGGGGGCGCCAAGGCCAGTCCCCAACAAAAAGCAATATTAAATATGTTTAGAGTACAGCTTCCATACTTGTGATCCCTTGGCTAGAAAATTATAATGAACCAAGGTCGGTCATCAAGAACATTCTTAATTACCTAGAAGGATACAATGTGGAAATATTAGCATGATTATAATATTTTACAGAAAAAAACTATTGAAAAACCTAACGCTTTCAATAAAAATTTTAAAAAAGAAAAACCTAATGCTATGGTGAGAAAAAAAAATCTAATACAGAACCATTAAGTCTTTACTACGTAATTTACCCTTTACTTATTGTGACTCTCATTTCTTTAACTCTTAGCCCAATATCTTATGCCTTAGATCAGAATAAAAGACCTCATTTTATTCCATTGGCTTTAGAATTCATATCCATGTCGATTTTCTACAAGTATGTTATTGAAATTATTTTTCTTACTAACTTTTCTATCTACATTAATTTGTTTATTCCGCCAGTGTTAGAAGAGTCCAGAGGAATATGGGGAAACTGTCATTGTACCCCTGTAATTCTTAGGAAATTTTAATGAAATTAGAGAAATAAAATTTTCAATATAAAAATTGTTTTATATTTTGTAACTCATGTGAGATCACTGTATCACTGTCATCCCGTTGTTGTCTATTTAATTGAGCTGGCACCAGTAATGTCTCTAATCCTCTCAGCCCTGAGATTTTAGCAGCCTCTCCTTACTCTTCTTTCCCAATGATTGGAGGCTCTTTCAGGGTCAGGGGAATGAGACCTATCATTACTGTTTTTGGCATATCAAATATGCCATGGGTAGCTTGCCAGGCTCTGCTGTATTGGCAGGATACTCTCAGTAGCTTGCCGGGCTCTCCAAGAGATATGTATATATCTGTTACTGTATTTGCGATATGAATATGCTGCGGGGAGTTTGTCAGGCTCTCCTGTTCGGGGGGAAAAACTCATGTGAGATATAAAATGAAAATTCAGTACTTAGAGAAGGAAATGAAAGTGTATGTTTTACATTGCTTGGAGACATTGATAATGTTTGAGCTAGGTTTTTATATAAAGACAGGCTTTAAATACAGCAAAATTAGAGAAGATATATGCTATCAGGGAAAATAGTATGAAGAAGAAAGGAAATGGGAAAGTACACTACCAGATACTATGCAAGATATAATTTGAGTCATTATTTTAATCACATCCTGAGACCAGTAAAACTCCAGAAAAGAACCAATTCTTCAATAACACTTTTCAAACAAGATCATTGTAACCTAAACCAAACTTTTAGAACAGCAAAAGAATGAATAGTTGTTCTCAGGTCAGTCTACCCCAAAATGTGTCAAGAGTATCATTGGTTATTTCAAATTAAAGGAAACAGTGAACATTAAACTTCCTTTATAACAATAAATTTCCTTTTTACCTAGAATCGGGAATATTTCATAACTCTTCCTTCTTTTCCCCCTGAAATAGGAAAATAAACCTTATGCAAAAGGTACTCTCCCTACAGAGAGATAAACTTCCTTGCTGTCAGGAGTGGGAATTTGTGTAAACAATTTGTGCATGTCTCCTTAAATTAGTTGTCTGGACAAAAATTTTAAAGAATGTCTGTCTTGTCCATTCTTAAGAGATCTAGTGAATCTTTCTCTAAAAGCAACATAAACTGGCTGTTTAAGCAAGTCGTTTCCATATTTAATGAACCTCTATGCCATAAAATTTAATTTGTCTTTTGGCAATCTTTGTCATGTAAATGTATTACTATGCCAGCTAAGCAGTCAAATGAAGTAAGGGGCAAAATCCCACAAATCTGCCTTGTACAATTTTATTTCAGAATTACTTTTTCCTTAATCCAATATCATAATTTTAGGTTTCATGACACGATCATCTGTCCATTTCTGAACAGAATGTCTGGAATTTCAGCAACCTCTTAGTATTGCTAGATTCTTGGAAACTGCAATTTTGAGAAAATTTCTCTGTAGTGAAATTGGGTCCTCCTATAACAAAAATTCATTCTACATGAGTCAGAAATTACTTCCCATCAACCAGTATATCGAAATGGCATTGAACGAAATGGCATTATTTGAGGACCTGCTGTACCTAGTGCTTGCATTTAAATCTATAAATTTTCTTGAGGTATCGCTCTAAGAAAATGATTACTAAGCCTCTAGCTTTATGACTTAATCAGGAATACCACTCAGAATATACTGTGTACTTGTGAGAAAATCTACTATATCAAATAAGTCTAGGCCCAGTCCTTGAAAAAGAGATCTTCATGGCTTATTACCTTGTCATTTTATTTTCACCGTGCAACATAAGACAACCTAGAATTTGCTGACAGAGTCTTGGAATGCAAGTTTAACTTCACTACCTAAACTTAACACACTCAGATTGTAGAACTATCAATTATTTAAAACAGAGTACTAGAAATCTGCGATTCAATTCTAGAATTGTCCGCATCCCAACATGGGTGTCTAATTTACTTGGAACTCCTTCCTTTCTCTGGTGATGCCTGTATTTGTTTTGAATGCATTTTATTTTCTCTCTCTTTGGAAAATATTTCTTTACTTCACACAAGGACACATACACACAGAGAAAAACATCTAACTAAACTTGCATGATACCTGTTAGATTAAACTAATAATACCTCTAAATATAAACTCAGATTTTTTTTTTTTTGCTTTTTGGGTCACACCCGGCGATGCACAGGGGTCACTCCTGGCTCATGCACTCAGGAATCACCCCTGGCGGCGCTCAGGGGACCATATGGGATGCTGGGATTCGAACCCGGGTCGGCCGCGTGCAAGGCAAACGCCCTACCCGCTGTGCTATCGCTCCAGCCCAGATTTTTTTAATCAAATAAGAAAGTCATATTGAATAATAAGGAACATGAAAATTTCCATATGCACCTACAAAGACAAATGATAAGTTTTTTAGGAGACTAAATTGAAAATTCACAGTGGATTAAAATAATATTGTTTACTCTGTGTACAGGTAAAAAGATATATCTTAGACTCAGAGTGTCAGATGCATCCCCATTTTCAATATAAAATTTCTAACTTCACTTTAGATTCAACATATATGTGATTACTGTGTGAATATTTTTATGCAAATATTTTAATTTTTAATGCTAAAAGTAAAATTTGCTTCATTTTTTTCACTTTAGTCAGTACTGAAATGATTTTAACAGACAATTCAAAGACTGACAAAGGAATGCAATCTTTGACTGGGCATTCACACCACTCTCAATGGTTAAATAAGAATGAATTAAAGACCTGGATATTAAAACTGTTTTTATGAAATACTTTGATCAAAACAAATACAACCCCACACTGGGCATATGCTTAGAAAGCTCAAAAACATTAATACCAAAGGACAATTGAAAAATTGAATTTATTCATTGTAGCATTATTTACAATGGGAAGAATATGGAAACACCTCATTGCCTAAAAGCAGATGAGTAATTAAAGAAATTGTGGTAGATATACATAATCTAAGACTGCTCAAGGCCTGAGCATCAGTCCTTGTGTGTGGCCAGCCTAGGTTTGATTTATGACGTACCACATGGTCTCTGTGTACTCCCAGGAGTAATTCCTGAGCAAAGAGATTGGAGTATACTCAGTATTGCTGGCTGTGGCCCCAAAATAACCAAAAATGAACACTGTTCAGCAGTTAAACAAATGGCAATGATTTAATTTGCTTCAACTTGGAAAGAATTTAAGTGAAGGAGTCAGAAAAGATTAGATCAACACTTGATGAGTTCACTAATTTGCATACTATAAGAAACAAAGTAAGGCATTGGATAATTCCTTATAAAAATAATATGAGTTAGCCATAAGAACTGTTACCTAGTGGTGCTAGGGGAAGGGAATGGAGATCTTGGGATAAATGTGGAGAGTGCAAGGCACATTGGTGGTGGTCGTGGTGTAGAAGCACTGTGTGAATAAGTAATAATTTAGTTTATATTGCTAAAATAAATTAATTATAATATAAAAAAGATGGAGACAGAAGAAACTTTTCTCAATATGGTTAAAGATAATTACCACAAACACAACTAACATTATATTCATTATTGAAAACTTAAATACTTTCCTTTAATAACAGGAACAAAATAAGGAAGTTTATTTACACCACTACTGTTCAACATACTATAAAAAGTCTCAGCCAGATTGGGAAAGAACTTAAACTATTACTATTTATCACTGATATGATACTATACTTTGGAAAGTTTAAAGACTAGACAAAATATCTCTTAGAAACAATAATTTAGAAAGTGTTAAGCTTGGGGGTATGGTGTTGCCAAAAGTTCAACCTATACCTGTGGGGCAAGAGCATTAGCAGCCTGATGGTGTCCTTAGGCTTCCTGACACCTCAATATTGCTTCTATGCCTTTGGCCGGACCCCAACAATTTGGGACCATGCTTACCAAGTAATTAAATGGCCAAAAGTTAGGTATGTGGGAGCCATGCCCAGAAACCACCTCCTGCTCAGATACACAAGCTTATTTATTGGCCAAATTTCAGAGACCCATCTTGAAAGATATCGAAAGCCACAGTTAATCTCGGACTTCACATGGCTGAACAGACTTGGGTAAATCAAAGGAGGTCATGTTCACCTGTACCTGCCCAACCAGAGCCCCCAGCAGCTGCTTGCTTCCACAATCCAAAATTGCCGCTGTACCCCAGCCTGACTCCACTATCTCAGGACAGACCTCACGATGATATAATCTGCTGAAAATTTGGGTATGCGGGTTTTGTGACTGAAATCTTCAGGCTTTCATGGAGTTGGGGTGGGCAACCTCCTCCCACTTATCAATACACATGGAAGCACTGACAGTCACCTCCACAAACCAACTCAGCGCCACCCTGTAAACTCTATTATTGGCCTTGCTTCAGAGACCCATAAATAAATCTCAAAAGAGATAAAAAGCCAGAGAAAGAGCAGCGAGTCTCGGAAGACACCACAGAGCCAGAGATCTCTCTGGACCCCATGGTGAACCAATTTCATTGGGGCACCCCAGATAGAGCAGGTGCAGTCTCCCTGCCTACTCATGATGGAATCCCAGTGACCAAGAGCATCCACAAGCAAGACCCAATTATGTGGGTTCCAGGACTAACTCTCCAGGCTGCATGGCAGGAGAGATGCTGGGTTCTTCCTCCCTGGCTCCCTGCACACTCATCAGCCTGGCTATTACACCTTCAGGTACCATCTTAGCACACCAACAGCCCTGATCCAGAGATGCCCAATTGAATCTCAAAATAGATTAGTGCCCTACAGAAATGTCTCTGGAACCCAACAATTTATAATCTAGGATTCCAGAAGTGTGCGGCCATGGGATCCATGATATTCACAATGAGCAATGGACAATAAATGATCTAGCATCTGCCCCTGGCAAGCAGGCTTTAATGGTGGTGGGAAAATTTGAGCAAAACATAATGCCCAAAAGTAGAGAGAGAGTATTGGAGAAATTGCTTACCATGGAGGCAGCATGAGGTCTGGGATGGGGGGGAAGTATACCAGGGACACTGGTGGTTGAAAGTGTTCACTGGTAGAGGGGTGAGTATTCAATCATTGTATGGATGAATCTCAAACATGAAAGCTTTGTAACTGTATCTCACAGAGAATCAATTTTAAAAAGTGCTAAGCTAAAGAAGACAATATTCAGAGGTCCATATGCAAACAGTAAAATAAAAGAGAAACAAATAAAAAGGAAAAATTTGCATTAACAAATGATCCTCCAAAATCAACCAAGTACCTAAGAATCAATTCAACAAAGGAAGTGGAAGACATATGCAAAGGAATCTGTATATAGCTATTAAAATAAACAAAAGAAGACACTAGGAAATAACCTTTGACAAAGTATCTAGGTTTATGAAGTGCAGCAAGGAAAACCTCTTAACAATTGGTATTGAGGGTCTCAAGTAGTAGTTCAGTAGGTAGGGCATTTACCTTGTGCAAGGCCAACCCAGGTTCTATCACCAGCACCCCATATTGTCCCCTGAGCCTTTCTAGGAGTGATCCCTGAGCTCAACTGGGTATGTCCCTCAAAAAAACAAAAGCAAAATATATAATGCATGGTGCTGTGAAAAATGGTTGAACCCCTCCCCAATAATCCCCAAACTCACTTAGGTCTTTATTACACACCATACATAAAAGTAAACTTGGTGACCCATTCAGGTTGGAAGATGCAAACTAAAAGTAGAGACTATAGACGGAACATGAAGGCCACTCAATACCTCTATTACAAACTACAACACCCAAAAGGAGAGAGAACAAAAGGGAATGCCCTGCTGAAGAGGCAGGGTTGGGTGGTGGGGTATAGTGTAGAGGTGGTGAGAGGGATTCTGGGATCATTGGTGGAGGTGAGTGGGCACTGGTGGAGGGATGGGAAAACGATCACTGTATGAGTGAAATGCAAACACAAAAATTCATAAGTTTGTAACTGTACATCACAGTGATTCTCTAATAAAAAATTTTTGAAAAGTAAACTAAAAATGATAAATCACTGTATCAGTGTATCACTGTCATCCAATTTTTCAACGATTTTCTCGAGCAGGCACCAGTTGTATCTCCATTCATCCCAGTCCTGAGATTTTAGCAGCCTCTCCTTACTCAACTATTGGAGGCTCTTTCAGGGTCAGGGAATGAGACCTGTCATTGTTATTTTTTTTGCCATATCGAATACGCCACGGGGAGCTTGCCAGGTTCTGCTGTGAAAAATTATAAATATATTGAAATTATCGAAGAGCCTGGCAAGCTAACGAGGGTATCCCGCCCGCACAGCAGAGCCTGGCAATCTACCCTTGGTGTACTTGATATGCCAAAAACAGTAACAATGATGGTCTTCATTCCCCTAGCCCTGAAAGAACTCCCAATACACCATCGGGCTACACTAGCACACGACAGGGACAAATGGAGACGTTACTGGAGCTTGCTCGAGCAATTTGATGAACAACGGGATGACAGTGATACAGTGATACAGTGATTGATACTAGACTTGAATGAATACATTAAAACAAGGGAAAAACACAGGTAGAGCTTTAAATGATATTCACTCAAGAGGCAACATCAAAGACTCAGCATTATTTCTGAGTAAATCATAAACAAATTAACAATATTCAGCACAAAATTGAATATCAATGATATAAGCAACAAAGCCAATCCCACTAAAAACTGTGAGAAGAGCAGTACAGACACTTCCTCAAAGAAGATATAAAGATGCCAATAGGTTTACTAAAAAGTACTTTCATCACTTCTCAACAGGGAAATACAAATCAAAAAATATTGAGATCTCATCTCATACAAGTAAGATCGGCTCAGATCAGAAATATAAATACCCCATTTTCTTGGTCCAAGAGACAGTACAGTAGGCATGGCATTTGCCTGACATGCGGGCGTGAACTAGATTTGATTCCCTGTACTCTATATGGTTCTGCAAACAAGGCCAGGAATGTATCTTGAGTGTAGAGCCAGAAGTGAAACCACTGAATACTGTTGGATGTGGCCCAAATACTTAAAAAAATCCTAGTCTGGGGAAATTTGGGGACAAAGGAACCCTGTTTCACTATTGCTGGAAATGTCATCATGTTCAGCTTGTATTGAAAACATTATGACGACTACTCAAAAAATATTTGAGTTTACCTATGATCAAATAATTCCACTTTTTGCCATATACTGTAAGAACTCAAAAGTTTTATTTCAAATATGTTTCAAAATTATATTTTAAATATATATTTGTGCTGCTATGTTCACATACAGTTTTGGATCAATGAGCAAACAACACTTTCTATAAGGTACTCCAAATTTAAAAAATAAGCAAATTAAAAAAATCAACCCAGGCATGTAATTTGTTCTCTTCAATAGTTAGGTTGCATAGAGTGTCTTATCTGATCATCTAATAGAGAGGTTGTGATGTAATATAAACTAAAATTCAGGATTTTCCCCCAAATTTCTTAATAGTAAGAAAACCCTTATAATGCATGCTAGAAATGATAATATTTTAATAAACATTTCATGCCCATGTTTCTGGTTGTGTGGCCTCCAATTTTATGTGTAAGTCCCAGTTCCCAGTTTTTGTAATATGAGTTTGTTTGGAAATATGGTTGTTACAAATGTGACTAATTAAGATTAGATAATTACTTTGGCTTCTAATACTATGCAATTTGTATTTTTATATAAAGGGTAAAAGGGCACATTAGGAACATGATGTGCCTGTTAAATCAGACATCTCAATGACAGTTCTATAAGCCAACAGATGCCCAAGATTTCTGGCAAATTACAAGAATCTAGGAATAAGGCATAAAACATGACCTATGGTTACATACATAAATACTACCAATGCTATCAACACCATCATCTTGGACTTCATGCTTTTAAAACTAAGAGTCAATGCAGTTCTAGCAAGCTAATGCAATGCCTTAGTATTATGTAGCATTCTGTGGTAAGTAATGTTACAATTAAATTTTCTAAATGGTGAAGAAAATGGCATACATTCATAGTAAAGATGTCAATATCTATTGGCATTTTTTCCCATTTAATCGAGGCACCATGATTTACAATTACCATTAATAGTTTCATGCATAAATCATTCTAGCATTATATCCACCACATCCACCACCCGAGTTCTGGCTTTCCTTGCCAATATCCCAATGATATTTTCCATCTCCCCACACAATGCCTCACAGGTAAGCAACAATTCTTTTGAAATTAAAACTTAGCTCCCCAACTGCTTGAAGCTTTTGCTTGCATATACATGTCACTGACTATAGACATTGTTTGGAGGGAGCAAGTGGATGGAAAAGGTAGTAAAATCCAAGAGCTTAGAAAGATATATGAAAAGTTCTGTCTGCCTCCATTATTGTTCAAATAACTTGTGATTCAAAATAGATCAATCTGGGGGGCCGGAGCGATAGCACAGCGGGTGGGGCGTTTGCCTTGCACACGGCCAACCCAGGTTCGATCCCCGGTATCCCATATGGTCCCCCAAGCACCGCCAGGAGTAATTCCTGAGTGCAAAGCCAGGAGTAACCCCTGAGCATCGCTGGGTGTGACCCAAAAAGCAAAAAAATAAAAATAAAAATAAAAAAATAAAATAGATCAATCTCCAATAGCTTTATCAGATTAGATTAGTAATAAGAAAATATATTTATAATTACTATCTCGAAAGTAATGAAATAATTTTCTATATTTTATTAATATAAATAATATCTAAAATGAAAGTACATGTTTTGAAATTCAGTATCCAGTGGTATGCTATGTACTTTTTGTGTATTGTCATGGAAAACCTTGTTCTAACCTTCCATTCTGAATTTATATTTATCTTTATTTCTGATGTCTATGCATAGTATAGACATATCTTGTTTTCCAGTCCATCTGACCACTATGACTTTTGATTAATGAGTTTAGAAAATTCACATAAATGGTGATCATTGATATTTGAGGCTTGGTTACTTTATTTTGTTAAATTTTCAGATTTTGTTCTTCACATTTTTGTTATTACTTCCCCCTTTCTGTCTTTTTATGTGGATAACACTGCATGATGATTCTCTGTCTTTTCTTTAAAAATCTCCCGCTTCCAAATTTTTGTTTTTTGATAACCAAGGGTAGAGTATATAAAGTCTTTCTTGTGCTATTATCTACTCAAGATCATTTAACTATGTAAGTTTTGTCTTTTATTCTTCCTCTTTTACTTTTGTTGTCTCATATTATTTTATATTATTAGCATTTAGGACTGGAGCAATAGCACAGCAGGTAGGGCGTTTGCCTTGCATGTGGCCGACGCGGCCGGCCCAGGTTTGATTCCTCCATCCCTATCAGCAAACCCGGAAAGCTACCGAGAGTATCTCGCCGCACAGGAGAGCCTGGCAGGCTACTGGTGTCGTATTCAATATGCCAAAAGCAGTAACAACAAATCTCACAATGGAGACGTTACTGGTGCCTGCTCAAGCAAATCGATGAACAACGGGACGACAGTGATACGACAGTGATACAGCAGTTTTGCAGGTATGCTTATAGAATATGCAGTGATGGGAATCAAATCCAGTGTTTTGAACATGATAAAAGCAAGCCTACTACAAATTGAGTCACATATTCATACTCTCAGTGTCTTACTTTTTTTTGTTACTTAGTTCTATTTATACATTACTATATGTTCTCTTGCTCATGATTTTGATCTACTATTGCTTCTTTGCATGTAAAACTAATTTTAATGCCTAAGTGAAAGATATATAATAATATAACAATGTAAATATGTAAATTTGCTTAATTTATATTTACATAATTTACCCAATATGAAGGTTATAAACTTTGTATATTTATATAAAAGTATAAATAGGTCTTTATATAAATTTTTAATTACATAATATACTGGGGCAGTAGCACAGCGGATAGGGTTTTTGCCTTGCACGAGGCCGACCTGGGTTTGATTCCTCCTCCCTTCTCAGATATAAAACCTATACATATTTATTTTTATATAAATTTATAAATTACACAAATATACTGGAGTGATAGCACAGCAGGTAGAACATTCGCCTTGCATGTGGCCAACCTGGGTTTGATTCCTCTGTCTGTCTCTGGAGAGCCCAGCAAGTTACCGAGAGTATCTCACCCACAAAGCAGAGCCTGGTAAGGTACCTGTGGCATATTTTGATATGCCAAAAACAGTAACAAGTCTCACAATGGTACAACAGTGCTACAGTGGTAAATGTATATAAATTTATAAAAATAATGTCTAAATATTCTTAATAGTTTCTAAATAAATTCCCATTGCCCAGCAATTTTTACAGTCAGAGAGGAATGGAAAATAGAGTTAAAAAAAGCAGATGGGGCAAGAAGAAATTTTCTAAACACATAGATGGGTGAGTTCTTTACATAATAGATCAAGAATAGGTTTCTGTACAGATCTTATGATGGGTAATGAGATGAAGAAAATAGAGAGATAGAGATAATATTTATATATACACATAAAATAAGTATATTTTATTCTGGACTAATGAGATAGCTCAAAGGGCTGATGTACCTAATATATATATGTATGTATACATATACATATATATATATATATATATATATATATATACTAGCCTCCAAATTTGTTTACCAGTACCACATCCGCCTCCCAGCATCAGGTATAGAATGGTGGTCCCCAAACACCAGTGTACCTAATTATCTGCATCACTGGGTGAGTACTAAACTGTTGAACGTGCAGAGCTCAATTGAGTCAAGAGTGGCACTAGGGCCCCTGAGCACTGCTTGGAAAGAATCCTTTGCCCACATGTTTTCTTTCCATCTCAATGTATCATAGAGATGTATCATGTAAATTATATACATACACATTAAATATATATGCTCATATATATAATATTATACATTCACAATGTTTAGACAGTAATTTATTATAAAGGAGACAGAACAAAGCATTCAAGCGTGGGACTCAAAGCTAAAAAATTAGAAAATAAATATTAAATTATGTTCCAATACTGTTCATTTTCTGACTGCATTGCTATGTCCAATTTGGAAGTCATTGATGGAACAATCTGTTAGTAAAGAAAACACAATTTTAATTTTTTATAATAAAGGAATAACACCAAAAAAAGTCTAAATAAAAATATTAAATATATAAATTGATTAAATATACAAATGGATGAATTGATATAATTTATATTGATAAAATTTAAATGTATATGAATTTTTGAAAATAAATTTATATAAATAATATATTAATATATTACATATTTCTATCTATGCTACTTATATGTTATATAGATATATAAATAAAGTAAATAACATACCTAAATAAAAACATATACCTAAAAAATACCTACAAAATAATTACCAGAAAATAAGAAATACTATGCAAAAAAAATATTTTAAATTTAAATTTGATCTAAAAATCTTCTCTTGAAGATTTGGGGTATGATATATCTACAGGAGGCCTTGTAAAGTTTTAAAATATTACGGTGAATTTAGAATATTACATACATTTCAAGGCTGTAAGTCCACCAAAAAAATAATTAAGCAGTCCTCAATCTCTTATCTTTGGAAGACCTCTAAATCTAACCACTAAGAGGTTAAAGATAAGCTAAAATTATATGAGCATTGAAATTGTGCCCTTTTATATGAAAATATATTTAAACACCATAATTTACAAAGTTGTTCACAATACAATTGTTTTAGGTAATCAATGTTCGAATATCACGCCACCATCAATGTAACCTTCCCTCCACCAATGTCCCAAGTTTCCCAACCACCTCTAAGCCTACTCCTTTAGCAGGGACAAAATAATTTACTTTGTATTGCTTGTTACAACATATATCTCATAATGGTGTTACTGAAGCCATTTTATAAGTATTTACTGAGCTGTTAGGTGCTACCTAAACATTCTCTGTTTTTTTTTATTTGTTTGTTTGATTTTTACTCATTCAAATTTGTAGGCTAACTAGCCATCTAATTTTTTGTGCTTCTTACTGAGTTGTCAGCTCATGAAGTTTAGAGGTGTTATGAGGTTGCATATGCAGCCCAAAGACTCAGGAGTTTTAGAGCTGGGAAGATCAGCTGACATTGTCTCTCAGAAAATGTTCTTGAATCTCAGCCATTTTTCTGGAAGCAGTGTGGAGCTTTGTGTGTGTGAGTGGGCTGAGCAATGAGCCTTTGGCAATATGCCCTTGTGTACAAACACAGCCACTGAGTAAAAAGTGAAAAGTCTTTCAGTGATTTGAAGTTCTTTGCCAAATTCTCTACTGATTATTGAGCTATGTAGACAAACGGAGAAAATAGAAACAAAAACTTACATTAGCCAAATTAATCCAAAATGAGTCACTAAACAAACAGCATCAAGAATAATAACAAAAATCCCGAAAATAAACTCAAAGGAGAGAGAATCTGATTTCCACAGTTTTCACATTACATTGCCTAAAATGCTTGATTTCAATAACAAAAATAACAAATGACATAAAATGTACAAAGAAATGAAAAGGTACAGCTCAATCACCAGTGGGGGAAAAACAGTCAGTAGAAACTGAACAATCAGAAGCAAAAATCTTGAGGACAGTCAATTGAAATTATTTATTTTAGCAACAAAAAAGGCTAAAATAAAAGAATAAAGCCTTAGAAACTTGTCAGGTATGTTGAAACCCATTAATAAGTACAATGGGAAACCTAGAAAGAGGGAAGAATCAGCAAGGGGACAGAAAAATATTTCAAGAAATAATTGATTATATGTTTCTAAATATGACATAACATTTATTCTACACATTCACAAAATTTAATTAATTTTAAGTAGGATGAACTCAAAGAAGCACACATGTAAATGCATCATGATCCAATTCTTAAAATCAAAATATAATACATAAAAAGGATTATGTAAATGCTAAGGAATATTCACTCATCATGTGCAAGAAATATTTGATAAGATAAACAGATAACTGTATAACTGACTCCATGGATCAGAAGGTACTAAAAAGATATCTACAAGATGCTGAAATAAAGTCTGCTAATAAAAAACATCTTTACTCCTCCCTAAAATTCTTTAAAAATAAAGGAGAATTAAGATATCTTCAGATAAATAAGGACTGAGAAATGAATTATATGTAATATCTGTTCTTGGAGAAAAACTAAAAAGAATGCTGTCGGCTGAAATGAAAAATCACTACACAGATAAAGAACATGAAGTAATATGGAATAACAGTGAATTTGAGAAAATACAAAAGACAATATAAAACTTTTTATTTAAAAATGTTGTTCTTTCTAACATAATATACAATTGAATTAAGCAGCAATTAAGTTCTGCTTATAATTACCTATTAAGATGTTCTGTGAGTAACATAATAGCATACAGGAGGAGAAAGAAATGGAAATGTATTAGAACAAAAGTTTTAATTAAAATTAAGTCAGGAAATTAGAACTGCATTGTTTTGGGATAAGATGCTAATAGTAATTCCAGGAACAACTATTCAATCACCAAATAATTTTAAAAATATGAGAAATCTTTAAATAACAAATAGAAAAAATAACTTAAAAATTCAGTAGTGATATAACAGGAAACTTGAAAGGCTATTAGGCAAACAGAAAACAAATAACAAAAGGTCAATCCTAAATTCTCTCTAGTAATTACATTAAGAATCAATTAATTGCATTCTCCAACAAAACAGCAGGGATTGACATAACACTTTTGATCAAATCACTTAATCCAACCATATGGCATCTATGGAGAAAAACTTTGGCTTCAAAGGCACAAATGGAATAACTGAATAAATAAGACAAAAGCCAAAATGGGCAAAAATAAGAGCTGATCATTCTCTTAATCTCATACAGAAAAACACGTATGAAAGCCATCTGTTTCATTTCTATTTCTAATTAAAACATGTTAAAATATGTCACAATATCAATTCCTGATAATATGGTAAATAGTGATTTTATGGATTACTTTTGGGTCAATATGCTTTAAATTTTTTAAGTATTTTTGAAAAAATAAACATGACCTAAATAACACAGGGACATTTAAATTAGGGTACGATTGTGATGACTTCTCTTTTTTAATCAGAGAGAAAATGTGAATTGATTGTACTCACAGGACACTCAGATGGGAAATATCCAGAAGGTGGGATGTCAAATAGATCAGAAGCAGTCTAGACAAGTTTAGTGGTTTGAAATTTGTCAGCAAATGGGTGTCATAAGTAGTGAACAAAAATATATTCCTTGAGGGGCTGGAACGATAGCACAGCGGGTAGGGCGTTTGCCTTGCACGCGGCCGACCCGTGTTCGAATCCCAGCATCCCATATGGTCCCCTGAGCACCGCCAGGGGTGATTCCTGAGTGCAGAGCCAGGAGTGACCCCTGTGCATCTCCGGGTGTGACCCAAAAAGCAAAAAAAAAAAAAGATTCCTTGACTAAGTCGGTTCAGTAGTTTTGTTGTGATCATAAATTTTCTTTCAAAAAACCATGAATTTAAACATGATGAGGCATAATATGACCTCACCAATACATCTATGGTATGCTACAAAAAAAGAAAACGAAAGAATTACCAAATACAACTATCTTGTTATTGCTTACCAACAAGTTGGTATTTAGTTAATTATTCTTTATTTTTATTTATTTTTTGTAAAACAAGATAGTTTTATTACAACTTATTTTAAAATGCACGCACGGGGTGGGGGAGAAGTGAGAGGCCCACTGGCAAAATGAGAAGAGCTGTTGCATTCATGTGGAATGTCTACCTCTCGTCTGGAGCAGCTTAGGCCCAGCGATAGCACAGCGGGTAGGGCATTTGCCTTGCACGCAGTCAACCCAGGTTTGATTCCTCCATCCATCTCAGAGAGCCAGGGAAGCTACCAAGAGTATCCCGCCTGCATGACAGAGCCTCGCAAGCTACCCGTGGCATATTAGTTATGCCAAAAACAGTAACAACAAGTCTCACAATTGAGACATTACTGGTGCCCACTTGAGCAAATCAATGAACAATGGGACGACAGTGCTACAGTGCTATTTTAAAATATGTGATAGGAGAGGAAGAAAGAAGCATGTGTTCCAGAGTAGAAACATGAAAGCAAGCGAGATACATGTTCAAGGAAAGACATGGACTTTAATAATAGCACTGTAGCACTGTTCCTCGATTTGCTCAATCGGGCACCAGTAACATCTCCATTGTGAGACTTTTGTTACTGCTTTTACTATATCGAATATGCCATGGGTAGCTTGCCAGGCTCTGCCGTGCTGGCGGGATACTCTCGGTAGCTTCCCTGGCCATCTGAGAGGGATGGAGGAATCAAACCTGGGTCAGCCGTATGCAAATCAAATGCCCTACCCACTGTGCTCTCGTTCAGCCCTTTAATTGATATTTAGAATAGATAAAAATATTCCTACAATAAAATCCTAATTGACTAAACCACAAATCAAAATAGATCTCTATTTGGTAACTTCCATAATTGCCTTAAGCAAGGATAATTAGTGGTCACCAAATCTTCAAATGATGATAAATAAGGCATTCAATTAATTTCAAATGATCTCTCCAAAATTAACTTAATGAGTTCAGAGAGATAGATAATACATCATGGTGCTAAAGCACTTACTGTGTATGCGGGTGGCCCTGCTTTGATCTGCCATACCATTTAAAGTCCCCCAAGCACTTCTAGGAGTAAGTTCTGAGGATAGAGTAAAGAATAATTCCAGTGCACTGCTAGAAGGTGCCTAAAAACAAACAATGCACCTACAAAATCCAGCTTATTAAATAAAGGGGAATCCAGTAACTAAATAGGAGAGAGCTTTGCAGGCATTCTTGTAACCTATGATCAAAATTAAAATCATTAGTAATTGAACAAATTGTAACTATGAACTTTATTATATGTGCTGAGAAGTACAAATATTACTTATGTGATGTTCCTGTCAAAATGTGTCAAAAATGTGCAAATTAGATGTAATCATAAGGCAGCATCAAGAAAACAATTTGAGGGACACCACTAAATAATTTTCTTGTGATATTGAAAAACCATGACAAGAAAAGAAAGATTTTTGAAAATATCTCACATTAAAGAAGATAAAACAGATGTGAAAACAAAATGATAAGTGTGATTTTAGAAATAGATACTGGACCAGATTTTTCCCCCTTCCTTTGAAGGACATTAATGTGATAATTGGTAAAATTTAATAGAACACAAACTTAACATCATTATTTTTTCTTTTAAATTTCCTGTGTTGAGAAATATACTGTGCTTATGTAAAAGAACACACATGTATTTGTTTGTATTTTAAGCCATACCCAAATGTGCATAGGGATGACTCTCAGTAGTGCTAGGCATTGAACTGAATTAGGTTTATCAAGGCAAACAGCTTCACTTTTGTACTATCTCCATTATCCACTATCATGGATTGCTTGCCAAGCTCTGCTGTGCAGGCAAGATACTTTCAGTAGCTTGCCGGGCTCTCCGAGAGGGATGGAGGAATCGAACTCAGGTTGGCTGCATACAAGGCAAATGCCCTACCGTTGTGCTATAGCTCCAACCCACTATCTCCATAACCCCAAGAAAAATATAAGCTTTAAAGACCTACACATAGAATATCTAGAGAAATTTTAAAACTGAATCTTTCTCAAATAACTATTAAATGTGAATATTTACTATGAATTTATAAATATATCATCATCATCATCATCATCATCATCATCATCATCATCTCGTTGATCATCAAATTTATCGAACGGTCTCAGTAACATATGCATTCGTCCTAGCACTGAGATTTTAGAAGCCTCTCTTTACTCGTCCTTCCCAACCATGCCGCATTGGAGGCTCTTTCAAGTTCAGGGGAATGAGACCCAGTATTGTTACTGTTTTTGGCATGAATACACCATGGGGAATTTGCGAGGCTCTCCCATGTGGACAGGGAACTCTCGGTAGCTTGCTAGGATCTCCCAGAGGGAGAAGAAGGCTATAAGGTGTCCGGGAGTTTGGTTTTAAGTTTCTGGATGTTGGCCATTGGTAAGATTACGCGGCACCAGGGACAGTCCCTGGGTGTGACCTCCTACCTACTGGAAAATGGGAAATGGGCAAAAGAGGCCCAGTCCCGATCCCAGAAGCCTTGGAGGTCTTAGCCCCGAGTCCCGCACTTCTGGGTTCCTCTGCCAGTACTTTCATGCATGAGGCTCATCCGAACGTGTGGAGAGGGGCCGGCCTTGAGCATGACAGTAGCTAGGCTCCAGAGGTCTGTATTTTGTTCACTATTTCTTTTGAGGTGCAAAAGCATCTTAATTTAATGTAGTCCTATTTGTTTAACATTGTTTCCATTTGCTTGGTCAGTGATGTTTCATCCTTAAAGATACCTTTAACTTCAGGGCCAGAGCACTAGTACAGAGAGTAGGGAGTTTGCCTTGCACATGACCCACCAAGCTTCATTTTTCCGAATCCTATATGGTTCCCTAGGGAATGCCAGGAGCATTCCCTGAGTAAAGAGCCAGAAGTAACCACTGAGCATTGCCGGACATTACCCCCCAAAGAGAAAAAAATGAAAAGAAAAGAAGTTACCTTCAGCTTCAATGTCATAAAGGGTTTAGCCTATATTTTCCTCCACGTACATTATAGATTCAGGTCTGATATTAAAAAATGCTCTACATCACTCTAATCACTAGGGAGACACAAATCAAAACAACAATGAGATATCACCTTACACCACACAGACTAGCACTCATCAGAAAAGGCAAGAATATTCTGGCACAGACACGAGAAGGGACTCTCCTTCACTGTTGTTGGAAATGCTCACTGGTCCAGCCTTTTTTTAAAACAATATGGTCATTCCTCAAAATAGTAGAAAATTTAAATTCTTGGTATGTCCTAGAAACAATAAGTCAATATAGTAAAGGGGCAGGCTACAAAATCAACACCCGAAAGTCCATGGCTTTCTTATATACAAATAAGGAAAGAGAAGAAAGAGAAATTTAAAAAATACCCAATTCACAATAGTACCACAGAAAATCAAGTACCTTGGAATCAGCTTAAGAAAAGAGGTGAAGGAACTATACAAGGAAAATTACAAAACACTACTTTAAGAAATAAAAGAGGACACTAGGAAATGGAGACACATCCCCTGCACATGGATAGGGAGAAATAACATTATCAAAATAGCAATACTGCCCAAAGCACTACACAAATTTAATGCAGTCCCTATCAGGATACCCATGACATTTTTCAAAGAAATAGACAAAACACTCCTGATATTTAAATGGAACAATTAACCCCCACAAATAGCTAAAGCAATCCTTGAAAACAGAAGATGGGTGATGTCACCTTCCCCAACTTCAAATTCTACTACAAAGTAGTAGTCATTAAAACAGCATGGTATTGGGATAAAAACAGACCTGAAGACCAGTGGAACAGAGTTGAATATACAGTTACAGACGCCCAAATATATGGCCACTTAATATTTGACAAAGGAGCAAGAAATGCAAAGTGGAACAAGGAAAGCCTCTTCAACAAGTGGTGCTGGGAAAACTGGATAGCTACCTGCTAAAAAATGAACTCTGACCTCTGTCTAATGCCAGTCACAAAAGTCAGATCAGAGTGGATTAAAGACCTTATTATCATACATGAGTTTTTAAGGTTCATAGAGGAAAATGTAGGCAGAACTCTCCATGACATTGAAGCTAAAAGCATCTTTAAGGTCGAAACAGCACTGACCATGCAAGTGGAAGCAAACATAAACCAATGGGACAACATCAAACTAAGAAACTTCTGCACTTCAAAAGAAACAGAGACCAAAATACAGAAAAAGCCCACAGAATGGGAAAGAATATTTACCCAATACCCATCTGATAAGGGATTAATATCCAGGATATACAAGATACATGTAAAATTGTACAAGAAAAAACCTCCAACCCCATCAGAAAATGGGGAGAAGAAATGAACAGAAGTTTCCTCAAAAAAAAAGTACAAATGGCCAAAAGGCACATGAAAAAATGTTCCACATCACTAGTCATCCGGGAGATGCAAATCAAAACAATAAGATATCATCTTACACCACAAAGACTGGCACACATTCAAAGAACAAAAGCAACCAGTGCTGGTGTGGATGTGTGGAAAAAGGGACGCTCCTTTACTGTTGGTGGGAATGCCGACTGGTCCAGCCTTTATGGAAAACAATATGCACAGTCTTTCAAAAACTAGAAATTGAGCTTCCATATGACCCCGCATATCACTTCTGGGAATGTATCCCGAGGATACAAAAGAGCACAGTAGAAATGGCATCTGAACCTATATATTCAACTGTTCACAATAGCCAAAATATGGAAACAAACCGAGTGCCCTAAAACAGATGACTGGTTAAAGAAACTTTGGTACATCTACACAATGGAATACTATGCAGCTGTTAGGAGATATGAAGTCATGAAATTTGCTTATAAATGGATAAACATGGAGAGTATCATGCTAATTGAAATGAGTCAGAAAGAGAGGGACAGACATAGACGGACTGCATCATTTGTGCGGTGTAGGGTAGCATCACATTAGGCTGACACCCAAGGACGGTAGATACAAGGGCCAGGGGGATTGCCCCATAGCTGGAGGACTGCTTCATAGTGGAGGGAGAAGGCAGATGGAATAGAGAAGGGATCACTAAGAAAATGATGGCTGGAGCAACCAGTTGGGATGGGAGATGCATGCCGAAAATAGATAATGGACCAAATATGATGACCTCTCAGTGTCTGTGTTGCAAGCTATAATGCCCAAAATTAGAGAGAGAGTATGGGAAATATTGTCTGCCTTGAGGCAGGGGAAGGATGGGAAAGGGGTGTTATACCGGGGATATTGGTGGTGGGGAATATGCACTGGTGGAGGGATGGGTGTTTGATCATTGTGAGATTGTAACCCAAACATGAAAGCCTGTAACTATCTCACAGTGATTAAATAAAATTTAATTTTTTTTTAAAATTACAAAAATTAACAAATAATCCAGACCAATTAAATCAATGAGAAAATAATGCCAATAAATGAAATAATCTAAACTACCCTTAATCAAAATATATAGAAACTTCTATCCCACAAAAATGAATACAAATTTCCTCAAGTGCTCATGTAATATATCCAAATAGATATTAGATGTCGGGTCATAATGTAAATCAATTAACTGATTGAAGTCATATTAAGTACCTTTCCTGACCACAATGTAATAAGAATAGAAATCATATAAAGAAAATAGGAAAACCATCATACATTTAGAGACAAAACAACATATTTTTGGTTCAGTTTTTTCTCTGTTGGTTTTGTTGCCACACTTGGAGGTACTCAGGGGCCATGCTTTGTGAGGTACTGAATTCACTGTGCAGCAGTTCCACCCTAGCCATTTGAGCCATGACTGCAGCTGATGACATGTTTGTGAATAACTCTCGGGTCAACAAAGAAACTACAGGAGGAGTATAATATTCCTGGAGAAAAATAAAAACTAATAAATGAAGCCCTATCCATTCCAAAATCAAACTATTAGGAACCAGCACCAATACTAAAATAGCAGACACTGGTATCAATAAACAAAACTCAAAACTTTTCTATATGCCCACAATAGAGCAGAACAAATTTATATTATAATCACTTTTCTGCTTGTCCACAATCAAATAGTTAGATATCTACTTTGTAAACATTGGTGAAAGAGAGACAGAGAGAAGAAAATTGTCTTCCCTAGAAGCTGGCTGGGGTCATGGTGGCTGGGGTGAAACTGGTGACATTGGTGTCGGGAAATGTACAGTGGTGAAGAAATGGGTTTTGGAGCAATGCATGACTGAAATCCAATAATGAGCAACTTTTAAACTGTGCATCTCACAGTGATTAAACAAATGATTACTTAAAAATAAAAGTTTATTAAAGACATATTGAAACATATAAGTTGCTAGTATAAAAACTGAAACACAGAAATGGAAAGATATTTTGTATTAAGAGATTTCAAGAATTAGCACTGACAAAATAACCATTGAATACAAAACTTTATACAGATTTAATGTAACCCATATCAAAATTCCAGTGGCATTATTTGAGAAAATATAAATGACATTATTAAAATTTCCATAAATGCACAAATTTGCTGACTTGCCAGTGCCATCCTGAGAAAAAGAAGATATGAAGCATTGAGTTTCCCAGCTTTAAATTATAATAACATGCAATATTAATCAAAACAGTTTCAAACTTTAAGTATAAACAGATGAATAAAAATAACTGAGAGCTCATAATAAAATCTTCGAATATTAGACAGCCAATTTATGATAGAGAGCAGAAAGTATAGAATACACAATTAATGTTGGAAAAACTGCTTTGTTACATGCAAGTAGTAAAGTTGAATTAATACCCCCCAGTATGTACAAAAGTTAATTTAATGCTTTAAAAACCAAAAGTACTAGATCTGACTCCATAAAATACATTTAAAAATTGGCAAAGCACTCCATCCATGATATTGTCTTCATATGTATCTTCAGTAATTTGACCCTCTTGGCAAGGAACACAAAAACCAAGGAACAAAGAGAACTACATCAACTTAAACACCTTCTGTACTGTGAAAGAAACTATTGCTGAAACAAAATGACACCTACTGAATAGGAGAAAATCTTCACACATTATAGAACTAACATAAGGCTAAGAGCCAAATGATGTATGAAACTCATAAAATTAAATTATGAAAACTAACCCCATAAAATGGGAGAAGTTTTGAATGATGACTTCTCCAGTGAAGACACAGATGGCCAATTGTCACATGAAAACATTCCCATCTTCAATAAATATTAGGGAAAGACAAATCAATGCTGTAATGCTGTGAGAATAAACTTTGTCCCCAAACCCCATATCGATTAGGTGATTGTACCAATTGTGGAGAAAAAGAGTGACTCATTCACTGTTGGCAGGATGTCAATTCATTTGCATTTAGTATAAAATAGTATGGGAGCTCATCACATAATTAAAAAAATAAAAGTGCATGTAATACACTACTTTGTATCTAACTTAATAACATTAAAACACACATTTGACACACACACATACACTCACACATATACACATATGTATATATATACATATGAATGATTATTGTAGAACTACTTTCAATAACAAGATATGGGAAACACCCAGGGTTTTTTTTGATGAGTGGTTAAAGAAATTGTGGTAGACATCCCACAACCTTGACCGTGTAAACTTCACAGCTTCACAACTAATCTAGGAAGAAATTCCAAGCAGAAGAAATTCCCAGGTACACCAGCTTTTGGTCTTAAAACTCTAAAGCCTTTTGGGAAGGGTTGGACTGATAATCATCCCTGTTCTACAGCTCTTGGAGCGCCTGGTGCTCCTGTAATGCACAGATATGTATGCAGCCAACAACACCTCCAAATTCCACAAAACAGACAGCCAAGTTGGAGCACAACAAATTAGATGGGAATGTAGTATAGAAGCCCACTAAGTTCAATATGTGAAAACAGTAACGCAGAAAACTTAATTAGCAACAAACAGCTCAGTAATTCCCAGAAAATGACTTTTATAACATCGTGAGATACAACTACTTTCACAAATTTTCTTTTCCTTAAAATTTTATTTTATTTTTTGATAAGTCCACTTATTATGTTGCAACAAATAATACAGCACTGTAGCACTGTCATCCCGTTGTTCATGGATTTGCTCGAGTGGGCACCAGTAACATCTCCATTGTGAGATTTGTTACTGTTTTTGGCATATCAAATACACCATGTTTTTTTTTTAAATGAAACCCTATCCCACAGTATTGCCAGGCTCTACTATGTGGGCGGGATACTCTCAATAGCTTGCCGGCCTCTATACAAAATAAATTATTTTGTGCCTGCCAAGGGGGAAATTTTTTTTTTATTGAATCACAGTGAGATAGTTACAAGCTTTCATGTTTGAGTTACAATCACACAATGATCAAATACTCATTATCCACCAGTGCACATTCCCCACCACCAATATCCCCGCAATACCCTCCCTTTCTAACCCGCCCACTGCCTCTATGGCAGAAAATATTCCCCATACTCTCTCTCTCTACTTTGGGGTATTATGGTTTGCAATACAGATACTGAGACGTGATCATGTTTCATCCATTATCTACTTTCTACACACATCTCCCCTCCCAACCAATTCCTCCAATGACCATTTTCTTAGTGATCCCTTCTCTATTACAGCTGCCTTCTTCCCTCTGCTCATGAGGCAGGCTTCCAACTGTGGAGCAATCTTCCTGGCCCTTGTATCTACTGTCCTTGGGTGTCAGTCTCATGTTGTGTTATTTTATTCTCCACAATGAGTGCAGTCCTTCCTTATCTGTCCCTCTATTTCTGACTCATTTCACTTAACAAGATACTCTCCATGTCTATCTGCTTATAAGCAAATTTCATGACTTCATCTCTCCTAACAGCTGCATAGTATTCCATTGTGTAGATGTACCAAAGTTTCTTTAACCAGTCATCTGTTTTAGGGCACTGATTGTTTCCATATTTTGGCTATTGTGAACAGTGCTTCAATGAACATACAGGTACAGATGTCATTTCTACTTTGATTTTTTGCACGCTCAGGATATATTTTTATAAGTGGATCCTCAAGGATTACTTTGAGAAGCTTTATGCCATGAAACAAGGGGGAATGCTTGAGGGATAGGTGGGAAACTGGTCACATTGGTGGTGGTATTTGTGCTCAATAAAAAATGTCTGAAACAACTGTATTATAAACAACTTTATAAACCACGGTCCCCAAGTAAAGTTAAAAACTAACAAAAGTTTAATATATATGCATAAACCATGGATACAACTCATAATATCAGGGTGATGCAATCAAAACAACATTAAAATATCATCTCATACCACATCAAAAAGAACAAGAACAGTCTGTGCTGGTGCAGATGCTGGAAGAAATGGACTCTCATTCATTGTTGGTGGAAATGCTGATCAGTTTGTAAAACAATATTTGAATTCCTCAAAAATACTAGAAATTGAGCAGTTTCCGTATCACCCAGAAATACCCCTTCTGGGAATATACATGGGAGGCCCCAAGCCACACAGCAGCAATACAGCAATACCACCTGAACTTCTTTGTTGATTGTGTCACTGTTCTCAATAACCAGAATCTGGAAACAACCCAAGTGCCCAAGAATAGATGACTGGATAAAGAGATTATGGTACACCAACACAATGGAATACCATGCAGCTACCAGGTAAAATGAGTCATGACATTGGCTTATAAATGGATGGATATGAAGAGTATCATGTTGGATGAAGTGATTCTAAAGGAGGGCGATGTATTTGTGCATTGATTGAGTCGTAATGATTCCACACATTTGTGGAATAAAAAGTAACATATTAAGAAACTGATACTCAACAGAAGAAATAGGGCTGAGAGGATTGGTGCACTATTGGAAGCTTGCCACAAGTGAGATAGGGGAAGGCAGTCAGGATAGAGAAGAAACCATTAAGACAATGATACATGAAAATGATAATTCTAGTCAAGAATTGAGTTATAGTATGGGAATAAAGATAGACCCACATACCAATGGAATAGAGTTGAATATCCTGACACAGAATCTCAAATATATCATCACTTATTCTTTGATAAAGTAGCAATAAATGTGAATTGGAACAAAGAAAGCCTCTTCAACAAGTGGTGGTGGGAAAATTGGACACCTATGTGAAAAAAATAGCTCAGACTTCTATCTAACACCAGGCACAAATATCAAATCAGAAGAGATTAAAGACCTCAAAATCAGACTTGATTCCACGAACCATATGAAGAAAATTGTGGTATTGAAGATAAAGGAATTTTCAAGGATGAAAAGCTTCTAACCAAGCAAGTGGAAACAAAGATAAACAAATGGGACTACATTAAAACAAGAAGCAATAGTCAAAATATACAAAAACAGACTACAGATTAGGAAAAATTACTTATGCAATGCCCATCTGATTAAGGATAGTCAACTATCCAAGTAACATGCTCTTCTGTTCCTGGAGCGAGCAGACGCTATTGGGCTACGGCTAGCACTCAGCAAGGACAAATGAGGACATTACTGGCGCCCCCTTCAAGCAAATCGATGAACAACAGGATGACATTCATATAGTGATACAGTGATCCAAGAAATATAAGGCACTGGTAGAACTTTACACAGGGAAAAGAAATGAACAGAAACTTCCTCAAAAAAGAAAGACAAAAGGTACATGATAAAATGCACTATGTAGCTAATCATCAGGGAAACACAAGTTAAAACAGTAACTGATCTGATCTTACACCACAGAGATTGGCACACATCCCAAAGAACAAGTGTAACCAGTGCTGGTAGGGATGCCAGGACAAAGGGACCCTCCTTTGTTGGTGAAAATGTTGAGTGATTCAGTCTTTTGTGAAAAACAATATGGACATTCCTCAAAAAGCTAGTAATGGAGCTATCCTATGACCCTGTAATACTACTTCTGGGACTATATCATGTGGGTGTAAAAAATCCACAGTAGAAATGACTGCTGAATTTGTTTTTCCATTGCAGCACTGTTCACAATAGCCAGAATCTGAAAACAACCCAAGCGAAGGAGAACAGAGACTGGTTAAAAAACCACGGTACATCTACACAATGGAATACTATGCAGCTATTAGAAAAAATGAAGCAAGAAATTAACTCATAAATGGATGGATATGGAAAGTATCATGTTGAATGAAGTGAGTCAGAAGGAAAGGAACTATCCTATGACCCTGTAATACTACTTCAGGGTAAGTCAGAAGTGAGTCAGAAGGAAAGGGACATAGAATTACTGCATTCATTTGTGGGATATAAGAAAAATAGTGTGAAACTAACACTCAAGGACAGTAGAAACAAGGGCCAGGAGGATTGGTTCCTGGTTGGAAGCCTGTCTCAAGTACTGAAGGAGAGGGCATTCACGATAGAGAAGGGACCAGTATGACAATGATGCTTGGAGGGATCTCTCTAGATGGGATATGTGTGCAGAAAGTGAGTGGTAAAGGACCAAATATTCTAGCGTCTTAGTATCTCTATTGCAAACTATTCCTCAAAGTGAGAGAGAGTAAGACGTACCTGTCATGAAGGCAGGCAGGGACATAGGAGTGGGTTGGTGGTGGCAGAAGAGAGGGATACTCAGGATATTGGTGGCGGTAAGTGTTCACTGGTGAAAGGATGAATGTTTGAGCATTGTATGACTGAAATATGCTCATGAAAGCTTCGTAACTGTATCTCACTGTGATCCAATTAAAAAAAACAGTGCTGAAATAGGTAAAGAGGTAGGGATGTATATATACACATATATATGTATATATATATGATTACCATTAAACACCTGTATTAAGCCATAATGCTCAGAAAGGGAGAGAGAGAGCTAGTGAGAGGAGAAAAGTGCCATCCTGATGTTGAAACAACTAAGCATGTTACTTTATCACCCCAATAGAAAAAAGACTAAATTACAAGTCCTTTAATGCACATAAGAATGCAGGGTAAGTTTATATGACTCAGCATGACTTAGTTTGAACTAACCTACACCAAGATAGATCCCAGTGCTAACCAATATCTGAAACATTGCCCATCATTTTAAGAATAAAAATTATACCCAAGAGGTGCAGACTTAGCATGCTGTACTGACATGAGTCTCATGAATAAGCCTTTAAACTCCCTGTATTTATTTTTTAAATGCATAAACCTCACTCCTTTGTAAACTCCTCCTTTCAAAACATTTTCTTGAGTTTATTTGGATAGCCTAATAACAGACCTGTCCTGCGATGTGTCTCCTTTGTGCACAAGCTCATGAAAATAAATGCAAACTGAATCTCTCTTAGGCCTCTGTTCCATTTCTATTTATACAAAGAGCAAAGGTGCCTTTGGTTCTTCAACGTATTTGGTGACTCAATGGAATACATGAAGGTGGGGTTATAGATTCCCTGAGCATCTATAACCTGCAACAGCAGTATGAAATTTCTTTCATGTGCTGACAAGAGGCTACGTGGAATTTTATTTTACTCTTTCAGAGAAAAATATTTTCTCCAACTGACCTCATGGAGACTCAGCTTCTTATCTCTGAATGAACTTATTGCTACCCTCTCTCACTCTCTCTCCCTCTCTCTCCTCCTTCCTCTTTCCTTCCTTCCCTCTTTATTTTTCTCTCTCTTTGTCACTTTGTTATTAAAGTATCAGGAAAGAGGAAGGTTTTGCTCCTGAGGTTCAGAGTTCCTGTGTTTTATTTTCTAAGACCCTGTAATCAACTGGTACTAGTGTCAGTATCCAGTGCAATTGCTTTAGAGACTCTGGTAGTTCAAGGCCAGTACAATGTTCTCTACTCTTTACTTACCTGTCCCCTGGCTTTTATGCTGTTATCTCTGTTTTGTAAGTTTATTAGGAACTCAAAATTATTTGCAAGCCCTGTTATTTACTTTGGAGTTCAAATCTGTTTCTTGTCATGTCTTCTCTGTAGTAAGAGGTATAGCTTTAAGAAATTTTTATTATTGTCACTGTGAAATCTTGCATGTTACTTAGTACTTCCAATGTCATCTTGACCTTAGCTACCTATCTTTTCCCTTTTTGTCGCATAAAACATCTGGTAGTGTTAATGTGAAAATTGATTTTTCCTATACTAGTGGGCACTTGAGAATTGTATGAAAGACTTTCATACAAAACTAAGAAGGTTAAGGAGTTATTACAGGAACCAGAGGCCTAGAAAAGTGGCATGGAACTTGATTTGCATGACGCCACCTAAGATACAATTACTGGAACCCCATGAGTTTCTTGAGCCCTGATAGAAGTGTTCCCTGAGCATAGAGCTTATTGCACAATTCAAGTAGATGAGTAAAGGCATCTCCTTTTACCCATGTACACTGCCACTAGTCCTGTCCCTTTCAGATGCAGAGGACAACATACGCAAAATATATAATGGGAAATTGTCATGATTTTATATTGTAAGGTTGTCTGCTGATTAGCTAAGTGAGATATCCAAACCTCTGATATAAAGGTGCCCATTGAATTTTTATGTACTCACTAACTGTCCTTAAATGTCTCTGTCAACTTAAACAATGACTCATATGTTGTGAGGTAGGGTGGGGAAATCATAGTGTATTTAATAAGTGGCATAGTCTGAGCTTACCCAGGGGACAGTGAGCCTTGAACTGTCCTTGTGTTTTTGTCTCCTTTTATGTTTTTGTGTTATTCTCTGTGACTGATACCACCTGTATGGTGGTAAAAGATGTCAGTCCAATTGGCTTTATCATGACAAATTACCACAGTTATTTTAAAAGAATTTATTAAACTAAATATAGCCTCCTCTCTCACCTTGAAAATTATTATCATGGTCATGACTTACTCGTACCTGAAATGAAAAATATAGGATTCTTATAAGTACCAGGGATTATCCTGGCAGTTTGGTAGCTACCAATAGAGGAGATGGAATACTTCAGATAGTAGGAAATGCTGTTCCTTACCAGGACTCCTAGTGACATTATGGGGATGGAGTTTACATGAACACTCATGAGGCACTTCATTACTGTCTGCATAAAGGTATCAAAAAGTGACTAACTCGGTTAATTTTGACAAATCTCAGGAAATAATACAGAATAAGGATAAAAATTCAGACGTTTTTCTTAACCATGGTTAAGAGACCCTCCACATTACACAAATTGAGATTCAGAATTGAGTGGGAATCGATGTCTTAAACAACTCTGCATTTTATTGCCCTTGTGCCACCTATATTTATAAGAAATTGAAAAAATTATGCATAAGTCCCTAAACTCCACTGTAATCTATGATAAAGGTGGCCTTCAGGTTTTTTTTATCAGAGAAAAGAAAGTCATTAAGGAAAAAAGATAGCAATGAAAATGAAAATTCATGGGTTTTTTTTTGAGGCCATACTCAAACAATGACCTTGTGTTATTCTTGGATCTATGCTCAGAAGTAGCCCTAGTAATGCCCAGGAGTACACATGTGGTTTCAGGGATTCAAAGGAGTGTTGGCAGTACTCAAAACAAGTGCCTTAACCAATGCATTATCTTTGTAGTGCAGTTTTTGGCTGCCCTATTACAGTCTCCACCTCAGCATGACTCTGGAAGGCCCAGAGGACCATTGTTTAAAGCATCTGCATAAAGTAGAAAATTCTGCAAAATGTAAATATGTGCGTACTAAAAACTCTGAGAGGGAAAGGGTAGCCATTCAAAACGTTTGCAAATCCTAGCCAATATCTTGAAAGATGAGCATGTGCAAACTAAATGGTTAGTTCCAGTGCCAAAAAGATTATCACCATCATACCAGCGAACCTCAGGTTACCTTTGACATCCCAGGTAGAAAATAGTCGAATATATGTAGATACTTGAGCCACCTACTGTCATACAAGTTTATGGAAGCTAAAACCCTTGACCTTTGCCCAGAAAGCAGACTTGATAACCTTAGTTAGATCTTTACAACTGGCAAAATAGTCAAAACTCTCTATGTATACATATGTAGAGATATACAGATATATAATGTACATATACATGTACATTATGTATATGTATATATAAAAATAGTTTCCAAGTATGGATTAGTTGTAATATATTCCATTTCCATTGTTATATGAAACAAGGAGAGAATGCTGTCAACTAAAATTTTTTTCAAAAAATAGAAAAACCTGATATTACTTCTCTTAGAGGCAGTACAACAGATCCATCACATGGTACTAATTTATTGCAAAGGACACCAGAAATATTGTTTCCTTACCAGACAATATGATTGCCTTACTAGAAAAGAGCAAAATAATTATTAGAGCAGTCAAACATGTATCTTAATGCCCAGATAGACAACTAACATATTCATAAGCCTCCATGTGCTTCCCTAACCAATCCCAGTATTCCCTTCAGTAACAGAAGGAAGGAGAGAGATAGTCATATAAAAAGGAAAACAATATCAGGTAATTCAGAAAAAGGCATAAACATTCTAATATCAGTGACTGACTGACCATCTGAAACCTCTCAAACACTTGTAAGAGATCAACCACTATGGGAAAGATAACTTGCAGAACCATTATTCATAATCTTTTCTAGGAAAGAAATAATAAAAATATCCAAACAGTTTCCATTAATAAATAAGGCTTTTGAGAGTAATAATCCTCAAAACCACCTCAATTCTCTTCCCTTAAACACACTAGTTTAACATTGAGAATTGTATCTGGTTATGACAGGCAGGTCAAATTTCCCCTGATGCCATGCTATTGAGGGTAGAAATATCTCCTAGAATTTGTACATAACATTATTGGGTAGTTGAACCCTTATATACTTGATCTGAGAAAAACATGAAAGTCTGCAATATTTTTATGTTCCTGATTTGAACTCACATGGCTTCTATGGAAAGTGTCATTGGGTCTTCCTTTGTGGTGAAAATTATTCAGGAAATTTCAATAACTTTGGGAAAATTATAAATTCAGTTGACATGCAAGATTGAGAATATGAATAAGACGATTAAAAAGGCAATAACAAATCTTTGCCAAGAAACTCAAAAACCTTGTATAAAAGCACTCTGTTGCCCTTCTTAAAATCTGGACAGCACCCCAGAACAATCCACAGGATTTATTCTTTTGAGATGGATTATCATAAGCCTTTTTACCACTGATTTTCTGCTAAATGTGGGAATAAATTTAAGCTGGATAGCATGATCAATTTAGGGCTATTCTAGAATATGGTAACGAAGTATGCCATCTCCCCAAGATGTCCAAAGATGACATCACTGACCAAGTCAGTCCAGTAGAATAGCTCTTAAAAACCTGCAATAAGGGCCACCCAGAGAGCCAACAGTCACCCAAACTGAAAGGTAGTCTTGATCGCTTCACTAACTGTCAAGATGTAAGAGGTGAAAAAAAACAAAGGTATGTTTTGTCCTTTTTATTTTTAAATGATACAAGGGGTTGCCAGTGGATACACCTAATATTTTTTAATGATACAAAGGGTTGCCAGTTTTCTATTTTGCTAGAAGATAGTTATTTGTCAGACAGTTATCAAATCATAAATTCCCACTGATATCTGGATATCTTCACCAAAAGAGTAAAGAAGAATATAAGAATTGAGTATAAGAATTGGGGTGATAGGGAGCCGGTGCTCGGCTCTGGCCGGGTTTCGGCCCGGGTGCCCATGCCTCTGCACAGCCGGTGGATGTGGAATGAGCGGGGACCAGAGACAGCTTTAGGATTTGGGGTTCCAGCAAGTGCTTGCACCCATGTATGGAGACTGTGAACTAACTTTGGCTACATGCTGTTCCAGGAAGGGAAATGATTCATTTTCCAACTTAAATCATCGCGGACTTAATTACTATAATACAGAAATTGTAAACCATAAATGTCGTAAATTTACGTACTTTACATAAATGTCGGACATTTTATCTCTTCATTCTCATCAGTGGAAAACTTATTATCAAATATTTCCCTGTTAATAGAGCTGTATTCTTAGGGGATAAATTCCAACAAAAATAGTGAGTCTGTTTTGAAACTCTAACAATAGTGAGTTATGTGTTGAAATCTGGAATGTAATCAAGGTAAAGAGAAAAGGAAGTGAAATTATCACTCACGTACGGGGTGGGTTAGGGGGTGAGGGGTGGGATGTATACTTTTTGTTTTGTTTTGTTTTGTTTGTTTGTTTTGTTTTTGCTTTTGTTTTTGTTTTTATTGGTGGTGGAATAGGGGCACTGGTGAAGGGATGGGTGTTTGAGCATTGTGTAACTGAGATATAAGCCTGAGAACTTTGTAACTTTCCACTTGGTGATTCAATAAAATAAATTTTAAAAAATTAAAAAATTAAAAAAATTAAAAAAAGAATTGGGGTGATAATTAAAGGACATTCTTGGTATGGACAGATTTCTGTTTATGCACAGATTTCTGGATATTACCTCAAAATAGCGGATACACCTAACTAGAGAAAAAATTCTATCTCTTGAAAATTTCCAGATGTACCTATAGTAAATAATGCCTATGAACATTTCTAGGGTTTCAAATATTTTTAAAATATACCAATTGATATGTAATATGGTGAATGGACTTGATAGTTTGCTTTGCAGCACTTGCAATGTTATTGTTTGTCTGCCTCTTTACTCAGTCTTCTAGCACAAGGCAGCATTTGCATCCTTGCCAGGTTGAAATTTCATTCCCTAATGATTAATCCAGTAAGTTTGTGTTTGTTCTCTAGGCCAAACCTGGTTTTTCTCAGAGGATAGTCCTGGATCAGTACTCAGGAATGATTCCTGGCATGCTTTGGGTTAGGACTAAAGAGGATGTCAGACAGCAAACTCATGTCAGTTGTGTGCAAGACAAATGCTCTATCCACTGATTGTATCTCTGGACAAGTACCCAGTTCTTTTCTGTTGCTTTGACTTAAGGACATCCTTAGTAATTGTATTCTGTCAAGGATATTACCAAGAGTGATCAGAAGGCCAGCTGATACCAAGGATTAAACCCATAAATCTGTGCATACCAAACATGTGCTCCAGCCCTTTTATTATCACCCCAATGCTTATACTCAATTCTTACACTCTTTACTCTTCTGGTAAACATAGACAGATGTCAGTGGGAATTTATGACTTGATAACTGTCTAATAAATAACTATCTTCTAGAAAAATAGAAAAATTGGCAGAATAATAATACCTCATATTGTACCTGAATTAATAACACTGAACATGTGAAAAATATATACCCCTACTTTTTACAAACAGGTTGAATTACTACATTAGTTTGTTCAAAGAGCTCATTCAGCTTTCCCTATATAGGGATTTATCAAATCTCCACTATATAGCACATTATACATGGAACAATTTTACCTCTTTGTTCTCTAAGAGCTATTATACTTTTTGTTACCCTTTGACCCCTGCCCTTTAGCATGTGGAAGAAACTTGTCTACTTTATATGCATAAATTCCATGTTGGATTATTTATTTACAATTCCTGCTAAAGAACAATCTAGATCCCTAAAGATTTTGGAACAGAGATAAGTTATTTTCATTTTTAAATTAAATAACAGTGGTTAACAAAGTTATTGGTAGTTATTTTTTAAACATACTATATTTCAACACCAATCTAAACACTGGTGTCAACATCTCTCCATCAGTGTTCCCATATTCCTTCTGCACCCCAGCTCCCACTCCATCCCCTCCTGACAACTTGCCAGGCATGTTACAGAGTTTCAGTGGGGGCAGCTTAGATCTTCGGTTTTCAGTTTTGTTGAGTGAGCATTTTGAGTATAAGGCTATGCCATTCACCCATATGACCAGTATAACTTAAGCCCTGGTGCCTGCTCATACATTACTTCCCAACCTCTTATCCCCCTTGATTTCTTTCCTTAACTCTCATTCTCTTCACTGAACACTGGGCTCAAAGGTGATCTAAGCATCATCGGTTAAAAACAGTACATTTCCTCATAGTATCCTAAATACAATAGATAAGTGAGAAATAAGTGTTTATATTTCTTCTACCTTACTTCACTCAACATGATATCTTCCAGTTTCAACCATGGTGTAAATTGCTTGATTTCATATTTCTTCGCTGTTGCATAATATAATATATTGTATATATACTACATCTTCATAATCCACCCATCTTGTGGATACTAAGGTTGTTTCCTTAGCTATTTAGCTGAGTGCAGCAATGAATGTGATTTTGAGAAAGTGTTCTTATGCCTTAAGCTTAGATGCCCCAAAGTGGAGTCATATATCAGTTTAATTATAAGTTTATGGAGAACTCACCATACTTTTCCATAAGGGTTGTACCAGACAACATTCCCACAATAGGTGGATGAGACTTCCTTTTTTACCTCATCCATGCCAATACAGATCGTTACTATTTTTGATGTGTGTCATTATCACTTGTATTACTTGTATCACTTGTCTTCCCTTTGATCTTCGATTTTCTCGAGCGGGTGCTAGTAACGTCTCCATTTGTCACTGTCGTGTGCTAGTGTAGCCCAGTGATATCTGCTCACTCCAGGAACAGGAAGAGCCTCAAACCGTACATTTAGGGTCCTGATGAAGAAGTCTGACCATCTCGTTGGTGGGCGGCCACACTGTCTTTTGACGTCCCATGGAATCCAGTCAGTAACAGCTCTAGTCTAGCAGTCCTCTCTGAATCGCATTACATGTCTGGCCCATCTGATTTCTGATGTCTTGGAAAATGAGACAGCATTCCTGATTCTTGACCGTCGATGGAGGTCCTTCTCTCACTTGAGTGAGACATGACACTCCTAGCATAGCTCGTTCAATTTCTCTTTGGGATACCTCAATAGTGTTCTCATCCTGTTTGCGTAGGGCCCAAGTCTCTGAGGCATATATTAGTGCAGGAAGAATGGTGGAATTGAAAAGATGTGCCCGGAGTCGGAGGTCCTTCATCCTCTAACCACTTCTTCAACGCTCTTGCAGGCATTCCATGCTGCTCTCTTCCTTCTGCACAGTTCTGGCGCCAAGTCATTCCTTATGTTGAGTTCTCGACCCAGGTACACATAGCTACTACATTTGGAGATGTTCGTTCCATTGAGAGCAAATGGAGCATCAGGGACTAGTTCGTTTTTCATGAGCATCATCTTGTGGAAGTTCAGCTGCAGTCCGACCTTTCCACACTCGAGGTCGAAGTCGACCAGCATTTGTGCCACTTGGCTAATGTTTGGCATTATGAGAATGATGTCACCAGCGTAAAGAGAGGAGTTCGGCAGGGCCATACCATTTCACCGAATCTCTTCAGTGCCGCCCTCGAGAACATCATGTGATGACTGGAATGGGAATGAATAGGAGTGAAGATAGACGGTCGGCAACTACACCACCTCCGCTTCGCTGATGAAATTGTTTCATTATCACTGGTGTGAAATGAAAAGAATAGCAAGTGTTTCTACACATAGGACATACAGAAAATCTGTGGCCCCTCTTGAAGAAATAGTGTCAGAATCTAAGGTCTTCTGCTCATTTTGTCCTTAAGAATAAAGGTGTGCCTTTCCTCTATTGTTACTATTATGTAGAAGCATACAAGAAATAAATACAGCCTAAATATTGCCTTGTCTTTCCATCCAAAATTAATTACATTGCAAGACAAAAAATGCTGGATTTACAATGGAACGTATTATATAAAAATCAAAGCTACATAATGACAGTACCAAAGAAAATAAACACTCAGGTGACAGAAAAGATGTTATCAAAAGATGTTATCAAAAAGAAGCATCTACAATAATGCTATTTTGATTGTGGGTGGTCATAATGTACCACATAACATATAAATATCTACACTCTTGTAAACCAATGTTACCTTAATAATAAAGAAATAAAGTGAAAATTGCCTGAAATTCCATATTATCTAGTAAAAGTATTGAACAGTTACTTGATAACTGGGTTTTTAAAATAATTGTGCCCTTGTGTTCATAGCGATACCATTCACAATAGACAAAACACTGACTCAACCTAAGTGCATCAATAGATTACTGGATAAATTCCTAACACATACTTCAGCACCAAGGCAAACACTTCATGCTCTGTTTCTAAAGTGTGATATAAATGCATGAAACTTTTGTGTTTTTTTCTGTTGTTTTTTTTTTTGCTTTTTGGGTCACACCCAGCGATGCTCAGGGGTTACTCCTGGCTTTGCACTCAGGAATTGCTCCTGGCAGTGCTTGGGGGACCATATGGAATGCCGGGGATCAAACCCGGGTTGGCCGTGTGCAAGGCAAATGCCTACCTGCTGTGCTATCGCTCCGGCCCCCAATGCATGAAACTTTTGAACCAGACTGCTTTACACCTCTACTGTTTTAAAAACCTGAGTACTTGGATAGGTTAGTTAAGTAATCTGTGGCACCAGTTCATTGTCTGCACATAAAACATGATTGCAAGATCTACTTTATAACTATTTTACTCTGATTTACTAAGTAATTATCTAAATCCTTATCTATTGCTAAGTGCAAAGTACCTTATGAATTTCTATTTTGTTATCCTTTACTTCTTCAATTTATTTATTCTTCCAGTGTGTCTACTCTTTTAACCAAAATGTCTGCTATAATCTTTATGGTGACTAGATGCTTCAATGTGTTTTATTGGGTCACTCGTCACTTGTCACACCATTGATTTTCGATTTGCTCGCCCTGGGCGCCAGTAGCATCTCCATTCATCCCTGTCACATGCTAGTGTAGCCCAATAGCATCTGCTCGCTCCAGGAACATAAAGAGCTTCAAACTATTCGTTCAGGGTTTTGACAAAGAAGTATGACCATCTCATAGGTGGAAGGCCATACACTCTTTTGACGTCCCATGGAATCCAGTCAGTAATAGCTCTAGCCCAGCGGTCGTCTCTAAATCGCATTACGTGTCTGGTCCATCTGATTTTCGACACCTTGGCAAATGAGACAGCATCCCTGATTCTTGATCGTTGACGGAGGTCGGAATTCCAGATTCATTCTCTCACTTGAGTGAAATGAGATATTCCAAGCATAGCTCTTTCGATTGCTCTTTGGCATACCCAAATAGTGTTCTTGTCCTGTTTTCATAGGGTCCAGGTCTCTGAGGTGTATGTTAGTGCAGGAAGAACAGCGGAGTTAAAAAGAAGATATCATCTCACACCACAGAGACTGGCCCACATCCCAAAAAACAAAAGCAACCAGTGTTGGCATGGATGTGGGGGGAAAGGGACTCTCCTTCACTGCTGGTGGGAATGCCGACTGGTTCAGCCCTTTTGGAAAACAATATGGACGATTCTCAAAAAGTTAGAAATTGAGCTCCCATTTGACCTAGCAATACCACTGCTGGGAATATATCCTGGAGAGTCAAAAAGGTATAGTAGAGATGACATCTGCATTTCCATGTTCATTGCCGCTCTGTTTACAATAGCCACAATATGGAAAAAAAACAGAATGCCCGAAAACAGATGATTGGCTAAAGAAACTCTGGTATATTTACACAATGGAATACTACGTAGCTGTCAGGAAACATGAAGTCATGAAATTTGCATATAAGTGGATCAACATGGAAAGTATCATACTGAGTGAAATGAGTCAGAAAAAAAGAGACAGATATAGAAAGATTGCACTCATATGTGGAATATAAAGTAGCTGAGAGGTACAAGCTTACAATGTTGCGATTCCTGGCAGACATTTCTCTGGACTTAGTTACTAAAATACTAAAATACAGAAATCCAAAACTGTGCTGCTGCTAGTGCGGCCTCCTGACCTCATATCTCTTCATTCTCAGCAATGGAAAACAAATTACCAAATGCTTTCTTTTCAGCAGATCGACTTTAGGGGGGAGAAACTCCAAATCAATAATAGTGAATTTTTGTTGAAATATTGAATGTAATCAAAGTAAAGAGAAAGTAAAGTGAAATTTACCAGTTACACATGCGGGTTGGGGGGCTGGGGAGGTGGGGGGAAGGGGGGATGTATACGTGATTCTTGGTGGTGGAATATGTGCACTGGTGAAGGGATGGGTGTTTGAGCATTGTATAACTGAGGCTTAAACCTGAAAGCTTTGTAACTTTCCACATGGTGATTCAATAAAAGAATTAAAAAAAAAAAGATTCAGCTACAGTCCAACCTTTCGATGAAATGTTCATCTATTTCATTGGGTTACAACAAAATTAATTTAGTCATCTTTGTATTCCTAGCATTTTACACAGTACCAGGTGCAGAGCATGTATATTAAACAGTCATTTGATTGTTCTGCCATTCTCTTTTTAGTGGCTCCATTGTGTCCTCCAGAACTATAATTCACATAATTATTCCATAGCATATGTTTATTTATGCTATTTTCTGTGCTATGACTTTCCAGTTTACTGGCAACTCCACAACATGTTCACTAGCTACATATTTGTATAGCCTTACTTGCAATCTAATTGCTAGCTCTTTTTTTGAATTGCTATCACCACATATAACTTTGTTCCCAAGATCAACTTTGCATCTATTCTCTCAAATTACCACATTTTATGCTTACATTTTGATTTGCCAGAATTTCTGATGTAGGCCAAACTAATTTCATTTTAATATATTATATTTATTGTTTTTTATTCAGGAATTAAAATTTTGGGAATAGGATATTTACAATTTGAATATTAAATTTTAATTAAACAAAATTATAATGATGTTTATTGAAAATATAATAGCTATATATAATCATAGTTCTGAACTTTTCTTCTAAAGGCTCATTATCTTAAGTTCCAATACTTCTAGTTTTTTTAAATCCTCTATATTTTCTCCCCTTATGGTATATTAAAGTCATCCAACCAAAACAGTATGATATTTTCTTTCCTCTTCCTTATTTTTACTCTTTTTTAAAACTTTACTAAAGGAACAGAGGGATGGACAGAGGGTAAATTTCATGCCTTGCACACAACTGACTTAGATTTGATTCCTGGAATTGCATATGGCCTCTCTTGTACTTCCAGGAGTGACTCCAGAATGCAGAACCAATAATAACCACTGAGTATCACTGGCTTTTGCACCCCCCAAAAAAACTTTATTTGAACACTATGATTTGCAAAGTTTCTCATAATATAATTGTTTCAGATATTCAATATTCCAACAGCAATTCTACCACCAGTATGTCCTTCTTTCCACATATATTTGCAATTTTCCACCTACCCCCTCAAATCTTTCTGCTTATCAGGCATAAGATAATTTACTTTATATTGATTGTTACAACATGGCATACATATATCTCATGAAGTACATATATCCCATGGAATACATATATGTCACAATGTCATTGAGGATTTACTAAGTATTAGGTGCTAGGTGAGCTTTCTGTGTTGTTTTTAGTCATTGAGCTTTGTGGACTTCTACGAAATTTCCCTATCGAATTAGACATGCTATAATTACTGGGTTATAAAGTACCATAGAATTTGGAACTGTCATGTGTCAGCATCTATGGCAGCATGCTGTCGGAGCTTGTTTTCTCTCTGAGATTAGTTGTGGAACAGGAGCATTTGTATTATAGAAGTCAGATATGGATGGAGCACTGGAACTTCTGACATTGCAGAAACTTTCCTACCACTTCTTTGTCTGTTTGTTTGCTTGGTTGTTCGTGTTAGCTATGGGAGATTGAATTAATGTTCTCAAATATTCAAGACTTTAATCACTGAGCCACACTACCAGTCCATCGTATTAATTAATTTTATTTTGAGTTATTTATTTTTGGAGTTTCATATTTGGTGCTGATTAGGGGGTTATTCCTTGATCTCTGATAAATATTGCCCCTGTGCTTGGGGGACTGTAGGAAAGCATTACCACAGGTATCTTAGGTTTATTTAGGTTACTCCCATCACAATGCTCCCTTTCCTCTGTGTTTATTTGTAACTTCTTTCTTTGTGCTGTGTTGACTTGTAAATGTTGTTTTCCTCTTCTCCTTAAGTCTGTTGCATAGATTGTTCAGAGCAATGTCATTTTTGTATGGGCACAGGAAGACATTAAATGCTATGCTTTTGTAATATGGGAGTCAATTGACTATAAATGATATTTTCCTCCTGGGCAGCTGTTCTCTTGACCTAAGCCACAGCTGCCCTTATTTCCTAGCACCCCCAGAAGCAGGGTCCCGATGAGGGACTGGATGGACCCAGGGCAAGAGGTGAGCTATGTGCTACCCTGGCATAGAGATGGATCTGGACAAAGTGCCTAATGCTTAACTCTAAGTTAAGAGCTTGGTCATGGACAAATGCTGTCATGATCCAAAAAGTAATAACTAGATTCGGACACTGCTTAGGTTAGGAATGATTAATCTGGCCCGAGATTAATCTGGTCTTAGTCTGTGGCAAGATGTTCCCAGGAGAGCTGCCCTACAAGCCTCATGTATCTCTTACTGTGCCCATACAAAAATAACTAATATTCAGATCTTAATTAAGATGCTAAGAGGAGAGGAATACACCCAGGTGGTGTTTTCACCCCTGTGCTTGATGGGCAGTCAGGAAGGGCTTTGGAATACCCCTAGGTGGTTGTTTCTGCCCTTGAGCTTGATGGGCAGTCAGGAAGAGCTTTCTTATGTTGATTTTGCTACCAGATGGGGTGTAGCATGGACCCAGAGGGCAAGGGGTAGAGAGATGTGTGTGTGGGAGAGGAAGAAAGAGAGTGAAGGAGTAGTTGAGGAGACATAGTCAGAATTAGAATCCAGTGAGGAGAGAGAGAGCCCAGACTGCAAGATGGAGTGCAGAGAGATGAGTAGGAGAGATAGGAAGAGACGGGAATGAGGGGCACTGTGAGACTAGAATGGGGAGCTCAGAGAGAATGGAACAGGAGCTTAGGGAGAATGGAATAAAGGGCAACTGATCAACCATTTCCTCTTCTGTCTGCCCTCTTCCGTCTGCCCCATGGCCTAGGCTGCTCTGGCTGGGCGAGCAGCCCAGGACCACTCTCGAACCCGGGCACCAATGGGGCTCTCCCCTGACTGCCCAGGGAGATTTTTTACAGGGGACCAATGAGGTGCTAGGGATTGAACCCATGCTGTCCACAAGCAAGGCAAGCTCCTTACTGGCTAGACTAACTCTCCAGCCCTCAGTTTTTCTTTTGCGTGTGTGTGTAGAGGTTGGGGGGTGGCACTATGCTGACGGTGGTGGCTGTAAGAGAACTACACGATTTTATTTTAATAGGTTACATTCTATCAGCCTAAGTCCTTTGACTTCTTTCAGGACCATTACCTCACCCTTCAAAAATAAAAACAAATGTTATCAATTTGCAGATAATTCAAAAATTCAGGGATGATTCCTATATTTTTGTCTCTGACTGTATAAGAATTATTGGAGTATACATCTAGGAATGAAAGTTTTAAAGATTAAAAATATGTAAAGTAATTTTATAGTCACTTGGGGATATATTTTTGGTTAGCTAAATATATGTAAACTAATTATTATTATCAGTGTTAAAATAATGTAACAATTCCTAGTTTGCAATTATAAGTCTGACGAGAGTGAGACAAAAATTCCTAGCACGACCACATATGCAATTCATGAAAGTGGCTAAATAGGGTTAGAACCTGCTAACCCAAGTATTCCTTCCAATTTTATCTGGTTGTTTATATCAGGAGGTAAGTAGTAGTGAATAATGAAGGCAGGAAATCCTAAACCATTAAAAGGTGGAACAAAGGTAATTGTGATGCTCCCCTGGGAACCTCACTTCCATTGCTGATAGGAGTGTCTTTTCTACCTTCTCTTTCCCTTAAAGAAACACTTTAACCCTAACAGGGAACTCACTTCTTATTCATTTTCATATACATGCTTGCTTAAAATATTTTTTGCCCTCTAGAAAATCCTTCTTTGGAACCAGATACGAGAGGTTAGGAAAGGTTATTTGTGCAAGTGTCCTGGATGATCACATACATTTTCAATATCACCTGATACAAGCAAATAAATATCAGACCTGTACCTCCAAGAAGAGCTTTACTTAGAGTGCCCCTATAATAAAGAAAAATTAATTAACAGAAGAAATAAAAAATAAGCTTTTCAGGACACAGGTGAAAACAAACGTTATCAAGAAAAGATTCAAGAAAAGTAGTTAAGCATTAAAAATCAAGCAAAATGAAACTTGACTCAAGAGAAAAAACTTTTAATAAAGAATCACCTAGAAATTGGGGCTGGGGTTGGGAGGAAAAGAAGAATCACCTAGAAATAGTAATGTGCATAAATAATTCCTAAAACTTGAAAGCACAAAACTGTAGTACTAAGTTTTTAAACAGACTCTTTCTTGGATGAGGCTCATACTGAGCCTGTCAAGTCTAACTGAGAGCATGGCAGCAATTAAGTCAAGGAGGTTTTCACCTGCCAGGGCTCTGTTCGGACAGGTGGTGGGCTCACCTGCCTCCCTTCTATTGTGTCCTGAATAAAACTTAGTCTGAAATGGGCTCTGACGGCACATCTGCAGTCTGTTGTTTTTTGAGATTTATCAATGAGTCTCAGGATCATGGCCAGTTAACAAGCTTATATGGCACCAAAGGCACTTGCCACCTTTGTGACTGAAATCTCCAGGCTCTCATAGATTCTGTGCTGGGCAACCTCTCCCCAAACCCCCAGTTCTTCTGAGAGTCTGACATTCACAATAATGAACTGCCTCTGGTGCCATATATATTTATTAAATGGCTGTGTAATCACAAAACAAATAAGTGAGCAGGTTGGTGGCAGCTTTATCTCTTGCTTTTCACATATTTTTGGTGGCCATAAGCCACTGTCACACCTTGGCCTGCAGCCGCCTGCTGCAGACCTAGGGCGGAGAGAACAGAGCCACCAGGATGGATGGTGATCAGTTTCCATTTATTCCAGTGTCCCTGTGCATCTGTTACAGTCTCACTAAGCCCTCCATTACAGTCTCGCACTGCCCCTCATTTTTGTCTGCTCCTTTCCCCCATGCCAGTCTCTCTGTGCTCCATCTTGCAGCCTTGGTCTCCCCAAACTCCAAGCATTGCAGGTAGCAACTACACTCAGGTGAGAGCATAATCAACATATGAAATCCCTTCCTTTCTAGAGAACACAAAGATCTCCTGCAGCCAGGAGATCTGATCAAGGGCAAAATACCACCTGGGGTGTGATTTCTCTTTTCCTTTGTCTAACAACCAATTTAGATTTACTTCATTTAGAAGTCCATTTAGGACTGGAGCAATAGCACAGCGGGTAGGGTGTTTGCTTTGCATGCGGCTGACTCAGTTCGATTCCTCTGTTCCTCTCAGAGAGCTCGGCAAGATATTGAGAGTAGTCGAAGGCCATGTGGGGGAAGGGAGTTGCGGGCTGAATGAGGGCTAGAGACTGAGCACAGTGGCCACTCAACACCTTTATTGCAAACCACAACAGCTAATTAGAGAGAGAGAACAGAAGGGAATGCCCTGCCACAGTGGCAGGGTGGGGTGGGGGGGAGATGGGATTGGGGAGGGTGGGAGGGACGCTGGGTTTACGGGTGGTGGAGAATGGGCACTGGTGAAGGGATGGGTTCCCGAACTTTGTATGAGGGAAGCATAAGCACAAAAGTGTATAAATCTGTAAATGTGCCCTCACGGTGATTCACTAATTAAAAATAAATAAATTTAAAAAAAAAAAGATATTGAGAGTATCCCTCCCGCATGGCAGAGCCTGGCAAGCTACCTGTGGTGTATTCGGTATGCCAAAAACAGTAACAACAAGTCTCACTAAGAGATGTTACTGGTGCCCGCTCGAGCAAATCGATGGACAATGGGACGACAGTGCGATACTTCTACAGTGCTACTTCTAAATAATCTTTCCAGTTATTTTGTATGGACACAGTAAGAGATACATTAAGCATGTAGAGTGGCACTCCCGGGGACATCTCGCTATAGATCCCAGACTACAGTGCTCAGGCTTTCCTAACCATAGCTGGGTCTTAATCCAGTAGTTACTCTTTGGATAATAATAGAATTTGTGACCATGCTCTTAATTTTTAGTTAAATATTATTGTGCTTAGCCTGGCCCGTTTCAATGCCAGTGTAGCTCACAGCTTGCTCTGAGTCCATCCAGTCCCACATCGGGACCCTGCTTTTGGAGAGCTATGAAATAAGGGCAACTGAGGCTTAAGTCCAGAAAACAGATATCCAGGAATGAATATTATTCAGAGTCAATTAACATCCTAGTTACTAAAGTATAGTGTTAACTGTTTTCCTGTGTCTATACAAAAAGGATATTGCTCTGAAATAAACTATGCAAAAGGACATAAGGGAAGAATAAAAGTAATATTTCACTTACAAATACAAATCAACAGAGTCTGATTTGGAGATAGAGGTGATTAATTAGTTGAAGAAGCAGAGCACAGAGAAGAGGTTAAAGATAAACAAAGAGGAATAGGAATGCCTCGGAGAACTGCGATGAATGCAACCCAATAAACCTAAGCTCCCTGAGACCAGGGAGAAATGTCAAATCAATGTTATCCTGCACCAGCCATAATCCAGAGACTCATAAATAAATCTTGAAAGATATCAACAAGTTGCAAAAATGCCTTTTTTAAAATTTATTGAATCACTGTGAGATAGTTACAAGCTTTCATGGTTGGGTTCCAATCTCACAATGATCAAACACCCATCTCTCCACCAGTGCACATTCCCGACCACTGTAGGATAACATAGCCTCAGGTAGTTTAGGTTTATTGGGTTACTCCTGTTACAGTGCTTCCACTCCTCTTTGTTTATTTGTAGCTTCTTTCTTAGTGTTCTGTTGACTTGTAAATATTGTTTTTCTCTTCTCCTTGAATCCTTTGCATAGTTTATTCAGAGCAATGTCATTTTTGTATGGACACAGGAAGATTTAGCAAATGCTATGCTTTTGTAACCTGGGAGTCATATGACTCTACATATTTTCCTCCTGGGCATCTGTTCTCTCGACCTAAGCCTCAGCTGCCCTTACTTCCTAGCACCCCCAAAAGCAGGGTCCAAATGAGGGATGGGACGGAGCCAGGGCAAGCGGTGAGTTGTGTGCTACCCTGGCATAGAGATGGGCCTGGCCAAAGTGCCTAATGCTTAACTATAAGTTAAGAGCTGGATCATGGACAAATGTCATGATCCAAACAATGATAACTAGATTTGGACCCTGCTAGGGTGAGGAATGATTAATCTGGCCTGAGTGCTATAGTTGAGTCTGGCAAGATGTTCCCAGGAGAGCTGCCTTGCAAGCCTCAATGTATCTCTTGTTATGTCCATACAAAAATAACTGGAATTAAGATGTTAATGAGTGTTTGGACTAAGGAATAGAGAAAAACACCTTAAGAGTCAGGAAGGGCTTTGGAATGCCAGGCCCTCAGGAAGGGCTTTCTTATGATGATTTTGCTACCTGGCTGGGTGTATGTAGCCTGGGTTTAAGGGCAAGAGAGGAACTAGGGAGGAGAGAGATGAGAATCCAGGCTGCAGTAGATCCAGAGAGAGGACAGAGCTGGGAGTGAGGGAGATGAGAAAGATGGAAGACTGAATAAACGGTAACTAATCAGCAACCAGCTTGGTCCTCGTTCTTCCTTCGCCTGTCCTTAACCACCGGCCGTCCTGATCCAGCCCATACACAGCGGTTCCAGAGCACGGAACGCGGGCGGTGAGACAGGTGCACGCCCCTCAGCATGCCTTAGTTTTTTACACATCACTAAAACTCGCCGAGGGGCGTTTGGGTTACAATAAACCTAAACTACCTGAGGCTATGTTATCCTACACATCACCAATATCCCAGGTATACCCTCCCTTTCCCATCCTCCCCCTGCCTCTAAGCAGACAATATTCCCATACTCTCTCTCTACTTTTGGACATTATGGCTTGCAACAGACACTGAGAGGTCATCATGTTTGGTCCATTATCTACATTCGGCATTCATCTCCCATCCCAACTGGTTCCTCCAGCCATTATTTTCTTAGTGATCCCTTCTCTATTCCATCTGCCTTCTCCCCTCTGCTCATGAAGCAGGATTCCAGCTATGGGGCAATCTCCCTGGCCCTTGTATCTACTGTCCTTGGGTGTCAGCCTCATGAGATTTTATTCTATACTCCAAAAATGAGTGCAGTCCTTCTATGTTTATGTCTGTCTCTCTCTTTCTGACTTATTTCACTTAGCATGATACTCTCCATGTCTATCCATTTATAAGAAAATTTCATGACTTCATCTCTCCTAACAGTTGCATAGTACTCCATTGTGTAGATGTACCAAAGTTTCTTTAACCATTCATCTGTTCTAGGGCACTCGGGTTGTTTCCATATTTTGGCTACTGTGAACAGTGCTGCAATGAATATATAGGTAAAGGTGTCATTTCTACTGTGCATTTTTTGCATCCTTGGGATATATTCCCAGAAGTGGTATTGTGGGGTCATATGGAAGCTCAATTTCTAGTTTTTGAAAGACTGTCCATATTGTTTTCCAGAAAGGCTGGAGTAGTCGGCATTCCACCAACAGTGAAGGAATGTCCCTTTTTCCCTGCATCCACGCCAGCACTGGTTGCTTTTTTTCACAAAGATTCCTTTGGATCTCAGAGTCACCATCCTGTTAAATATTTGACTCCAGTTTTATTCCCCATTTAAAATTTTAGAATTCCTGGAGGGACATCTCATACTCTACACCACTGCTATACCACGAGTAGCAAACCACATTGGATGGGATGTAAAGTAAAAGGCAACCATATTCAAATAAGAAAATATTAACACATAAGCCTTAATCTGTGACAATATGTTAGTAATATTATACAAGGGCTTAATTGATCCAGGGTGAGATACAACAATCTTTACATACTTTCTTTTATGTAAATCATTTTAAATCATTTTAGTGAATTTTTCATGACAAGTAATACAAAATAAATTATTTGGGTCTGCTTGAGTTGCGGTCGGGAAAATTGGAAATAATGTGGTGGGAAGGTGTAATGGTGATGGAATTAGTGTTAGAATATTGAATGTAATAAATTGCCATGAAAAACTTTATGAAAATAATATAAAATAAAATTTAAAAATAATATCATATATTTTAGCCGACCGGAGTTCGATTCCTCCGCCGCTCTCGGAGAGCCCGGCAAGCTACCGGGAGTATCAAGCCCGCGCGGCAGAGCCTGGCAAGCTGCCTGTGTGTATTGGATATGCCAAAAATAGTAACAATAAGTCTCTCAATGAGAGACGTTACTGGTGCCCGCTTGAACAAATCGATGAGCAACAGGATGATAGTGTAAAGATAGTACCTCTAGGAGAGCCCAGCAAGCTACTGAGAGTATCTCTCCTGCCCCCACGGGCAGAGCTTGGCAAGCTCCCCATGGCATACTAGAAATGCCGAAAACAGTAATGATAGGTCTCATTCCCCTGACCCTGAAAGAGCCATCAATCATTGGGAAAGATGAGTAAGGAGAGGCTGCTAAAAATCTCAGGGCTAGGAGGAATAGAGATGTTACTGGTGCCCACTTGAGTAAATTGACGAACAATGGGATGACAGTGATACAATGATTGTAAAGAAGCAAGTAAAAATGTAGTACTAATGAAGAACCCATTTCATATGTCTAAATGTACATGCTGAGTGTGTTAAATAAATTAATTGAAAATACAGTTTCTTAGCATCTAGAAGGGTCTGATATTTCCCAAGGGAAAATATTGTTGATACTAGCGTTAATAAGAAAACTATAGTGTTTTACAGCTCAGAAATAGCTCTTTCTTATCAAAGTGTTTTAATTTCCACTTCCTTATTTCTCCACTTTTTTCCTTTTAAATGGTAAACGAATCCACGTAACTTGAAGAAGTCTGTTGTGAGAGTTGTAGTAAGGAGAGGGATTCTCCCACGCCCAATAAATTACTAACAGAAAATTATAAAAATATTAGTGGTTAAATTACATATGTATGCGGAATATATACAAATGATCTTTATATATATACATATATATATATATATAGAGAGAGAGAGAGAGAGAGTATCTATATATGAAAGCTGAGGAATAGGCTAGGGACTCACAACTCACAATATCAGGGTCTGGGTCCTCAAAGACAGAAGTCGACAACTCACAATACCAGGAGTGGGTCACTTGAATGGTAAAGGCCAGATATGCCCGACCCTATGGATAGGACTCTCTGATTTCAAATAAAGTTAATTCTTATAAAATTCTTACTCTGGGTAATACTTCCTATTTCCATTTTTATATGTATCTTGTAAAGTCTTGATTAAGCACAGTTTAAAAGCATTCACATGTGGGGGATCTTCTTAAACATCTCAGAGAGGTCTAACCTGAAAGTATTGCATATATTCACATTGGAACTAATCTAAGGCCTGAAAAAATTATCTAATCTGTACCATCATTCTTTACTCATCTTATATTTTATCTCTCAGGAACAACAAGAAAACAACAAAATTATAACATAAAATGTGCCTCTGTGAATAATGTTCAGTTCACTCAAGCATAGCAATTTGTCATGTACCAAGGTGTGCATTGTATTGATGCATTTTTGGTATCAGCCATGATGTCCTTGAGCATCCCAGAGGTTTTTCTCTCATATATTTTGCTAGGAATGGGAAAAATTCAGAAATACATTTATTAAAAGGATCCATTTAGTGCACATTCATGTATATTCTATAGTATGCACAGCATATATTCTATATATACATGTCTAAATAGATTTAAACTTTAGCTCAGAGTTAGTATGCCCTTTAAGGAAAAAGATGACTTGTTCTTTATGCATTTTCCTAGCTATTAGAATGGGATTATTTCAGGTAATATTTGTTATTTAAGACACTAACTTGATATTACATATGTTAAACCTTAAAATTTTTTCATTAATGTTACTAATTTATCTAAGAGAATTATGAGCTAAAGCAGTCATGACGTTTTAGCACACATTCCTGCCTGAAATCAAATAAAACCATTTCTGAATGTCTTTCAATAAACAGAGAGATTAAAATCATAACAAACTTACAGAGCTGTATCTTTGACAGATTCTTTAATAAAATGGATAGAGCTGATAATGCAGGTTGGAAGAAATGATTCCTCCAAATACTAAGAAGGCTACAGAGGGTACATTTTTCAAAAATCTAGTTTTGTTAGGTAGATTTCAATTGTGCATATGATACAAAGTTCTCCTACACTGCAGATTAAAGACTCCTTTATCAGTAAAGACAGATTTAAAATGAAATATAGGTCCAAATAATTTCATATTCCTGTAACAGGGATGTGCTTTTCTCCATTAGCAAGGAAGATGACCATGTGAATTACATACAGTTCTATGGGTTCCTTCCATGTTGACACCCTAATCTTGGTAAAACAAGACCATTGCTGGATCTTTGGTATTACCAGATGCAACAGAATTTGACTATTTAATCATCCTATGTCAGGCTGAAAATAGATTTTTCTACTTGTAAAATGATATGTGGACTAGCAGAATTTCTCAACCTTATCAAAATCTGTTTTCCCACATTGAGTGTTCTATTTCTATATAATGAGAGTAATATATTACATACACTAAAGATTTTTAAAGAAAAAAATTTTTTGTTTCTTTTCCTTAGTTCATAAAATAGTATTTCCAGTCTTTTCTTCAAATTCAGCATAATGCTTTAAAATTAGAAGCTATACGGTTCAGCTACTAGCTTTGACTTTGAGCAAGTTATTTAACCTTAATTAATTAAAATTAGTTAATTTTAATTAATTAATTAATTAAATAAAATTAATTAAAATATGGTTCTACTTCAAGTTAATATTTTTATGTTGCTGTTCCAAATTATGATTGTTTAAGGGTAGATATTAAAAATAATTTTCAGAACATCATTCTTTGGAAACATAAACAGTTACCTTCTACAATTAAACAAAGGAGAGGAAAGGGCTGAGAAGACTGAGGAGAGGGCATTTGGGAGACTGGTGCCACTAACAGTTGTGGGTGTGGTGTTAAGTCTTACAGACATATAGATGTTTAAACCCAGTATTACTCAAATTATATAGTAATGTTAATGTCAACTAATTATAAATGAAGAAAAATAAATTTCCATATAAAACTGAGGAAGACCAGAAGCCTGCCCTAGTAAGCATTTTCAGAGAAGGCTTTTAGACTTTGTAAACATGAAATGCATAATTATTATCAGACTATCATATCAGGTTCAATATTTTATAGATGTGACATAAGTGTAAGACAACATTACTTGAATATTTGAGATTTTATTTGATTCCTTGTCCTCTGTGGTCCACAGTCATTACCAGGAGTAGTCTCTGAGTACTGCTGGGTATGGACTGGGCAACACCAAAAGCAATTACAACAAAAGATAAAAAGATAAAAAATACTTTTGGGGAATGTGAGGAGAGTAGGGTCACACTTGGGGGTGCTCATTACTTATATTTTGGCTCTTGCTAAATGACTATATGCAGTTTCCAAAATTGAACCAGGGTAGACTACATGCAAGATAAACATCTTAATACCGTCCTTTCTCTCCAGCCCAGAAGACAGAACTCCCAAGTGTGATAAGATGATTCTCATACAACGTCATCTAATAGTGATGTTAAATGGGATACATAAACATCTAAATTTTAATGGGTACATTTGAAATTAAAACTAGTGAAGTTTATTAAGATTTCTTTTTAACTAGACTTGTGCAAGAAAAATATACTTGCCACAGGAACACAATGCTTCATTTTTCATCTAGTTCACTTTGAATACTCTTTAAGATTATCTTTGCTTATCACAGCGATGTGTTTATGTAATACTGGTCAACTCTCCTGATTCCTGTCTTTTTCTAAAAGTCAATTATATTCTAAAGCTATTAAAATAAGGAAATATGTATGAAAGCTATATAGCATTTCCAAGGCTTTTTCTTCCTTTTGTGTATTCATATTTCTATCTTATTCTATGTTACTTATCCTGGCCATTTCAGGGTATCTACCAAAGAAAGTAGTGTCTTTGTAAATTATTATCTTGTGTGTGTTTTGTTCATATTTTTGAGTACTTGAGAGTCTACATTTTAAGGCATAGTTATATTTTGGCCTGTGGGGTTTTGGCTCTCTCTAATGGACCTTTTTATATTTTTTAAAAGAGTTTATAGTCAAACAGGTTCTTTCAAATATGGCTTGACCTTGAGGGTTGTATAGGGTATTGAATGGGACAGTTTAATGCCTCAGTGATTACAAATTTGTAAAAATCTTTTTGAAGTATGAATTAGCCTATCACCAATTTTAGACTTCTAAAGTTTTCCTGTGCAGCAAGTGCTGATAGACATGTATTATAACAGCCATGATGTTTTCTTTATATAAGCTGTCACATGGATGAGATTAGAATAGGTATCTATAGATAAATGAATATATTGGTATGGGCAAATATATTGATTATGAGTATCATTTAGCTCCAGACCTCTTGGGTTAGTTCCTTGATTGTATGGAAAAGAAGACTTGATTTGGCAATCTGGGGAAGCTCTATCATTTCTTTTTATCTGACTAGGTAATATTAAATGTTTTATAAAGAGTGTTTCAAATCTTATGCCACTGATTTTGGGGATTGAAATAAAACATAAAAGGCTAGAGATTGATTTTCTTTAATAGTGCCGTTAGTCATTTCTCTGGGAAATTTAGAATACCTTTTAAAAAGAAATATGAAAAGAATATTTATAAACCTGCAAAGTATGCGGCAGAGAAGTTAACACAATAACAAATTTAGCTCTACTATTGGAACACTTAATAAGTTTTCAGAAAAGTTAATTAGTTATATTCCTAATTCAAAGTGTTGAGCAGAATCTGAAATTGTGAATTTAACAGAGAATGACAAGTTGTTATCTCTTGTTTCATGAAGCATCTGGAGCATCTAAGACCTCTTTTCCCAAAACCCCCTAGAACAAAAGTATAAAGTAGCTTTTTAGACACAATTTAAAAAATGTTCAGAAAGATAGAACATCTCCTTATAATAAGCCAATATATATTTACCAAGATACAATGCTATAAGTTCAGGTTACCAAGGCAATGTTTGAAATAACCAATAATTTTGCTAAATAGCACAATAAATTTAAATTACCATGCTCTTTTGCATCCTCGGGATGTATTCCCAGAAGTGGTATTGCAGGGTCATATGGAAGTTCAATTTTTAGTTTTTGAAGGACTATCCATATTGTTTTCCAGAAAGGCTGGAGCAGTCGGCATTCCCACCAACAGAGAAGGAGCGTCACTTTTTCCCCACATACAAGCCAGCACTGGTTGCTTTTTTTCTTTTGAATGTGTGCCAGTCTCAGTGGTGTGAGATGATATCTCGTTGTTGTTTTGATTTGCACAGTAGAAATGATATCTGTACCTATATATTCATTGCAGCACTGTTCACAATAGCCAAAATATGGAAACAACCCGAGTGCCCTAAAACAGATGACTGGTTAAAGAAACTTTGGTACATCTACACAATGGAATACTATGAAGCTGTTAGGAGAGATGAGGTAATGAAATTTGCTTATAAGAAGATAGACATGGAGAGTATCTTGCCAAGTAAAATGAGTCAGAAAGAGAGGAACAGACATAGAAGGACTGCACTCATTTGTGAAGTAAAGAATAACAGTCAGCAATCCTTATGATCAGGTCAATTTCCTTAGATAAATGTACCTAGTTCTGATAATTAAGCACTGGTAATATAAAAGCTTTGTATCCATTCTTTGTATGATTGTATAAACCTGTATATTTTAAGTTAAAGCATCATTTTAAAACCATTTTGTAATTTTCCACCATTATCTTAAGCCATAATTAAAATTTGGGGGACTAATATTTTCATAACTCTATGTAATGGTTTATATTATCAGACATTGTTCTAATTTAATTCACTGAACACTAGAAGATATTCTTATTATAAGAAGAAAACATGAAGTTATAAAATGCTAACAAATTAAGAGACAATAAGAGTTGATTCATGGTTAAAATCTGCCCTGAAATATACTTTGATGTTTTTTCATTACTCAAATATTTCTATCATTTAAAATACATTTCATCTATTTCTCCACAGTAGTTTGCTATTTTATAATGGAGATGTTACTGGCACCTGCTCAAACAAATCGATGAACAAAGGGATGACAGTGACAGTGATACAATGATAATTATAGTACCAAGTGTTGAAAGGATTATTGACCCTAATACATTTTGTTTTGTTAAATTTAACTCTACTATGGTTAATATAAGAATTCCCATAATGAAAAGATAAAGCTCTGCAGGAAGACTTTTCATGTGGCCCAAAATATGCAGAAATTTCAAACCACATGCTGTGATGGACCCTGCAAAGCCCTAATGCTTTGCATCTCCCACAGGTTGACCAGTGGTGGGTGTAGTTTTCCTAGAGATAGCAAGGATCCAGTATATCTCCCCCATCATAACCTACCATATTAAATAAGATCCACAAATTTGCCTCTTAATATGGAACATTCACTAAGGCAGCCTGGCTACACCAACCACATTAAGTCAATAGTTCATTACCCCTTATGTCAAGCAAATTTTCCACCAAACCCACAAAAATAATGAGGAGCACAAGAAATGATACAACCCAAATTAAAATTACAGTAAGTTATATACAAATAACACATTCTCCAAATCAGTGCAAGAGGTTCCATACAAATACATAGGAACACCAACTTGTTGCAAATATCTTTGATGGAGAAAGAAACCACCATACACCGAGTTCCCCCAGAAGAACTTCCTGGCAGTGAGGAGGGGGACACTAAGAGTATATTGGAAATAACCACCTCCAGACTACCACAGGACCTTGGGGAAACAGTGCAGAACCCCACCAGGAGGATTGGGTACAGAGCGAAGCCTGAAGCTTCAATAAGGAGTATCCCCCAAATGTAATCTCCCTGATACAGAATTCAGAGGTGACATGCTCATAGTGTTTAATGAGCTCAAAGAAAGAGTAGAACAGCACAGACAGCCAATAAAATACAGGAAGGTATGAGAGCAGAAAACAGAAAGCTATAAGCAGAAATATCATTTAAAAATTCAGTAGATAAAATGAAAAACTCAATGGATGCTGTTAACAGTAGATTAACAGAAGCTGAAGATAAAATCAGTGAGCGTGAAGATGAAATGCAGAAAACCTCCAGGGAATAACAGAAAGTGGGATAAGACCTTAAAATAACCCAAGAGCAGACAAGAGTTTTGGGGGATGAAATCATGAAGAACAACTGAAGAGTAATCAGAATTACAGAAAGACAGAAAGGCAATCCTCATGCGGAAATAATATTGCTACAAAGTGGAAATAATATTGCTACAAAATTCTCATAGCTGGAGAATGCAGGTATCCAGATCCAAGAACTCCAAAGGATACCAGCTAAAAGAGACCTGAATAAAAAGACTCCATTTGTATACTACTACTCAGAATGAAGAAAACCCTAGATATAGAAACAATGTTGAAAGTAGGAAGATCAAAAAAGGATATTGCATACAAAGGAGCATCCCTTAGATTTATTACAGACCTAGCAAATGAAACCTTACAGGCCCAAGGTCAATGGTGAAAGATATTATAAAAAGACTTAATGAAATTAATGCCTCCCCAAGAATACTTTGCCCAGCTAGATTCTCATTCAGATTTGAAGGAATGACACACGACTTCATTTTCATGCAAAAACAATAGTTTAGAAAGTTCATAGACTCAAAAAAATTTTTTGAAAGAAGACAGAAGAGGCAATTGTATGGCAAGGCAAACCACACAAACAACAGACTTCTAAAATGGATGGCACATAACCCATAACATTATTCTCGCTCAATATTTATGATCTAAATATACCAATTAAGAGACACATATTGATAAATTGTATTAAAAATTGAATCCAAAATTCTGCTGCCTAAAAGAAACACTCATGAAGAGTAAAAGCAAACACATACTCAAAATCAAAGACTGGAAAACAATTCTTCAAGCAAACAACTCCTTCACAAAGGCTGGGGTCACAATACTAGTATCAAATAGCATTGATTTCAGACTGAAAAATATTAGGACAGTGAATGTCATTTCTTAATAATAAAGGAGTCTGTGCATCAGGAAGAAATTACACTCCTAATCATATATGTACCCAATGAGAAACCAAGAAAAAACTTCAAACAACTGCTAATAGGCTTCAGGGAGGACAATGGTAGCAATAAAATAGTAGTTGGAGATTTCAATACTGCTTTCTTACCTCTTGATAGATCAATATGACTAAAACTCAAAAAATGAAATACTGGCTTTGAAGGACAAAATGGAAAAGAGCAGGCTAGTAGATGTATACCGGGATTTTAATCTATCAAAAGCAAAACACACATTCTTCTCCAGTGCACATGGGACATTCTCAAGATCGACCACATGCTGGGCCACATAACTTACCTCCTTAATATTATGAGGGGAAAAATGGTATCAACTGTCTTTTCACGTCATGATGCACTGAAAATAGAAGTTAATAATACAGAGAAACATAGAATCAAAACAGGCACCTAGAAACCAAATCACTTGCTACTGGGCAACCAGTGTGTTAGAGAGAATATCAAAGAGTAAACTTTTTAAAATTATTGAAAACAAATGAGAATAAGAACAAGAGCTACCAGAATTTGTTGGACACAGCAAAAGCAGTGGTGAGTAAAGTTTATAGATCTGCAAGCATTCATCAAGAAGGAACAGAGGACCCACATAAATAAATTAACTTCACGGCTTGAGATTTTGGAAAATGTCCAAAGAAAGGAGTCTAACCAGGCAGGAGGAAGGAAATAATAAAACGGAACAGAAATTATGAAGCTGGTATCCCAAAAAAGTATCCAAAAGATTAATAAAACCCTAGAGCTGCATTATTTGAAACATGAAAAAGATCGATAAACCACTAGCAACACTCAGAAAGAAACAGATATTTAGAGCCCTAATAAACCAAATCAGAAATGAAACGGGGAGCATTACAACAGAAACTACAGAAATTCAAAGGATAATCAGAGATTACTTTGAGAATCTTTATACCATGAACCAAGAAAACTTTAGAAAAATGGATAAATTCCTAGGTTGTTGTAACCTTCCAAGACTGAGTCCAGGAGATTCTGAATAACTCAACAAACCTCTCACTATGAAGGAAATTGAAATGGTAGTCAAAATCTTTCCAAAAACAAAAGTCCATATGGATTCACTGGTGAATTCTTCCAAACTTTTAAAGAGACCTATTGCCCTTCCTTTTCATTCCCTTTCAGAAAATTGAAGAAACATAAAAATTAAACAGTTTTTATGTGGCAATTATCACCTTAATACCAAATGCAGATGGAGTCACCCTCCAAAAAGAATTACAAAACAAGATCCCTAATGAACACAGATTCAAATATTCTAAACAAAATTCTAGCAAACAAAGTCCATCATAACAGCAAAAATTCATACACCATAACCAAGTAGCTTTTATCCAGGGGATGTAAGGATGGTTTAACAGTTGCAGGTCAATGAACATAATATAAATAAAAGAAAAAATGAAATCCATATAAGCAAAACAATAGATGAAAATAAAGCATTTGACAGAATTCATCACCCATACATGATATAAAAACTCAACAAAATTGAAGTTGAAGAAATGTTCATCAATATTGTTAAAGCCATCTACCACAAGCCTACAGCAAGCATTTTTCTCAATAGGGGAAAAATAAAATCTTTCTCTCTAAGATTTTATGACAATGATGTTTGGAAAGGTCACTCTGGATGAGAAATGTTTCCTAAGAGTCAATAAAGCAGCAAACGTGATGGCCTCTCAGTATCTATATTGGAAACCATCACCGCATCACTGTATCACTGTCATCCTGATTTTCATCGATTTGCTTGAGTAACGTCTCCATTCATCCCTGGCATGTGCTAGTGTAGCCAAATGGCGAATTGGGGATTCTTTTGGGATCAGGGGAATGAGGACCATCGTTGTTACTGTTTTTGGCATATCAAGTACACCACAGGTAGCTTGCCAGGCTCTGCCATGATTGCCAACTATAATGCCCTATATATATGAATATATAAATACATATATATAGAGAGAAGAATAGAGCCTGCCATATAGGTAGACTTGGGGTTGGTGTGGCAGAAGGGATATTAAGGACACTGGTGGTGGGGAATGTACACTAGTGTAGGTATGGATGTTATATTGTAGGACTGAATGTCTATCTTGAAAACTTCGTAATAGTGAATCTCACGATGATTCAATAAAAATAAGTAAAATAAGTAAAAATAAAAAACAATTAGGCACAAGATGAGGTTGCCTACTTTTGCCACTCATATTCTATGCTATTTCAATACAACACTGTAAATATTTGCCATAGCATTTAGACAAGAAAAAAATATCATGGGTATCCAGATAGGAAAGGAAGAGTTCTAGTGTTCACTATTTTCAGATACCATGACACTATACTGAGAAAACCCTAAAGACTCTACAAAAAGCTCCTAAACAAACATAGGTTTGTTTACTCAAGTGGCAGTTTACAAAATCAATCAATTCTCATAAGCCCATGGCTTTCCTATACATAAATAATAAAAGAGATGAGAGAGATGATTTTTTAAAAATTCCCATTCACAATTGTGCCTCACAAAATCAAGTTCATGGGAATCAGCTTAAATAAAAAATTAAAGAACCTATACAAGGAAAAAACTACAAAACACTTCTTCAAGAAATAAAAAGGCACACAAGGATATGTAGACACATTCCCTGCCCATCAACTGGGAAGATTAAAAATGTCAAATGGCAATATTCCCCAAAGCATTATAGGGATTCAACGGATTCCCTATAAATTTACCCATAACTTTTTTTAAAAGAAACAGATCAAACACTCCTGAAATTCATATCACTGTATCTCTGTATCACTGTCATCCTGTTGATCATCAATTTTCTTGAGTAGGCACCAGTATTAACTCCATTCGTCCTAGCCCTGAGATTTTAGCAGCCTCTCTTTCCTTGTTCTACCCAGCAGTGTCACATTGGGGCTCTTTCAGGGTAAGGTGAATGAGACTCATCATTGTTGCTCTATTTGGCCTATTGAATACGCCACAAAGAGCTTGCCAGGCTCTGCTGTGAGGGCAGGATGCTCTCGGTACCTTGCAAGGTTCTCTAAGAAGAACTAGGCTATAAGAGGTCATGCGGCTGCTGCTTCCGGGAGCGTTGTTTAACCGTCTCTTGATCTTGGCAGTTGTTGATGGGATTACACACGCTAACAGGGGAACAGGGGCATAGGTGGCAGTTTGTAGGTGTGGCTGCCAAGCTACTGGAAAATGGGGGGTCTGAGTGGAGGAGGCCCAGTTCCGATCCAAGCAGGCTTGGAAATCTCAGCCCCAGGTCCCTCACACGTGGGTTCCTCTGCCAGTTCCTTCATGCGTGAGGCTCATCCGAACATGTGGAGAGGGGCCTTGAGCATGGCTGTGGCTGGGTTCCGAAGGTCTTCAGCTGCCAGGGCTCTGTTCAGGGTGGAGAGGGAAGCTCAACCCGCCTCACTCTGAGGTGCCATGGTGAAGACGGTCAGGCATGGATGCAAGAGACTCTGCCGAAATTAATGTGAAACAATAAATTCCCATGAATAGCTAAATATTCCTTGGGAAAGGGAGATGTCAGGCATCACTGTCCCCAACCTCAAACTGTACTACAAATGGCAGTAATTAAAACAGCATGGTATCGGAATAAATACCTGCAGATCACTGAGATGTACTTGAATATCCTGACACAGAACCTCAAATATATAATCATTTAATTTTTGATAAAAGAGCAAGAATTATGAAGTGGAACAGGGAAAGGGTCTTCAATAAATGGTGCTGTGAAAACTAGGTAGTTACATTGTAGTTGAAAAAAAAATAATCCAAGCATTTTTCTAATGTGATGCACAAAAGTCAGACTGAAATGTGTTAAAAACTTCAATATCAGACATGAGTCCATAAGGTATATGGAGTAAAACAAACGTAGAAATCTTCATGACATTAAAACTGAAAGCATCTTCAAAGATGAAATACCATTGACCAAGCAATTTGAAGCAAAGATAAACAAATAGTATTATCATAAACTGCGAAGCTTTTGCACACCAAATAAAATGGTGACCAAAATTAAAAAAAAACAACTTACAAAATGGGAAAAATTATTTATCCAATACCCATATGATAAGGGGTTAAAGATATATAAATGAATGATATATAAGAAAAAAATCTAACACCATTAAAAATTGGGGAGTATAAATTAACAGAAACTTCCTCAAAGAAGAAATACAAATGTCCAAAAAGAACATAAAAAAGACTCTGCATCACTAATCATCAAGGAGATGAAAACAACAATGAGGTATAATCTCACATCAGAGAGACTGACATACCTAAAGAGTAAGAACAACCAGTGCTGAAACAGATGCAGGGATAAACGGACACTCATTCATTGTTTGTGGGAATTCTATTTGGTCTAGCCTTGTTGGAAAACAATATGGGCATTCTTCAGGAAACTATAAATTGAGTTACCATATGACTCTTCAATACCATTTCTGGGAATATACCAGGAAGGCAAAAAAATCACAGAGCACTGATTCCCATCTGCACTTCTATTTTCATTGCAGCATGTTTACAATAGCCAGAATGTGGAAACAACCTGAGAGCCCAAAATTAGATGACTGGATAAAGAAACTATAGTGCATCTACACAGTGGAATACTATGCAGGCAATAGGAAAAATGAAGTCATGAAATTTTCTTATAGATAAATGGACATGCTGAGTGAAATGAGTCAAAAAGGGTGGGACAGACATGATTGCACTCATTTGTGGGATATAAAATAAAACATAATATGGGATTTAGTAACCAAGAGCAGTAGAAACAAGGGCCTGGAGGACTGGTCCACATTTGGAAGCTTGCCACTACTAGAGGGAGAGGGCAGTTAGGGTAGAGAAGGGACCATACTACATTGATATTTGAAATGATCACTCTAGACAAGGACTGAGTGCTGAAATGAGGGGGAGACATACACAGAGAAAGGAACGACTGCCATGGAGACAGGAGGATGGTGGGGGGGAGGGTGGAGGGAGACTCGGGATATTGGTGGTGGGAAATACTGGTGGTGGGATGGCTATTGGAACACTGTATAACAAAAACCCAATCAGGAAAGCTTTGTAACTATCTCATGGTGATTCAATATTTGCACTGTAGCACTGTCATCACTGTCACCCCATTGTTCATCGATTTGCTTGAGTGGGCACCAGTAACGTCTCCATTGTGAGACTTGTTACTGTTTTTGGCATGTCGAATACACCACGGGTAGCTTGCCAGGCTCTGCCGTGCAGGCAGGATACTGGGCTGGATTGATAGCACAGCAGGTAGGGCGTTTGCCTTGCACATGGCCAACCCAGGTTGATTCCTCTGCCCCTCTTGGATTTGATTATTATATAATAAAATAAGGAAGAAAGGCAACAGCCCTCCTTGGTAGAATAAAATAGGAAACTCTACAGGGCAAATCTACCCTGTTGGTCAACTGAGACCAATCACTACTTTGTCACCCATATTTTGCTTTTAGTCTATTCCTAATGGAAGCTGTTCAGAAAGAACTATTTTGGTATCCCAAAGCTGACAAGTAAAATTGTGGTCAAATAGATATATGCCTCGGACAGTAAGACACCATTTTTACCTCTCATAGATTGGAGAAAATAAACATTTTGGTAAGCTGAAGAAGGTTTTCAAGAAAAGTAAATATTTCATTTTACTCACTATAAGAGAAAAGCTGTTTGCCTTCTACTACAGGAGGTAGGTAAAAAAGAAACATTGTTAACATTTGTAAGAGTAAAACATTCTATTAAAAGAAATAGACTACTCAATAAGGAGGTGGATTCCGCTAAGATCTTTCAGGAGTCCTTTTTGTTTTCTATTGCCAGTGAAGAAGCTGAAGTTGGCAGCTTCATGCTTAGAACAAAAGTATTAAAGTAACTGTTCAGACTCAACCATGACTCTAACAATTGAAAAATCAAAACAGCTTAAAATATTTTAAAAATTATCCCATTTAGGAAGACATTTCATATTGTGAACTTATTATATATTACATATAAAATTTGCCAGGATACATTTATGGGGATTTCCTTGCCCCAGCCTTGGATGTTTTATTTACCATTTTCATTGGCTTCAACAAGGCAAAGAGACTAGTTACTGTGTATCAAATGTGTTACTTGAATTGCTGATTATGCTCAGCTATCTCTTCTTGCGTTCTCAGTTTCTAACCCATTTCTTCATAGAGTAACATTATTGTTCAGATCCATGATGATGAAACTTATATGCACCCCTTATGATCTGATATTAAATAAGTCAGGTCACCCATGCCCAAGTCTTAACTCTTAACGTCAGTGCTTGGCCTCAGTCACCTAACAGTATCAACAGAGTTGAACAGAAGGACTCTCTCCTTTCTCCATAGTTGACTTAGGATTGTAAAGCCCTCATTTTAAAAAAATGTTTATTTTAACAAATGTTTGACAATTTTTGAAAGGGAATGCATTAGATCTATTGTAGGTTAGAAAATAAGGGACCTAGTAATGTATGTTAGGGAATACTGACTGAAACCTAAAAGACAAAACACAAATGACCCATGTCAGGGCAAAGCAATAGTATGGTGGGTTGGCTACTTGCCTTTCATGTGGCCAACCTGGACTAGAACCCTGGCAACCAATATGGTCCCCAAGTCCTGCCATGAGTGACCCATGAGCACAGAACAAGGAGTAATCCAGTAGCAGAGCTGGGTCTGGTCCCCAAACCAAAGAAAAAAAGGCCCTTTCAGGAGCCAGGAGAACCATTGAGATGCAAAATTACAGGACAAGTGCAAAGATGTTTTCTGAGATAAGAGGAGGCTGAACATCTGGGCAGAGAGGTTCTACCACTGGATCAAATGTCATGCAAAGTATATTGAAAGGTGAACATCAAACTCTCATCTGGGGTGGCAGTTTGGGAGAATTGTGCATAAACTAACTTCACAGAGATAAAACCTTGTTCAGACTGCTGGTGTTTATGGTGCCCCTGTGCCCATGGTGCCCAAGCAACCCAGGTACCTGAGCAAATGTTCCTCTTACACATGCCACTTGCATCTGCTCTCTTGAAGTGTAGTGTTTTGTGTTCTTCTGCTCTAAAGATACCTGTGTTCTCTCGTGAGCACACATCTTAATTTACTTTCCACTCCTCTCCCTTTATTTCTCAGTAACCCCATTATTTGTGCCTCCTCCCAAAAATATTTTTCTAAGGGAAAGGCTACAAACACAAAAGGTCTAGGTAAGATTAGAACTGACATTTGTTTACTTCAAAGAGCTATTCCTTGCTCCATCCTGACTCCATGTCTTCCTGAGAAATCCTGTGGCAGGCATTGTCTCCTTGAAAAACAAGTAGATTTCAGACACAACTTAATGACTAACTTGTGCGGCTGGCAGAAAAGTATTATCTGTGTGCTGTAGAACTTTTAAAGCAGACTTTTTATCAGTCCTGAATCTCCCAGGTGCATCTTGGGGGGTAGAGAAAAGTAGTAGATTTCCTTCTCAAGGATACTACCTCTTTCTTCTCTAATTCACATAAGACACCAAGGGAACCACCTTCAGCAACAGAGCTATTCAACTTGTCACTGTCACTGTCATCCCGTTGCTCATCGAATTGTTTGAGCGGGCACCAGTAATGTCTCTCATTGAGAGACTTATTGTTACTGTTTTTGGCATATCCAATACGCAAGGGTAGCTTGCCAGGCTCTGCCCTGTGGGCTCCATACTCTCAGTAGCTTGCCGGGCTCTCCGAGAGGGGTGGAGGAATCTAATTCCGGTCGGCCGCATGAAAGGCGAAAGTCCAACTGCTATGCTATCGCTCCAGCTCTTTAACTCGTAGACCCCTCCAATTCTCCGTCTCTTTCAGTGTAGGAAAGATATTCTGAATTCGTCATAACCAAGGTAAACATTTCCCAGATCTTTTTAACCAAGGAAAAAAATAATCCCACTCTCATAACTGAGTAAGATCTCATACTATTTTTTTTCCAGGCAAGGATAGCATCTTTTCACATTAGGAAGACTAATCCTCTTAGTCCTATTAAGGGACATTGGTCTTACCAGAATCTGTCCATCTTCTTCATCACCCAGTAATCATCTAAGGAGAAAATGTTCGAAAAATTCAAAACAAAACTTTTGCTTCTGTACCATCACGGAAGCATTTTATATAATGTGTTTATAAGATTTGGGATGATGGAAGGCATCTCAAGCAGTTTTCAACATGACTGGGGATCCATTCTTAGTGATACCCCAACTAGGCCAGGTGTTTCACTGTGCTGGTTCAGTGATGTATAAGGTGCTTCTTGGGCCCAAGGGTTCTATGAGTCACCTGGGAGACACCTAGTACTGTTTTTGGATTTTACAGGGTTACATTCAGTGGTGCTGTGTGGAGAAGTGGCTGTCTATGCTGTTCTAGGGATAGAACTGAATCCTTTACAGACCTCTGAAAAATATTCCAGCCCTTTTTATTGTCCCCCTTTCTCCATGGGGGGTGGGCTGGAAGGAAATGTATTTTCTCCTGCTTTTTGGAAATTAGATTGAGTAACTGTTATCCTGTGTATTAATAAAAAGACAAAAAGAGAAATTCATGTTGAAAATGAGTTTTTCCCCTTAGCAGCAGAGGAACTCAAAATGAATGCATAACTGAAATTTAAATTGATCTTGCCCTTAGCCACAGGGCTTTTGTGGGGATTAAGTTACTCGCTTTGGATCTAGCTGACCCTGGTTCTATCACTGGTGTTGCATATGAACCGCTGGGTGAAACCAGCGATGATCCCTGAGCACAGACCCAGAAATAACCCTGAGTGCAGTCAGTTACAGTGATAACTGTCTCTAAGTCTTTTTATGGCTCGAGGCAATCCGTTAAATTTCACTGTGCCACTTCACAGTTGCCACAACTGTTAGCTAAAATAAAATTTTACAGCTGCAATAGATAAAAAAGAGAAATCTATTTTCCAGCGCAAAGTTTAGGAATGTACAGAGCAAGAAGTTAAGGAGTTTTCTTACCCACACCCAATGCAAACTCTGGATTCTATGCTATATTAGCAAGTGGCTCATTTTCAGTAAAACCAAAGTGTACATTGGAAGCAATAGTTTATTTTCTTGTTTATACTTATTTATACTTTTACTTTTTAAGGCACCATGATCTAAAAAGGATTTTGTGCTTGAGTTTCATGCATAGAATGTTCCAACACCAATTCCATCACCAATGTCAACATCCATTCACCAATGTCCCCAGTTTTCCTTCACACACCTACCCGCTGTATCTGTAACTGGGTCAAATAGTTGTCTGTAACTGACAACCACCAAATCAATAAATGTCTGGAAAAATGTGCTCCCAAGTTTCCATTTCTATAAAGCCTTTGTTGCGATCACCAGCTTGTCATTATGAGAATAGGGTAACTATTTTTAAGGCATTGTGATTGATAATGTGTTAATGATATGGCTTTATCATATGGATTTATGATAAGCCTGAATAAATTCCAGCTGGACACCCTTCCCCAGCATCAACACCTACCTCTGCCCTTTGTCTCACTTGCCATCTCATTTCCCCTTCCCTTACCTATGCTCTGTATCCTTGAAGTAAAAGTTTAAAGGAGATAAACATTTGCCTTGATAATTGTCTGTGGTCATTCCTATGTCCTATTTGAATAACAACAACAAAATTCATGCATATGGACATATGTACTTTGAGATCTGTTACCTGAGATAGAAAACTGACTAGTTCTGAGTAAATGCAAATCAACAGTAAATATTCATTGAAAAAGACATATTAGTCTGAAGAAATCCATCCCAGTCTATCAGGATTCTCCATTTTTTATAATACATTTATTTATTTTTAATTAATGAATCACCGTGAGGGTACAGTTACGGATTTATACACATTTGTGCTTATGCTTCCCTCATACAAAGTTTGGGAACCCATTCCTTCACCAGTGCACATACTCCACCACCAGTAAACCTAGCATCCCTCCCATCCTCCCCAATCCCATCTCCCCCCACCCCACCCTGTCACTGTGGCAGGAAATTCCCTTCTGTTCTCTCCCTCTAATTAGCTGTTGTGGTTTGCAATAAAGGTGTTGAGTGGCCACTGTGCTCAGTCTCTAGCCCTCATTCAGCCCGCAACTCCCTTCTCCCGCATGGCATTCGACTACATTATAGTTGGTGATCCCTTCTCTGAGTTGCCCTTTCCCCAGAATGTGAGGCCAGCCTCCACCTCCTGGTATTTGTTTCTACAATTCTTGGGTGTTATTCTCCCACTCTGTTATTCTATATGCCATAGATGAGTGCAATCTTTCTATGTCTGTCTCTCTCTTTCTGACTCATTTCACTTAGCATGAAACTTTTCATGCCGATCCACTTAAATAAAAACTTTTTGACCTCCTTTTTTCTAACAGCTGCATAGTATTCCATTGTATAGATGTACCAAAGTTTCCTCAACCAGTCATCCATTCTAGGGCATTCGGGTTTTTTCCAGATTCTGGCTATTGTAAACAGTGCTGCGATGAACATACATGTGCAGATGTCGTTCCGATTATACTTTTTTGCTTTTCTGGGATATATTCCCAGCAGTGGTATTGCTGGGTCAAATGGGAGCTCAATTTCTAATTTTTTGAGAATCGTCTATATTGTTTTCCAGAAGGGCTGAACCAGTCTGCATTCCCACCAGCAGTGTAGAAGGGTCCCTTTCTCCCCACATCCTCTCCAACAGCGGTTGCTTTTGTTCTTTTGGATGTGCGCTAGTCTCTGTGGTGTGAGGTGGTATCTCGTGGTTGTTTTGATCTGCATCTCTCTGATGATTAGTGATGTAGAGCACTTTTTCATGTGCCTTTTGGCCATTCATATTTCTTCCTTGGTAAAGTTTCTGTTCATTTCTTCGCCCCAATTTTGATGGGGTTGGATGTTTTCTTCTTGTAGAGTTCAACCAGTGCTTTGTATACCACTGATATCAACCCCTTATCTGATGCGTATTGTGCAAATATCCTTTCCCATTCTGTGGATAATCTTTGTATTCTGGTCACTGTATCTTTTGCGGTGCAGAAGCTTTTTAGTTTAATGTAGTCCCATTTGTTGATCTCTGTTTTTACTAGATTGCTTAGTTCCGTGTCGCCTTTGAAGATACCTATATCTTCAATATCGTGGAGGGTTTTGCCGACCTTGTCTTCAATGTACCTTATGGTTTTTTATCTAATGTTGAGGTCTTTAATCCAATTTGATCTGACTTTTGTGCATGGTGTCAGGTCAAGGTCTAAGCCCATTTTTTTGCATGTGGTTGTCCAGTTGTGCCAGCACCATTTGTTAAAGAGGCTTTCCTTGATCTACTTCACTTCTCTTGCTCCCTTATCAAAGATTAGATGATCATACATTTGTGGTTGTGTGTACGGATATTCCACCGTGTTCCATTGGTCTATGGCTCTGCCTTTGTTCCAGTACTATGCTGTTTTAATTGTTACTGCTTTGTAGTAAAGTTTGAGGTTGGAGGGTGATGCCTCCCATCGTCTTTTTCCCAAGAATTGTTTTAGCTATCCTTGGACGTTTGTTGTTGCATATGAATTTTAAGATTGCTTGATCCATTTCTTTGAAGAATGTCATGGGTATCCTTATAGGGATCGCGTTGAATCTGTATAATGCTTTGGGGAGTATTGCCATTTTGACAACATTGATTCTCCCTATCCACGAGCAGGGTATATGTTTCCATTTCCTCATGTCCTCTTTGATTTCATGGAGTAGCGTTTTGTAGTTTTCTTTGTAGAGGTCTTTTACTTCCTTGGTTAAGCTGATTCTGAGGTACTTGATTTTCTGGGGCACGATTGTGAATGGGATTGCTTTTTTCATGTTCTTTTCCTCTGCCTCATTGTTTGCATATATGAAGGCCATGGATTTTTGGGTATTGATTTTGTAGCCTGCAACTTTACTGTATAAGTCTATTGTTTCTAAGAGTTTCTTAGTAGAGGCTTTAGGCTTCTCTATATATAGTATCATATCGTCTGCAAATAGTGAGAGTTTGATTTCTTCCTTTCCTATCTGGATGCCCTTAATCTCTTTTTCTTGTCTAATAGCTATCGCAAGTACTTTCAGTACTATATTGAAGAGGAGTGATGAGAGTGGGCATCCTTGTCTTCTGCCTGATCTAAGAGGAAAGGCCCTTAGTTTTTCCCCGTTGAGGATAATGCTTGCCTTAGGCTTGTGAGAGATGGCTTCGACTATCTTGAGGAAAGTTCCTCCAAACCCCATTTTGGCGAGGGTTTTCATCATGAAAGGATGTTGGATCTTGTCAAATGCTTTCTCTGCATCTATTGATATGATCATATGGTTTTTGTCTTTGCTTTTATTGATATGGTGGATTATATTGATTGATTTCCAAATGTTAAACCATCCTTGCATCCCTGGGATGAATCCCACTTGGTGTGATGTATGATCTTTTTGATGAGTTGTTGGATCCTATTTGCTAGTATTTTGTTGAGGATATTCGCATCGGTGTTCATCAGGGATATTGGTCTGTAATTTTCTTTCTTAGTGGTGTCTTTGTTTGCTTTTGGTATTAGGGAGATGTGTGCTTCATAGAAACTGTTTGGGAGAGTTCCTGTTTTTTCAATTTCCTGGAAAAGTTTGAGGAAAACAGGCAACAGGTCTTCTTTAAATGTTTGGAAGAATTCGCCAGTGAAACCATCTGGGCCTGGGCTTTTGTTTTTGGGGAGGTTTTTGATTACAGTTTCAATATCCTTAACATTGATGGGTCTAATCAGGTATTCCAAGTCTTCTTTGTTCAGTCTTGGGAGATTGTAGGAATCGAGGAATCCATCCATTTCTTTTAGGTTCTCCTGTTTTGTGGCATATAGACTTTCGAAGTAGTCTCTAATGATCTTTTGAATCTCACTGGTTTCTGTTATGATGCCCCCCTTTTCATTTCTGATTCGATTTATTAGGGTTCTTTCTCTTTCTTTCTTTGTGAGTCTTGCTAGCGGTTTATCAATCTTGTTTATTTTCTCAATGAACCAGCTCTTTGTTTCATTGATCTTTCGGATTGTCTTTTTCGTTTCCATGTCATTAATTTCTCCTCTAATTTTTATTATTTCTTTCCTTCGATCTGGTTTGGGTTCCTTCTTCTGGTCCTTTTCTAAGGTCTTGAGTCGTGAAGTCAAGCTGTCTATGTGGGCCCTTTCTTCCTTCCTGAGGAATGCTTGGAGAGCTATAAATTTTCCCCTTAACACGGCTTTAGCTGCGTCCCATAAGTTTTGGCATCTCGTGTGTTCATTCTCATTTGTTTCTAAGTATTTTTTGATTTCTTCCTTGATTTCCTTCCTGGCCCACTCATTGTTCAATATTGAATTGTTTAATTTCCAAGTGTTTGATTTGATTCTCCGTGTCAGTGAGTGGTTAGCTTCTATCTTCAGCGCATCATGGTCTGAAAAGATGGTTGATACAATTTCTATTTTTCCGATTCTATTGAGGTATGTTCTGGGGCCCAGTACATGGTCTATTTTAGAAAATGTTCCGTGTGCACTGGAAAAGAATGTGTATTCTTTCTTTTGGGGGTGTAAGGCCCTGTATAGGTCTATTAGGCCTCTCTCTTCAATTTCTTCTTTCAGAGTCAGTGTTTCCTTGTTGACTTTTGTTCTTGTCGATCTATCTAGAGGCGATAAGGCCATATTGAAGTCTCCGACTACTATTGTGCTGTTAGTGATGTCCTCTTTGAAGTCTGCTAGGAGTTGTTTTAAATATTTAGCTGGTCGCTCATTAGGTGCATATATGTTTAAGAGTGTGACTTCTTCCTGTTGTACATATCCCTTGATAAACAGAAAATGACCTTCACTGTCCCTTTTAATCTTTTTCAACCTGAAATCTATGTTGTCGGATATTATGATGGCCACTCCAGCTTTTTTAAGGGGGTTGTTTGCTTGCAGGATTGTTTTCCATCCTTTGACTTTGAGTCTAAGTTTACTCTGTTTGTTCAGGTGTGTTTCTTGCAGGCAGCAGAATGTTGGGTTTAATTTCCGGATCCATTTTGCCACTCTGTGTCTCCTGATGGGTGCATTTAGGCCGTTGACATTGAGAGAGATTATTGTGATAGGATTTTGTGTCATATTTCTGTGGCATTTGTTGTTTTTATGTGGCTCCACCTTGTCTTACAGTAGCCCCTTTAGACCTTCTTTCAAGTTTGGTTTTGAGTCTATGAAGTTCCTGAGCTGTTGTTTGTCCGAGAAGTAGTGTATGGTTCCTTCGAGTTTGAGTGAGAGTTTAGCCGGATAAAGTATTCTTGGTGAGGCATTCATTTCGTTGAGTCTTTTCACTATGTCCCACCATTGTCTTCGGGCTCGGAGGGTTTCCTCTGACAGGTCTGCTGTAAATCTGAGGGGTGCTCCTTTGTATGTGATTTCCTTCTTTGACCTTGCTGCTTGCAGAATTGTGTCTCTATCCATAGTATCTGTCATTCTGACTATGATATGCCTTGGAGTCTTTTTATTCGGGTCTCTTTTTGCTGGTACTCTTCGGACTCCTTGTATTTGGATGCCTGCCTTCTCCAGCTCTGGGAATTTCTTAGCAATGATGTCTTTGTGTTTTTTTCATTGGGGTTACTTCCCTGCGGTTCTGGTACTCCAATGATTCTTATGTTGTTTCTCTTGAAGTCATCCCCCAGGGCTCTGATTCGCTCTATAGCCATTTTGAGGTCTTTGGCCATGAATTGTTGTTGTCTATAAGCTTTCTGCAGCTCATCTTCCAGGTCGCTGATTCTGTCTTCAGCTGTAGTCATTCTACTGTTGAGGGCATCTAGTGAGATTTTTAATTCGTCTACCGATTCCTTTATTTGTGTGACTTCTGTTCGTAGGTTTGAGATTTCTGTTCTCATTTCTTCCTGCATTTTCTTGGTAGACCGTTCCAGTGCTTCATTCATCTCCTCCCTTAATTTATTGGATGTCTGTTCCATGGTTGCTTGGAGTAAGTCGACTCTCCTACAGATCTCCTCTCTGAATTGTTTATCTGAGAGGTCGTAGATGTGAGTAGCCCCCATTGATGTTTCTGGAATTTTTTCTTCTCCCTCTCTTGGTGGAGGGGATTTTCACTGCTTCCTCATATTGTTATGGAAGTATAGAGTTGGAACTTTGTAGTTATTTATTCCTTTTTCTTCTTGTGGAAAGAAAGAGCTCTGATTGTGCTAAACTTCCCTTATTCACTGACAGCTTTTATAGTGTCAGACTAAGCTAATGGCTATTTTGCGTAAGTGTTTGAGATCGCAAATGTGAATTTTCAAAGAAATACATAGTACCGATTGAGTTGAGGTAAGAAAAAATAACTGCGGCCGCGTTAGCGTTGGCTGCTCCGAGAGGAGGCCACGCCCACTTTTAGACCACGCCCACTAAGATACTGGCCACGCCCCCAGTATCTTCCTGTTAAAGAGCCAGGCGGGAGGACCTCAGGCGGCTGGAAGCGGGGGAGGGGAGTGCGTGGCCGAGGGTGTGTGGTGGTACCTGCGAGGGCAGGCCGCAGTTAGGGGGCCAGGTCAGGAGACAGGGCGCGCAGGACCCAGGATTCTTCATTTTTAACTCGCATTTTTAACTGGGGTGTTACAAGGAACAAATAGAGTGAGAGCAATCCAATTGGGAGTTTTTGTTCTAACAGTAGTGTATAACATGGTCAAGGACATATTCCTTAAACTCCCTGAGTTTGAATTACCTTATGTATGCTAAAGAAATGATAATAGCATCCATCTCAGAAACCTATTGAAAGTGTTATTTGATAGGATATACTTAAAATAAACAACATGATGCTGAAACCAACGCAAGAAAATTAAGAACTGAATTCATTCTCAGGAAACTGATTAGGAATGAGCTGGTTGCAGATTTTGCAAAGAATGTCAGCCATATGTTGCCCTAAAGGGCAAAAAAGCAGAAAGCTTAACAGAAATATTTATTTGCAAATACAGTAGGAATGTGCCTGAGGGTGTCAGGCAAATTTATTAGGAAATTTATTGATCACCCTAGAACCCACTAGGGAATTTATCGATCACCCTGACAACCACCAAATCAATAAATGTCTGGAAAAATGTGCTCCCAAGTTTCCATTTCTATAAAATCTTTGTTGCGATCACCAGCTTGTCATTATGAGAATAGGGTAATAATTTCATTTTTAGTTGTTCCATTTTTCTTTTCTTTTCTTTTTTTTTGCCTGTGGTGCTCAGGGCTTAATCCTGGCTCTATGATCAGGTATCACTCCTAGGGAAGCTGGGGAAACTATATAGGGTGTCACAGATCAAACCTGGGTCAACCACATGTAAGGTATGTACCCTTACCCTTTGACCCATTGTACTGCCATTCAAGGCTCCAAGTTCACATATTTTTTATTATTAAAATGCATTTAAAAAGTACTGTCAATACAAACCAGTTCCACAGCACTAGTCAGAAATAAATCACGCATTAATAGTTGGAGGTTAATGGGTGAATCCATAGAAAAGGCGAATATGAAAATGATATGGTATTTTAAATCCCTAGGATAAAAAACTTCTATTGCCTTTAAAGTAATGTGCTAGCCGGCATAATAGAACAGTCTTCAGAATTCAACATTTCCAGTATTTAGTAATAAACTCTCTAAGAATGGCAGCTGTCTTCTTTGATTTTTTTTAATATTAGTCCACTATGGGAGCACTATCCTCAGAAGTAAGATTAGGAACCCTGTGCAGAGAAAATGGAATGCTGTGATGCTTTTATGCTCAACTACAGAAACATCTTTCAAACTGAGATAAAGCATAACAGCATTTCCTTGTGTAACTCATAAGCTCATTTTAATGGAAGCTGTCAGAGAATTTCACATATTTCTAGAATAGCTACATAGGTTCCACAATCATAAGTACTGAACTCTAAATCACAATAAATGATTTAAAAATGATTTTTATTTGATTTATAAAATCTGTAATATATTTAACAAAATCATTGAGATTGTGATACCACTTTATGCCTTTAACAGAACACCTTTAGTGAGACTCACAAAATTACAGGACACTTGAATTTCCTGTATTATATAATTTGGAACAAATATTTACCATTTTACAGACAAGATAAATCCTTATAATACAATTCACTGAAATGTAGCAAAGTGTGTATTGTTAAAAATTAGTATTGTTCTTTTTAGTCATACCTTGCATTAACATGTGTAAAATGTCCTTAAAAATCAGTGACATTATGACCACATCACTTGTATCACTAGTCTTGACTGTGATACAAGTGATGTGGTCATAATGTCATTGATTTCCTCTTTGGAGTTAATTGAGTGGCACTGTAGGTAATAATTCCTTGCTCTTCTTATTTTAAAATGGTAGTTGTTAATCAGAACTGTACAGTTGTTATTCAAATAAACTTATAAATATCAGACAAAATGTCTTGGTGCACATATATTATTTGGCAGAATAAAAATCTTTGACACTGAACCATCAGCAAAAATCAAATATCTTTTTTTAGTAAATAGACAACCTGATTTCACTTGGATATGTACATTTACATAGCTATATGTCATTATTATCCCCTGAAAATATATTTTAACTACCTTTTATTTAGAAAACATAAACACTCCCAAATCTTTTTACTATTTTAACTATTTTTTTTTATTTTTAGGAGTCAGAATTGAGCTTTGCTCTTGTTATTTCCAACATATTAGATATTTTTCTTCCAATAAGTTCTAGCTTCTCCATATGTGCTGTGGTCCCTTGTTTTCACTTCCTCATGTCTCATTTTCAGCATGTTAAAGTCACTATTGTTGATCATGCTTGTTTCCTTCTCTAACTATACTAACTTCAAACCTGAGAGAGGTAGAAAAGAGATGACTGATTATTTACAGGTCAGAAGAAACTATCTAGGTCTGTTTTTATCATCTTTATATTTGAAAAATTCACAAATTTCTCTGAATCTTCAGACGCTCTGTACTATCAAATATTCAGTTAGCCAAAATTTTTGCATTTTCTCAAATTCATCTTGAATGGAAGGCTACTAATCACACATTCACAACACGGGCAAACATATCAAAAATAATATCTTCTGCCTACCTCTTGCGATTCAAAGGGTTTTTATTTACCAAATTAACAAACACTTTAGAAAACATATGACCGTAAAAAATAAAAATATTATTTGATTTTTGTTATCACTTTGAGACAAAATAAAATTGAGAAGCCTACAAATAATATTAGGAGAATTAATTATGAAACTTTTCATTAGCATACAAATTTATTCAACATCACAAATTCACCAATCACATTGGAAACCCAGTTCTTGCATAGTGAATAGAAATAAACACTAACATTGTTTACAATATATCTTCTCTTTTTTGTCTGCTTCTTTGGGAGGGGTATTTGGATCCATATCCAGAGGTGCACAAGATTTTGATAAGGATCAGTTTTGGCAGTTCTCAGGCCACCATATATGGTGCTAGGGATCTAACCTTGGCTAACCATGTGAAAATCAAGCTCCTTACTCCCTGTACTGAAATCTTCCTTTTCTAATACTAGAAATAACTCAAGAAAGTCTCATCAGTTCTTATTGTTGTCATTCTCTTCTATTCTAATTATCACCCTTATAGTATATTTCAAAGATCCTTTTAAAGATAAAGAGAGTAGAAGAGAGTGTGAAGCCATCTTGTCATGTCACTCATATCTTATGCCTTATCAAAAAAGAAAACCAAATAAAATTTTCAAGATAATATAACTGTGTAGTTATATATAAAGACTCCAATGGTTCTTTCTACTGCCACCAAATCTACTAACATCATCATTTTATTTTATTAAAAATGCACATTATTTCAATATATTTAAATGGGCAGATTATTCCCACCCCATGAAGTTTATTATTGGTAGCTGTTGAATGGTTACAGATTATATAAATTCCTAAATACTTCATTAGTGTTTGTTTCAGCTTCCATCAGTTCATGACTGTTTTAAGCTAAAGAAAATTAGAAAAAAAAGTGTTTATGAACAGCTCTTCACGACATCTCTCAACTATCTAAGGTAATATAGATTGAATGAAATATTTTCCAGAAACTGGAATATTATTGAATTTCACTTGATCTTGACCATCTCCAAAATGTTCAGAGCAGGCCTTATTAAGATGTGTTACTTTGGCTGGTAGATTATTTCAAAATGAGGTGAATTAATATTCTTCATGTTCATGAAAAACTTTTGACCTTCACATAACTGTTTAGAAAACAACTTTATATATTATCTGCAGGTAGGGTTTATAGAGGAAATAAAATTTTTCTATCATGCAATCCTATTTTTAGGGCAGAACAAATATCTAACTTTAGTACATCTGGTTTGAGTAATGTGTCATCCTGTCCTCATAATGTGAGGTCCCTGGTCCTTGGAGTCTCAGGTTTTAGCTCATTCCTTAGCTTGAGATATACACTCCCCCTTTAAATTTGTTATATTTTGAATCCTCCCCATCTCTTACTAATGCCTATATAATTTATTTTTAAATTCTACTACTCAGATATTAATATTGTTGATTAACTAGCCTGGAAGAACCTAGAGGGGTAGGGGGGTTTTTTGTATGGAATGGAGTGATATCACAGTGGGTGGAGCATTTGCCTTGCACACTGCTGACGCAGGTTGGATTCCTCCATCCCTGTCAGAGATCCTGGAAAGCTACCAAGAGTATCCCACCTGCATGGCAGAGCCTTGCAAGCTACCCGTGGTGTATTCAATATGCCAAAAACAGTAACAATAAGTCTCACAATGGAGACATTACAGGTGCCTGCTCTAGCAAATCGATGAACAACGAGACAACAGTGCTACAGTGCTACCTCAGAGATAAATATCATTCACTGGGACAATTTGGCAAAACCTGCTCCAATTTATTACTGAGTACTAATGTATTAGCTCAACATGACAAGTGTTTGCTAAGTAAACTTTGACTTTATCTTTGTATGATTTCCCTCTTTTTTTGAGTTACAAGTCATTACTTTCATATTCTTAGTAATGTACGGCATATATATGTATATATACACATTTATATATACATACATACATATACTTATATGTATATATATATATATATTCCATTTTGCTACAATTTCTTTGGGACCGTTCAGCCTGTATACATTCCATCTGTATAACCAAATTCCTTTTCTTCTATTAATCTGTCAAACATTAAATTTGTTTTATTTCCAGCTGAAATTACTAAGAAGTGTAGATAAAATTAGTCCTCTTTAGATTATCACTCTTCTACTATGTATTGTACTAAAATATTAAATTCTTGACATAAAAGCAAAAGACTGCTTATTGTTTTTAACACTGATGCTGTACACATAAGAATAAAGAAATTCTTTTTTTCTCATAAAATAATTCCAAAATTCTCTCAAGGAATATCCAGAAATCTCCAGGTTAATATGTAGTAATGTAGCACTGTGGTCCCGTTGTTCATCAATTTGCTCAAGCGGGCACCAGTAACGTCTCTGTTGTGAGACTTGCTGTTACAGTTTTGGGCATATTGAATACGACCCGGGAACTTGTCAGGCTCTGCCTTGCCGGTGGGATACTCTCAGTAGCTTGCTGGGCTCTCTGACAGGGATTAAGGAATTGAACCTAGGTCAGCTGCATGCAAGGCAAATGCCCTACCCGATGTGCTACCGCTCCAGTCCTAGTATATCCAGGTGAACATACTGATGATAATGTGGTGACATCAGAAGAACAAAACCAGCCCAATCAAAGTTAAAATCTGAATGCAAAACTAAACATATAAAGAAAATTTCTAAATATGTTTCTTCCCACAAAAGCCTTTTATTAGTAACAAACATAACGAACATGCAGACTTAAAATTTTAACTAGAAATTTTTGTTTAGATTTTCAGATATATTGAACTATACCTCACAGGACCTTTTCCCACAAGGAAAGATATAATAATCCCCTTGACACATACCAGTCTTCAAAAAAATTTTATGCATATTTGAAGACATCATTATCCAGCCTACCGGCTAGCTCCTTTAAGAACGTGGTTTCTGGACTTATCATCTTGTCTCTCACTTCACTATAATTATATATTTGCTATTACAGGCTCACAGGTTTTGACTCAAATAGATGAACTTTGCCAGTTAATTCACTTATATGAGTTTCGGCAGAGAGGCTCTTGCCCGCACGCCTGGATGTCTTCCCCGGGGCCCCTCGGAGGGGATGGGCTCCAGCTTCCCTCCCCAACCCGAGCAGAGCTCCTGGCAGCCAAAGACCACCAGAACCTAGCTACAGCCACGCACGAGGCCCCTCTCTACTCGTTCGGACAGGCCTCATGCATGAAGGTACCGGCAGAGGAACCCAGGTGTGTGTAATCCCATCAACGGCCAACATCCAGAGAGAGACTTAAAAGCAAGCTCTCAGCAAGCAATATCTTTAGGCTTCTCCTCCTGGGGGAAACTGGCAATCTTCTAAGAGTCTTCTGCACACATGGGACAGCTTTGCAAGTTTCCCATGGAGTATTCATATGCAAACTCCAGTAACAAGCTGGATCTCATTCCCCTGACCCTGGAGATCCCCCACAGCAACATTGTTAGGAGGGCCGAGTCGAGATAGACTTCTAAGATCTCAGGGAAAGGACGAAATGAGATGTTACTGGGATACTGTGATACTGTGTGTGTGATATATATGCAAACTATATATATAAAGTCTGCAAAAGCTGGTCAACTTCCCAAACTGCATGTCAACTTCCCCAAACTGCATTTTGCTGATATTTTTGAAAATAAAGTTTTTTTGTAAGAAGCCAATTACATTACCCATACCTACAATAATATCTAAGTACCTGGATGGTGGTTTTATTTATTTTTTTTTTAGTTTTGGAACTACACCAAGCTCAGAGCGAACTCCTGGATCAGCTCTAGGGGATCACACCCTGCAGGGCTCCAAAGACCATGTATGATGATGGGAACAATCCTAGCTGGACACGTCAAAAACAAGTGCCTTACCAGCTCGCTGTACTTTGACTCTGTCTCTGGGGAGGTAATTTAAAAGCATTCACTTACAGGTATTATTTCTGGTCAAGGAAACAAACAGTTGACTCATTTCTTGCGCTAATTCCCTTGCTTCTTGAGATCTGAGTAAAAACAATGTACACGTTTGCTAAAGCAGAGTCCTAGAATTCCTCACACATCCTACTCTCTTTTTGATTTAAAAATAAATCAAGAGATGGATGACTTTTGTACTCTGTGAGATGTCAAGTCATATTAGTCACTCACTTGTGCAATTTGAATGCTAGGGTTTTTATTTTCAATACTTCAGATCAATTGCGAAGGAAGGAGCAGCTGTTACTATTTTCCTTTAGGGACTTTGCAGAGTCAATGGGCTTTGCTTCAATTCAAAAAGGAGAAATCATTATGTTGGTAGCAGTAGTCATGTATCTCTTGCAGGGCTCTTATACTATCAAGTTTGTGAGAACAGTAGTAGTAATTAAATTCATAAAAGGGAAAATTTATTCTTAAAACATAATTTAGCATTGGACAAATGTCCATTGAAAAAAAGGACCAAAAGTATAATTTAAAAATTATGATACCTAACATTTTGTTGCATTAACCAAAATGCAGTCAATAAATATAGCCATCATTTTCTTAGTGATCCCTTCTCTATTCCATCTGTCTTCTCCCCTCTGCTCATGAAGCAGTCTTCCAGCTATGGGCAATCCCCCTGGCCCTTTATCTACTGTCCTTGGGTGTCAGCCTCATGTGATACTACCCTACACTTCACAAATGAGTGCATTTCCTTTATGTCTGTCCCTCTCTTTTTGACTCATTTCACTTAGCATGATACTATTTATGTCTATCCATTTATAATCCAAATTCATAACTTCATATCTCCTAACAGCAGCATAGTATTCCATTGTGTAGATGTACCAAAGTTTCTTTAACCAGTCATCTGTTTTAGGGTACTTGGGTTGTTTCCAGATTTTGGCTATTGTGAACAGTGCTGCAATGAATATATAGGTACAGATGAAAGACAGCATTTTTAAGGTGAGTTGCATTCTATCAGAAAGCCAGTCAATGGCAGACTAGCTATACCAATGAATGGGTCTATGCGACAAGATTATTGATAATTGAGAGTGATATTTTTCAAAGAAAATCATTTTATTACAATAAATATTGTTTGGAGAGTTTGGTGTAAATCAATCACCACTTCCCTAACAAATTAGCAAAATAATAATCTCCATTATGTGTATATAGTGGATTTTCTTTGTCAGGATATAGAAAATGACAAGATGTATTACTGCTCTAAATATAGTCACATACAGTTTGATCCCATGCTAGCATTATCTGGGTTAAAAATAGCAGATTTCTGGGTTTTATTGTTTGTTTGGAGGCTGCAATTGTCAGTACATAGAGCTTACTCCTGGTTCTGTGCTCAGGAATCACACCTAAAAGAGCTTGGTACCTAACGGAGTGTGGGGATTTAACCCAGGTAGGCTGTGTGCAAGGTAAGTACCCTAACTGGTATACTATATCTCTGGCACAAGATTACTATCTTTCAAATTAAAAAAAAAGATTTAAAGATTCTTTAAGATTCTTTAAAGATTCTTTAAGAAAGATGTTTATATGCTAGTTTTTAGTTAAAAACTACCCGTGGAAGGGACTTAGTGCCTAGAGATGAGGTAGAAGGGTGGGTTGGGGGTGTGCTCAGCTCACCAAGCATTTTGTTCAGTTTGGGGAGGTGAAACCCAGGGCCCAGAACTGCCACAGAAGGGTCCAAGCTTCCCAGATTACCTCTTACTTTATTCTCCTCTTCTGCCCACAGAAATAGCGAATAAAAAATTGAGCTAGACTGAGTCAAGGGTGTATACCTCTCCTGAAGGATTAGATTCTCTCTACTCAGATCTGTCAGATAGATGCTTTGGAATATGGAATCACATTTTATATATTTATATTAGCTGTTTCTTGACTCATCATCAACAACATATAGCTACTCAAGTGAACAGTTATATTTCATCGTTTTATTGTGTATTAGCAGCTCAAACAATTTTGTGAAATAAAAAAGGACAACTGATGATCTGGAATTTTATGTGGGCATTCCTAATTTTGAGATTTCTAAATATTTCAATTGAGCCTGGCAAGTTCCCCGTGGCATATTTGATAGGTCAAAAACAGTAACAATAACAGGTCTCATTCCCCTGAGCCTGAAAGGGCCTTCAATCGTTGGGAAAGACGAGTAAGGAGAGGCTGCTAAAATTTCAGGGCTGGGATGAATGGAGAAGTTACTGGTGCCTGCTCGAGCAAATCAACGAACAATGGGATGACAGTGATACAGTGATAAAAGTGAACTTTGTTCATTTTCATATTTTATTTTAGGTATCATAATTCTCAATAATTTTAATGGAACAGTTTCGTGCATAAAATGTTCCAGCACTACACCCAACACCTGAGTATCCTCTTACCTCCATCATTGTTCCAGTGTCCTCCTGTCTTACCTTTCTGCTACCCACTCCCCTGTCATGGCAAACTTCCTACTAGATACCAGTTCTCAATTTCTCTCACCTCTACGGAATTTTTATCCAATGATTGTATAAAAATTAGGTACTAGGTACTATTGTATTAGGTACAATTTTTAATTAAGAATTGTGAATTAAAAGTTGTTCACAATAGAGTTGCAACACTGATCCCACCACCAGTGTCTCTTTCCCTATCAGTGTCTACAGGTTCCCTGCCACGCCCCTGCCTGCCTAACCTGGCAGTCAGACAACAAATTAATTTCATATTATTTGCTCCAACAAAACTTATAGAAATTTCAAATGGAATTATCAGAAAATAAATCTAGTAATTGGTAATGAATACTTGTTATATAAGTTAACCTATGTAAGTAAAGAAAGTAAAATCATATCATTCAATACGGTACACAGACTACTCTCATTTACAAAACGAAGTTTTTCAACTCTGGCATCTAAAAATACTGCATTATATTTTATTTTGTACTTGAATCTTATTATGGTAACCAACATATCTTCTCTGTCATAAATGAAACATTTTTATACCTTTGACAAGGCTATAACAAAGTTATTTCATATTGCTTAATTAGTCCAAAAACACATTAAAATAATGGCAAATAGAATTCTCAGGAAATAAAATAGTAAATGTAAATTTGTGGAGATTATTTGTTATTTGTTTTTATCTTTTATCAATCTAGTAGAGGGCAACCATATGAACCATTAGTGACTACAATTCTTAGTGTCACCTGATGTAAACTTTTCCCTGTTCTTTAAATGAGCTCTTTTAATGTTCTTTTAATGTTTAATGTTTAATCTTTTAAAATTTAATCTTTTGATGTTCTTTGTAAAACTAGTTTTAAGGCTATGAAATCCTTAAGCTTTCCTGTCCAGGAAGTTCTGTATAGTTCCTTCAAAGCTAAATTATATTCTAGCTAGATAGAACATTCATGTTGAGGTGTTCAATTCATTGAGCTTTTGTACTATATTCTTCCATATTCTTCTGGCTTGTAGAGTCTCATTTGATAGATCTGTTGTATGTCTTATAGACTTTCCTTTGTATGTAAGTTCCTTTTATCATATTTGTGCTTTCAATACTCTTTCTATTTTCAGATACTGTCATTTTGAATATAATATTACTTTAAGTTTATATATTTGGGTCTATTTTTACTGGGACTCTTCAATACTCTTGGATCTCAGAACCTATAATGATTAACTCTGGGAAGTTATTATTGATGATTTCCTTAATTATTTTTTCTTTCAGTACATTTTCCTTCCTGTTCTTCAGGGGCTCTGATAATTCTTACATTGCTTTTCTTGAATTCACCCCATAGGTCTCGGTTTGCTGTTCATTTCTTTTCAGACCATTTTCTACCTTCTGCTGTTTCCTGGCAGTTTCTTCCTTCTCATCTTGGAGCTTCTAAATCTTTTGCTCAAGTTCTGTTGTTCTGCTGGTCAGAGATTCTATTATCTTTTTAAATATAATCTATCATGTTCTCAATTTTTTTTTACTTTCTGACTGTAGATTTTGTTAAAACTCAACTCTTGTAGCTTGGTGATCTTTGCTGACACCCGTGGTATTGTTTTTTTTGAAGTCGTTGAACATCCTTATCATAGTGTCACTAAAAACTGAAGATTTACTGGCATTGTTTATGTCTTTAGTGAAACTGTCTTCACTCATTCAACTTGGTGGGGTTTTATGTGTATTCCTTATTAGTATTTTTGTTGTTGTTCTTGCTGCGCTAGTGGTTAGATTTTGTAGTTTACCTCTGTGGAAGAGGCTGATGGGTTAAATTAAAGGTTTCTGTTTTCTCTGCCCCTACTCAAAGAATGACAGGAAGAATAACTGTGAACAACATGTAATTTGATGATATATATGTCGCTTCATACTAAGATGTATGCCTTTAACATAACACAAGTCAGGTGTGGAGGCTTCTGGAACCAAGCAGGAAGGAAGGCCTATCTTTTCCTGTTTGACCTCTGCTTCCCATTTGAAATATATCCAGAGATATCAACTGGAAATAATCCTCACCTGGGCTGGTGGAGCAGCAAGCGGAAGGTCAGGAAGGAACTCTGATGTGGCCCCTCAGTATGGGGTAAGTTGGATATGTCACGTGCTGGGACCCATTTGATAAGGAGAAGCTCTGCCTCCTGTATGAGCTCTGTTTGCTGTTTGGAAAAGTTGAGTTATATAAGCCTAAGGCAAACCTCACCTGGGCTAGTGCAGCATCAAGCAGAATGTCATCTTCTTTATTATTTTTCTTTATATTCCATATATGAAAGAAATCATTTTTGATCTCTCCCTCCCTTTCCTCAACAAGATACTGCTCAGACCCAAGAACAGAAAATTGGATGACTTTTTTCCTTAAAGCAGAGTAGTGATATACTAGCTACTATGAAAAGTTCTGCAATCAACATAAAGTGCAAATGCATTTTTCTGAATAAATATTTGGAAGATGTGAGATAGATGAGAGAAAGTAGAATTGCTGGATTACATGAAATATCAATTAATAGTTTATTTTGAAGTATCACTGTATCACTATCATCCCATTGTTCGTTGATTTACTTGAGCAGGCACCAGTAACATCTCTATTACATTCAAACATGAGATTTGTGCAGCCTCTCCTTACTTGTCTTTCCCAATGATTGGAGGCTTTTACAGGGTCAGGGGAGTTAGACCTATTGTTACTGTTGTTGGCATATCGAATACACCATGGATAGCTTGCCAGGCTCTGCCATGCAGGCAGGATACTCTCGGTAGCTTGCTGGGCTCTCCAAGAGGTAGATAGATAGATAGATAGATAGATAGATAGATAGATAGATAGATAGATAGATAGATAGATAGATAGATAGACAGATAGATAGATATGTTACTTTATTTTGGATATGAATACACCACAGGTATCTTGCCAGGCTCTCCCAAGTGGGCAATAGACTCTCAGTAGCTTGTCAGGTTCTCTAAGAGGGGGAACTAGGCTATTACATGTTGCATGGCCACATTGTGGCCATGCGCCTCTGGGAGCTTGGTTTATAGTCTCTGGATGTTGGCCATTGATGGAATTACATAGAGCCGGGGGCAGTCTCTGAGTGTGACTGCCTCACTATTGGAAAATGGGGAATCTGGTTGGAGGAGGCCCTGTCCAGATTCGAGCAACCTTGGAGATCTCAGCTGGGTTCCTCAGCCGGCTCCCCCATGCGAGGGTTTATATTGAAGTATTCGTATTATTTTCCCAAACAGTTGAACTACTAAACAATTCCAGCAGTAGTGAAAGAAGGTCCCATTTTTCCCACATACAAACCAAATACTTATTGTGGTTGTTTATGATGCATATTAGTCTCACTGGTGCAAGATGATATCTCATTGTTGTTTTGTTTGTATTTCCCTGATGATAAGGATTTAAGAACTTTTTAATGCACTTGTCAGCCATCTGTACATCTTTGAGAAAGTTTCTGTTCATCTATTCAGCCCAAAATTTGATGGGGTTGGCTGTTTTGTCACTTTAATCTCTGCAGGTGTTTATCTGCGTTCGATAATAACACTTTGTCAGATTACTGGCAGGAAAGTATTGTATTCTAGTCTGTAGGATTTGTTCTTATTCAGGTTATAATTTTCTTTGCAGTGCTGAAGATTCTGAGTCTGATACAGTCTAATACATATATCTTTGCTTCCACTTGCTTTGACAATGGCATTGAATCACTGAAAAACCTTACATTAATTGCTGTGAAGTGTTCTACCTATATTTTTCTCATTATCATGTATGTATGAGTCAGATATTAAGATATTTATTCTGTTTTTATTTGAAATTTGTGCATGGAGTTATAAAGGGGTCTCATTTCATTATTTTAGATGTGACTGTCTAGTTTTCCCAGCACCATTTGTTAGAGAGGCATTACTTGCTCTACTTTAATGCTCTAAGCTTCTTTATCAAAGATTAGCTGTCCATATTTCTTTTGCATTCACAAAAAAAGTGTTAGGAAGAATTTGTTTTTCAATATTTTGGAAGATTTTGGGAATTACAGGCAAAATGCTTTCTTTGTGAGGAGTCACTAGTGAATCAGCCTGGATTGCGTTGTTGTTCTTGTGGAGGATTATAATTTCAGTTTCAATGCCTTAATCTCTCCTTTATCTTTGTTACGTTTTTACTTCTTCCAGATTCATACTTGAGAGGTTACATGATTCCAAGAATGTTTCCATTACTTTTAGGGTGACATTTTAGAGGCATGCAGTTATTCATAGTAATCTGGCATGATCTTCTGTATTTATAATATTTAATTTTGGTTTGGGAGCTACCTCAGTGATGCTCAGGGACTACTCCTGGCTCTACACTCAGGAATTATACCTGGAAGTGCTCAGGAGACCATATGGAATTTCTGAGGTTTAACCCAGGTCAGCCACTTGGAAGGAAAGTGCCCTTCCTGCTACACAATCTCTCTTATCCCTGATTTCTGAGATGTGTGTTTTAATTTCTCTCCTACCACCTCTAATACAATTTGTTTGCATTTTCCATTTTTTTCTTCTTGAGTGTCAGTAAGAAATTGGCAATCCAAAATTATTTTAAAAACAAGTTCCTTTTTTCATTGGCCATTTGAGTTGTTTTCTAGGTTTCTGTGTCATTTATTTCTGCTCTAATTTTTATTTTTTCTTTCCCTCTGCTTATTTTGGAATTACTTTGTTGTTCTTTACCTACTTTCTAAAGGCTTTAGATTACTTTTTTAATTAATATTTTGATATGTATTTTTTTCATTTTAATCCATCTGTTTTATGGAATCAGCATGAGATAGATATACACACTTGCAAAAAAAATTGTTCATGATTTGGTGTAAGTCATGTAATGTTCCAACACCCATTCATTTACTGGTGTGCATTTCCCACCACAAATGTTCCCAATTTACTCTCACCACCCCCAAGTTCCCAAATCAGCCCAAATCTATGACAGACACTTCTCTCCCCTTCCTCTATATTTCTCTTTGTCTTGCTCTGAGATTATTTTAGAATTATCTATTAAATTTCATTCCAGAATTCTGTCCAGTGGCTTAATTCTTGCACATTAAAAATGCAATTTTCAGGGGCCAGAGAAATAGCACAGGGGTTACGGCCCTGCATGGGCCGCAGCTTTGTTCTCGCCCTGGCACTATACTGAATACCTCTTGGTGTGGTCTCCCAAATAAACAGAACCAAAATATTCGATGCAAATACATTTTAATATTTGTTAATGCAACTATTTTTCAATGTTTTATTACCTAATCAACATAATACTTTAAGCTGTCCATTCAGTTTCAGAAAGAGCAGTGGAATTTTTCATGCCTTCCTCTATTTATATCCTATCATATTACCCCTTTCATTTGTCTCTGTGAAGCTGGCTCAAAGGAAATTAAGCACTATACTCAGTTGAAACAGACAGACTCCTCTGAGTTTAGGCTGTTTAGATTGCAAAGATCATCGATTACCCCAAAGCATAAACAAAGAAGATAACATGTAGAATGCCCCTAAATCAGACATAATTTTGATTTACAAATATATTGGTGTATGATTCAGAGAAAAAGATTATAAATTAAATTTATTTACCACCCTGGTGTCCAACAGTCTTTAATATGTCGCTTTTTAGCATATACTTCCAAGTCTATTACCTATATAAAATGATCTCAGTGACTATAAAGGTGAGACGTTCTCTAAGATGTTAGTCCATCATCTTCTAGTCTGCTGATTTCTTGCTAATAAATTTCTATCTTTACTTGATAGCATGTGTCCTTATTGATTACCATCGTCAGTGACAGAAGAGTCACAAATTCTTCATTAGACCTTTTGATTTTATTATCAGTGTATTCTTTAAATTCCATTCAGAAGATTTTATATATAGACAATATTCTACAATGTTCTGTCATGCAATTCAAATGCTGTCTTCTTTGTAATGTTGCTATTATATCTCCCTAAAGAAACATATATATATATATATAAAGGACTTTCTACTCCAAATTACTGAATACATATTTATTTTCAGCTACTGAGATATTTTTCAACATGGATCACATGCTGAGACACAATTAATTGCTTTACCCCTTTAGTTTTATGTTTAGTTTCTACTTTTGTGACTATGTGTTTTGAGAATATACTTGGTATAATTTCTTTTTTTTAATTTTTAAAATTTTATTGAATCACTGTGAAATAGTTACAAGCTTTCATGTTTGGGTTACAATCTCACAATGATCAAACACCCATCCCTCCACCAGCGCACATTCCCCACCACCAATATCCCAGTTATATCCCCCCTTTCCCAACCTCCCCCTGCCTCTAAGGCAGACAATATTCCCCATACTCTCTCTCTACTTTTGGGCATTATAGCTTGCAACACAGACACTGAGAGGTCATCATGTTTGGTCCATTATCTACTTTCGGCATGCATCTCCCATCCCAACTGGTTCCCCCAGCCATAATTTTCTTAGTGATCCATTCTCTATTCCATCTGCCTCCTCCCCTCCGCTCATGAAGGAGTCTTCCAGCTATGGGGAAAACCCCCGGCCCTACTTGGTATAATTTCTAATGGAGACATTCCTGGTGCCCGCTCGAGCAAATCAATGAACAATAAGACGATGGTGCTACAGTGCTGCAGTGGTTTATGGATGACTGATTTGCATGACAGAACATTGGTGATTAGAAAAACTTAATCAACTCTTCCTAAAATTTTTGATTTATTTTTTAAAATTTTTATTGAATCACTATGTGGAAAGTTACAAAGTTCTCAGGTTTATGTCTCAGTTATACAATATTCAAACACCCATCCCTTCACCAGTGCCCATATTCCACCACCAAAAACCCCAGTATACCCCCGCCCCCGCTCCCCCCACCCTCAACAGTATAACTGATGAATTTCACTTCATTTTCTCTTTGCCTTGATTATGTTCCATATTTCAACACAAAACTCACTATTGTTGTTGGAGTTTCCCACCAAGAAAGACAGCCCTACTACCAAGGAAGCATTTGATAATTAGTTTTCCATTGCTGAGAATGAAGAGATATGTAGCCCCACTTCTCCAAGTACATAACGCTTTTTTTTGGGGGGGGTTAGGAGTCTTAGAAAATGGCTCCTGCCATGTGGATGCTGCTGCCGCCGCCATTTTCCGTGCAAGAAGACAGGATGGGGAGGGAAGATCCACCCCTGGGCAGTACGGAGTTGTAGCCCAGTTCACAGTCCCAGTACATTGCTATTAGAAGCTGTGCTGGATGCCCGAATGTGTTAGGTCTCTGGAATCAAAGTCTTTAGGCACAGAGGGTCCCAATTTTTTATTTATTTTGCACAGTCATATGAGATGACAAGAATAGGTAAATTTTCTATAGTTTTCTTTTCCTTTAAACTGACTACAATTGTCACAGCAAAGGTCCCACTTATGTTTATTATACTGAAATTAATGATTGACTCTTAATTTTCTTTATAAGGCCCTCAATTCATACATTGTCTTATAAAAGTATCCACAAATTAAGACAACTTAAGTTAGTAACTAGCATTTGAAGTAACAAGTCATAACGAACAGAAGAAAAATAGGTGCATGATATATTAAGTACTATTATCAAAATCTGTACCATAAAGTTTGTAAGCAGAATAAAGACTGTTTCAAATATATTTCATTAGCACTGTTAAAAAGAACTGGTACAAGAATCTGGCAGGCCAAATAAATTATGCAGCTATGTACACAGTACCTTTGATTCTGTGTCACTCAACTTCACAGAGAAAATAGGCTTAGAGAGATTAAGGAACTTAGTGATGATTTATTAGCTAGTTAAATAGCAGAATAGGTCCAGATGATAGGTATTATCAGCTGATAGCTACCAGAGTGATAATACAGCCAGGTGGTTTAAGTTCTTACACACCGCTAACCTAGGTTTGATCCACGGAATCCCCTAATGTCCCCCAAGAACTGCCAGGAGTAGATTCTGAGTGCAGAGTCAGGAGTAACTGCTGAGTATTACTGGATGTAGCCCCAAAACAAAACAAACAACAAACAAACAAAAAATCAAAACAAAGCAAAAGATTTACCAGCTATCAAGTGGTAAAGGTAAGAATTTTTGCCATATCCAAGCACTCCAATTATGGTTAAATATCTGCCTAGACCTGTATTTTACAATACCTTAAAACTAAAGACACTAATATCTTTATAATAGCCAAAATATTTTACTATCACTCTGGTAGCTATCAGCTGATAATACCTATCATTTTTGCCATATCCAAGCACTCCAATTATGGTTAAATATCTGCCTAGACCTGTATTTTACAATACCTTAAAGCTAAAGACACTAATATCTTTATAATAGCCAAAATATTTTACTAAAAATTATATTTTGCTTATTACCTAACTTAAACTACAGATACAATTCTTCAAGAAGGAGACCCAAACTACATTGACTAAACTTAAAACTGTGCCTCCAAAAAGGAAGGCTAGAGGTTGGGAGGGAACCTGTGGATATGTGATGAGGGCAGGTCACTCTAATGGTGTGAGTTATGTTTGATCATTTTATACCTGAAATGCTACTAAGAACAACTTTGTAAATTATGGTACCTTAATACAAATAAAACAAGTACAAGAAAATTCGTTTTGATCCCAGACACCTTTTCCATATTATGTCATACAATTTTCTTCAATTAATTTGTTCTTCCTCAGATTACTATGTGTAATTTTTGCATTGCTTAATGTTTTCCCACATTGTCCCAATAAAACTTGAGTACTTACGCATTTAGCATGAAAAAAACATACATAAATGATATGAATGAATGGTTAAATGGATATATTTTAATTAATTATTGATAGCTTTTTTGTTTACATTTTTTAAATGCTTATATGTTTTAGGGGTACAATTTTACTATACCATGCCAATAGCTCTACTGTTATCCCGTTGTTCATCGATTTGTTCGAGCAGGCACCAGTAAGGTCTCCATTGTAAGACTTATTGTTTTTGGCATATTGAATACGCCACAGGTAGCTTGGCAGGTTCTGCTGTGCAGGTGGGGTACTCTGGGTAGCTTCCCTGGCTCTCCGAGAGGGACAGAGGAATCAAACTTGGGTCGGCCGCGTGCAAGGCAAACACCCTACCTGCTGTGCTATCACTCCAATAGCTCTACACTATATTTTATTTGAATCCCCTTCATTCTTTCAGTCCAGTCCTTCTTTTTGTGAACTAATTTTTGTGGAGACTAAATATTTGTTTTATTGGATCTTTCCAATACCCCCTGCTTTATATTCTCATTATCACATATGTGCAATATTATCTTATATTTGGCTTCTGACTTCTTTTGCTTAGCAGAATAAATTCATAAATACATAATACATAAATACATAAATGTCAAATTTCATCTTTTTCAATAGAAAACTTTAATGTTGCTCCTAATAAAATTCTTAGCAGCAATAAACTAGTGCAGCAAAATAGCAGTAACTTATTGTATATTGTATAAGTATACATGCAACATAATTTGCAAAGCTTCATATTTTCTGATTTTTTCTAGTATTTCATTCTTTATAAATATAAAATCACTTTTATCTATTTATGCATCGTTAGTTTTAGGCTGTTTGCAAATTTAGACTATTGCAAACAGTACTAATGTGAACATAATTGAACCTTCAGCAAAGATCTGTGTTTAAGAGGATTGCATGACAACTAAGACTGAATCCTCTCTCTTGAATACTAGACTTGGCAACCACATATCAACTTTATTAGTTTTCCCTTCTATGTTGCCAATGATAACATAAACATAGTCTGTAATACAAACTTTTATTTTATGGGATATATATTCTTCCTTTTTAACATGAAAGCATACATATTTCAAAACTAAAAATAATCACATACTTTTTAAAATTTTGTCCTGACCATTATATTTTATATTGTGAAGTTGTTTAAGCAGATTTTCAGTTCTTTCATTAAATTATTTCCCATTTTGCCTATTGAGTCTGGACTTCTTTATGGTCTAATTTGTTTTAATTTTACATAATATAAAAATTGAGAGTGAAACCCAACATGGATCACATACGGAAAGCTGCACAAAGATGATGCTTGTCAGACAGTAAGAAACCACTTTATACACTATAGCTCTTGCTCTGCTTTGCATTCTACTACAGCAAATATAGAGTACCAGGTGTTTGTTGGAAGACTCTTGCTTTCGAGTCTAAACGTGCACCATAGAAATTTCTTTGCAGAGGTTGAGAATATAGTACAGAGACTGTGGTACTTCCCTTGCATGTTGCAGACACTGCTTTAATCGCCAGCTCTGCATATGATTACTTGGGGATTATCAGGAGTGATCTTTAAGCAGATCCAGGAGTAAGCCTTGAGCACTGTCAGATTTGGGCCCAAACTCTGTTGCCTCCTAATTCAATCTTTTTTCCAATTTTAGCATTTTTCTCCACATAGAGATTTATTAGAGATTTATTTCTTTCTGAAATCAACTATCACTCAAACAAGGTACCAAAGGAAAAAGGAGAAGAAACCCTATTAACTAGAATTATAAATGTAATGTACAAAGTTATAACCAATACGACAAAAATGCGAAGGATCATATCAGGCTACATATATAACATATCTTTAAAAAATCTTTATTTATATCCTGCATCTTGAAATAAGCTTAATAATTATTTCATTTATGCATCATTTAACACCAAAATTGAGAATCAAGAAGAAATGGCCAATTTTTATAATTTGACAATCTTCCTATATTGAATAAGAGGTAACAGAAAACATGAATAGACCAACTGTCAGCAGTAAAACTGAGACACTAAGTAACTGTTCCCCAAAACAAATGCCCATTTTTAGATAGCATTATAACTGTATCAGTCTTTCTGCGGTTACTTATTTCCTATCCTTCTCTAGTTCTTTCATAAAATTTTAGAAAGGAAATTTTTCTAAACACATTTAGTGAGGTCAAAATTACTCTGACATCTAAAGAAGACAGAGACATAACAAATACTAAACTATATATCAATACCATCAATAAACTTAGATACAAACATCCTCAAGAAAATCTCAGTGAATGGAAATTAGCAATACAAGAGGATAGTCCATTTATTCCAGGCCAGCAAAAATGGTTCAACAAATACAATTTACTTACTTTATGTCAAACACAAAAAAGAAAAGGTTATCTTATGTGTATAAATTCTTTTGACAAGATTTGCATTTTACTTATGATAAAATAGTTTTGAAAATTAAGATAGTAGAGAAATACCACTTCAAAGCATAAGTTATATGAAACAAGCACCCAACATTGAAAATGAAGAAAAATGTAAAGTATTTTCTCTAAGATCAGATAATTATAAGATATTTTTTTGATCTGACAGCAAAACTGAGATTATGGGGGTGGGGTTCTATTGAAGAGGGAGAGATTCCAATGCATTGTAGTAGTTAGATAGCTATAATTTGTTAGAGAGTACAGTGTTATAATGGATATTAAAAGTTATGTCCCTGCAACATATAGTTCCATAAAATAAATTTACCCCATAAGTATTAAAGTAAAAGCAAAATTAATAAGTAGATGAATATTAATAGTTAATCAACTCTCTTATACTTTCTGCTTACAGCTCATTATACATTATGCTATGTATAATTTTAGGATTGTTGTAAATTTTGCTTAACTTACCACATTTATTTCTTACACTTCAGTGATTCCTGAACGATGTCCACTCTAAAACAAATCTGTCACTGATGTTCACATTACAATAATATACTGTGAATTTTATTTTATCTTTGTGTTATGTGTGTGTCTTCTTTCATTTAGTCAGAATGTGAAGACTTTATCACTTCTTCAGTGCTGTCTGACAATGTGAAAATCACATTGGAATGACTCACAAAACAATAATATTAATTCAATGTAGCTAATTCATGATACATTTGCAAAGTTTTCAGAAATTTATGGTTCATTGCCAAAGTTCTATCAGGTGCTTGGAGAGGTCCCATCTAAGTAAGGTACATGAGATTGGAATTTTACTAGCTTTAAAGAAATTATAACTTTGGGTGACATTTTTAAGATTTCCCAAATTTAGGACAGCAACTGCAAAATATATTTTGAATTAAGAAGATATTTGACTTGAAGACATAAATTGAAGAAATATAAAGCATTAGCATTTTTAAATAAAACTTTAGAATAAATTTATGCATTAAAATATGTTAATGGCTCACGATCAGCTGATCTCCTTGGTACAAACTATACATGTCTTTACAAATTTTCATTAAATACAAAACCACAAAATGGTAAAAAAAGACACATTTGATAAGGGAATGGTTAATATTCATTTATTCATTAGAGGTAATTAGCCGCTCACAATAATGTTTTAAATACTTTCCCTAAATTTTGGGTACCTGTAAATACTATGGTTATTGTTTTGTTTTGATTCATATTTAATTATTCAGATTAATATATTCTAAGGCACTGTCCAGCCTGTGAAATTTATGAACGATAAAAATTCTTAGAAGAAATTGTGCTATCGTGTTAAAAAGTGTATAATGCAGATCATTTTAGAGTTTATCGGATAACTTGCCTTGCAGCTAAATTGTTCATGGAAGGCGGAACTTTGGATCATACTATCAAATAAACGCTTAGAGCAAAGTTTCTCCAGAGGGTAGTTTTGTAGGAAAGTCATAAACTGAAACATGTATTTTTATCACTAGTACACTAACCTTGCCAGCGGCACACCTTGTAGAATTTTGGAGAATCTCATTTACTTTCTAAAAAGTGACACTAAAAATTAACTGATGCTAATCAGAAGTAAAATTCAGGATCAAAAGATATTTCTGTTTTCTTTCTTTCTTTCTCTTCCTCTCTTTCTCTCACTCTCTTCCTCTCTCTCTCCTTTCTCTCACCTCTCTTTCTCTCTCTTTTCTCTCTTTCTCCTTGTCTTTCTCTTTCTCTCTTTCTCCTGTTCTTTCTCTTTCTCTCTTTCTCCTGTTTTTTCTCTTTCTCCCTTTCTTTCTTTCTTTCTTTCTTTCTTTCTTTCTTTCTTTCTTTCTTTCTTTCTTTCTTTCTTTCTTTCTTTCTTTCTTTCTTTCTTTCTTTCTTTCTTTCTTTCTTTCTTTCTTTCTTTCTTTCTTTCTTTCTTTCTTTCTTTCTTTCTTCCTGCTAAGGAACCCAGGTTTCATATATGCAAGACATGTGATTTGCCCCTGAATCATATTCCTTGACCCTGATCTTTTGTTCTAACAATGAACATATTTACTCAGTAGATACAATCCAATTAACTTATACTATCTTGAATTGTTCATTAATCAACATAATAATGGACAATGCATCTGTACATTTACAGTGACCCATTTTATTTTATTTTTCTCTGTTTTTTTTTCATGGTTCTAAGAGAATATATTTGGCTTTGTGTTCAGGCTCACTCCTGACTGTAATTTCAGGGACACATTCAGGGGTGCCAGGGATTAAACTTGTGTCATCTGTGTGATTCAGGGTTTTCATGCCCCAAATAACCCAGTTTTATATGTTCTTTGTATTTTCAGTTTTAGAGAAATATTCTGAATGAAAGTCACATATTTAATCAACTTATATCTGACTTGGAGTGTCAAGATAAATGAAATGACTCAGGGTAAAAGAGATGAAAATAAACAATGCATTATATAGACCATTATATATATATATAAACAATGCATTATATAGACCATGTTGGTATCCAGATTAGAACCAAATCCATTTTTAAACATGCTTTGAGATAATGTGATAACCTGAATTGCGGACTGAGTATATATGTTATAGGAATATGGGAACACTGATGGAGGGAATTTGATACTAGAGGTGGGATATGTATAAAAATATTACAAGCCTAAAACTGAACTGTCAATAAAAATTTGTAAATCACAGTTCATTGATTAAATAATATATATTTAATTTTATTGATTCACCATGAGATATATTTACAAGCTTTCATGTCTGAGTTACAATAACACAATGATCAAACACTCATTCCTCCTCCACCAGTGAACATTCCCCACCACCAATATCCCCAGTATACTCCCATCTTTCCCACTCTCCCACTGACTCCATGGCAGACAATATTCCCCAGATTAAATAAAATATATTTAAATGACAAGAATTATAAATTTTATGGCTTTGATAATGGCATAGTGTTTGAGTTAGTAAAATGTGTATATCATAGGTTCTTGCTTGTGAATGGAACTAATGATATCTAGTATTTAAACATATAAACATATACACATACAGAGCTGGAGAATGATAAAGGAAACAAAAATGACAAAATCTTAATGGTTATTTAAATAAGATAAATATAGACACAGGATTCATGTCTGCATCTGTCTCAGTGTGGAATTATAGAAGCTTAAGTTTTCTTATCACCATTGTTATCCTTATCCCCTTTCCCTCAGTCGCATGTGTGTTTTGGGCCCTTGTCTCTATTGACCAGAAGTCTCTGAGCTATAGACTGAAGAAAGAATGTGTAACTCCCTACAAATACATTATGGACATGTGTCCAGTTCTAATGCATGTGCATATCACAAATATATTTATTTAATTTAATCTCTTACATATAATAATATAACTGATGACTATATTAATATTTTATTAATAGTGATAAAGTACTTTGACTTAATAAAATATTGTAACAATGAATATGACACATTGAACTTTACTCTGTGGTAGCCATTGTAATAATTGCTTCACTTACACTATTTTCATTTAATCTTCCAATTAGCTTTGTGAGGATAATACCTTAATTTCATAAATAATTAACTGAAGTAAAGAATCTTTTTTCTGGGTGATTCTATGTGCCGATATTTTTTGTTTTGCTGTTATAGTTTTCCTGGCTTAGTTCTGTAATTACTTGATTCTAATTAAAACAGAGAAAGAACAAAAAGGGAATTAAAATATATTTCCTTTGTCCTTTGTGTTAAGCAGAAAATGTGCTAATTGTTTTTATAAATGTTATACTTCTGAGGTAATTATAATAATTATTTTTTTTCTCAGTACTAGAGGTGAGAAACTGAATGGCAACCTTGTCACGTATGCAAGATCACGTAGCTGGTGAATGTGTATTTTTCTCTCAAATACTGTTAAAAACTCTATCCATTTTCTTGTAGATAATCTGGTAATTCAAAAATTAATTAAATTTAGCAGGTTTTAACATTAAAAAGACTAGATGATGGCAAAAGGATTTGGGAGGAAAGAGAGAATGGGATACAAGTAATGTTAAAATCTGAGCTGCCATTCAGGTTCAAGACAGACCAGGACAGAGGCACAGGGGGGTTCCAGGTCCACATGGCCATGAGGAGAGCTTGTAATTGCACTAACATATGCAAATCTCTTTTGTTTTGGGGCCACACCCAGCGGTGTGCAGGGATGATGCCTGGCAGGTCCTTGGGCACCCTGTGTATGTGCTGGGGAGTCAAACCTGGGTGGGCCGCGTGCAAGCACGTGCCTTACCCTCTGACCCTGAGCTCCTGAAGAATTAAGGAACAGATATTTGGGATCTGGAGCAGATGGTGTGGCGATCTCAGTAACTGGGATATTGGGGACTTCACCAGATGAAGCAAGGCCCACCCATCTCTCCAGTTCAAGCCCACTGTGGCTTGGTTTTACTTCTGGAGTTCTTTAGGTGGAATGACACATATGGACTCCTTTTATCCGCCATTTCTTAGCATATTTGTTGTTGATTTTTACCTTGTAAAAAAAAAAAACCTAATGATTCTGAGTGACGATCAACGGGATGATGATGATGATTCTGAGTATCAATAGTTTCTTTCATTCCTATCTTTTGCTAAAGAACATTCCATTGCGTGGGTACACTTCAGGTTGTTTATCCACTTCCCTTTGCAGGGAGATTAGTTTGTTTCCATTTTTGGCTGTTGAAAATAAAACTGGACAAAGGTTTCATGTGGATATTTTTCTGGACAAATTTTTTGTGTGGATATTTTTCTTAAGAGTGGATTAGCTAGGGTGCTGGAGAGAGAGTACAGGGGTTTTAAAGTGTTCTCCTTGCGTCTGCTGACACCAGTTCATATGGTATGTGGTTCCACAGCACCAGTATGGGTCACTTTAAAAAATGCATTTATTTTTATTTTTGTGTAGCAGCCAGCAGTGCTGTCAAAACCAGGAATAGCTCATGGTGTTACCCAAAACCCCATCTTCTTCCCTGAAAAGAGTGGAGTAACTAGGTAATTGATAATAAAGAATATATTAGGGGCCGGAGCGATAGCACAGCGGGTAGGGCGTTTGCCTTACATGCGGCCGACCTGGGTTCGATCCCCGGCATCCCATATGGTCCCCCAAGCACTGCCAGGAGCAATTCCTGAGTGCAAAGCCAGGAGTAACCCCTGAGCATCGCTGGGTGTGACCCCAAAAAGCAAAAAAAAAAAGAATATATTAATATTAATGAATAAGAAATTGCCAAACTTTTCTATTTTGGGGGCAATATTTGCAAAAATTTTCACATTTTTGAGTTTTAGTTCTGTATTGTCACCCTTTGTATGCTTTGGCTATTCTAGTGAGTATTCTGTTCATTGGGACACTACGCCAAGTTTTTTGACTCACAGCACTCCAGAGGGGGATGGGTGAGAACCTCCCCAGCCCCAAGGGACCCAGCCCTGGCAGCATGCAAGGCAAATGTCCTACCCGCTGTGCTATCGCTCCAGTAGATATATCTTGTAGAATTGCTCCCTCGTTCTTAATTTCTCTACTTAATAGAAATCAGTGATAGGACTAAGTGATCTATAATATTTCTTCCAGTTTTAGTGCATAACATTTTAATGACATAAATATGATAATATTTTAAAGTTGCTTTATTATTGATTTTGGCATATTCAGAGAATATATAAGCACACAAGATAGTGCTTTCCTCATACACATATTCTGATCTCATAATTTTGGCTACATTTGTAGCCAACAGAAAAGTGAACCTAATTATATGTGAGCTTGTCCTTGTTCAGACATAGTTGTTAACAACCATAGAGATAAAAACTGATTTGTGACACAATTGGCGCTAGATAAACATCTTTTCCATAGATGTTCCTTGACTCCTAAATCAAAACAACTGCAAGATTTTATGTTAATTAGTTCTTTATTATTTCTGTAATAGCCCCACTTGATTAAACAAAAACATATGTGTTGAGAAGAATTCATTTTTGTACTTCATCATACATTAAAAGTTCATATTCATTTATATTATAGAATTAGGATAGTGAAAATAAGTCTATTAAAAGACACCACCTTTAGTCTGACTTCAAAATGTCTCACAGTTTTAGCTAAGCTAATAATACAAAATACAATTTTTTTATTACTGGATCAAGGATATATTTCTTTCCCTGGATAATAATACTTTCTCTGAAATTAAAGAGATCTTAGTCTTCGAGAAAGAGTATTCAGGGCAATTCTCTGAGTACATAAAATTATGATACTTCCTAATGCAAAAAGAGTAATTGTCCTGAGTTGCTATTAATTTCAGAAGCATAGGGGCTTAAAGCATGCCTCCATTTTACTTTTTGGGTCACACCCAGCGATGCACAGGTGTTACTCCTGACTGTACACTCAGGAATTACTCCTGGCGGTGCTCAGGGGATCATATGGGATTCTGGGGATCGAATCCGGGTTGGCCGCGTGCAAGGCAAACACCCTACTCGCTGTGCTATTGCTCCCGCCCCAATATGCCTCCATTTTAGAGACTCAAAATTCATGCATTATTATTCTGTGTGTAAAATGCAGGCCACATTTCTACCTCTCTATTCTCTTTTTCTCTCACTCCCTCTCTCCACCCTGATTTATATAAAATATATCTAACTGTAAACATTTTCTATAGACACAGACATTCTAACAATCTTGAATCCATATCTCCTTTACTTAGCAGAGAATCTTTTTATCATTTCATATAAAATTTATCGTATGACTAATATTAGCCAATCTCCACTAAAACAACTCAACTGGAACATACATATTTATTTTTCTAATTTGTCTTAGTAGATTTTAAAATATATGATTCTTTGTCTATGTTAATTAGTAGTATAGTGACAATTCAACAAAAGTTAAGCAAAATAGCTTGGATATTATTAATTTTTCTCATTTAAACAATGGAAGCAGGTTTAATTAATATTTCTGCCTATTAACTTTATCTTACAAAAGTTCAAGTTCTCAAGAAAAGACTATTTTTATCTTCATATATATGCATTTATTTTATACATGTTTGTGTGTTTATATTTACTGTCTCTATATAATTAAAATTCTCTCTATCTTAAAATATGGGTCTGTTATGAGTAAGTCATTTATAATTATAAAAATATTCTGGTTAAAAAGTGGCACTTGAGGGACTAGAGCAATAGCACAGCAGGTAGGGTGTTTGCCTTGCTCGAGGCCGACCCAGGTTCGATTCCCAGCACCCCATATGGTCCCCTGAGCACCGTCAGGGGTAATTCTTGTGTGCAGTCAGGAGTAGCCCCTGTGCATCGCCGCGTGTGAGCCCCCAAAAAAAGTGACACTTGAAGCGAATAAAGTATTTCAATAAGCTTAGAAATGCCATGGAATAAGTCACTTTTGCAAAATACTGCCTATGTTAGTTCCAGAGGAAGTCAGTTAAATTTTCTAAACAATTCTGTAACCACATATAAATAAAATAATTTGAAATGGTTTTGCAGAACTATGATCAGCACACATATACATTAATTGTTGAAATTTGTTTCTATATATATTCATGAGTGGAGAAAAATCTGCAAAGACATATTTTGTTGTATTCCTTTGCACATTTACTACATAATTCAAAAGCTTCCTAAAAGGAAAAGAATTCTTGATTTTCTTCACTGTACAATCCACTTGGTTTTGTAAATCTAGGCTATTCATTTGGTCTAGACCATTGCTTTGAAGAGTGTCAAGTATTTTATTATATCACACTCATGAAATTAGCATACCTGTATGATTAAAAATATTTTTACAAGAATTATCCTCCTAGCCAGCACTGATTAAACTGTCCACAGGAATATTTCATTGATGGAAAACTTAGATCACTTTCTATATTAAGATATTTCCCTAGAGGACTATAGTCTACATTTGTTATACTTAAAAGATAAAGTACATTATTAACTTGGCCCACACCTCAGCTCCTAACCTTCTGTTTGCTACTCTCTGCAATTTAGGTGAGGCTAGTCTGGTGATTGTCACTGGGTCTTTTCCAGTATGAGAAACAGTTTGGAACTTCCCTTACACCGTGGTCCTAGCAGACTTTGAACCAATCTGCATTGTATTAACTGGACATGCCACAGTTCCTGAAGCAACAGATCTACCCAGCAAATTATACTTTATGTCATGTGGCGAAGACAGGAAGAAAGGAAGACAGGAACCCTTTGTTTAAACCCTCATCATCATCCAGGGGAATCGAGCTAAAAGAATCACAATCAACACAGCAATTATAATAGTAAACCAATGGGGAAATCAAATAGTAAACCCTCCAAGATTTATGAGTGAAAACAGTATCACCAGAGACACAAACAACAAAAACAATTTCAATAACTCCTTCGATAGTGACTTTAGTGACACCAAGATGAGGATTTTTAACAAACTTGTAAAATTATGGCACAGATAGTCAGTGAAGCACAAGAAAATATGAGTAAAAATGAGAAAATTGGGAGACAACAAATAGTGGAAAATAATCTAAAAAGAAACTAATGGCATACCAGAAAACTATTGATGAAATAGAAAGGAAAAATATAAGAATCATCAGAGTTCCTGAAGAACAGAAAGGAAACTTTGTTGAGAACATGACAAAGATATTATCAATAAGATTTTTCAGAGTTGTTGAATATGAGCACTTAGATCTTAAAGGCATATAGGGTACCAGTAAAAATAGACTAAGCTAGCAAAACTATAAGACACAGTGTACTCAACAAAAGACAAAGACAGAGAAAATAACATAAGCAGGACTATTACAAAAGTGACTTACATATAAAAGTATATTTGTAATATTTACATCAGATCTATCAAATAAGACTCTTGAGCCAGAAGGAAATGGAGGAATATAGCACAAAAAAGTCACAGAAATGAACACCTCACTAAAAATACTCTACTCAGCTAGATTATCATTCAGATTTGAAGGAATTATGCAGTGCTTCATGGACAGGCAATAGGGTAAGTAATTTATTGCCTTAAGATCAGTTTTTCAAGAAGCATTAAAATGCATTATTAAAGGACTGTACAAACTTCTGAACACATGACATTGAAAATAGCACTCACTAAAAAATTCCAAGTTTGCTAAGATATTTTTAAAATTTTAGTAGTAAGCTAATATCTCACTAAATCCTCATCTTGGATTGTTCTATTTCTGATCAGCTATTTTACATTCAGTGATTTTCATTGCAATCTTTTACTTGTTATTTTAAACAATTAAGCAGTATCTATGATATAATATTTTCTGTTACAAAACCAATATTCTATTTCATAGGATATTATAAACTCTACTTTTATATGTCTATCCAAAAATTTCTATTTAAATTTTCTTAATTATCCTCACTCTTACTAAATTTTACTTTTTACTTTTTATACTTTCATGGAAAGTATAAAATTTGTTAGCAAAGAATTTTTGTATGTTCTATTTATGAGAGGGATGACATGATAATTACCAAAATAAGACCCTAGTGTAAAATAAAATTTAATGCATATATTTTGAGGCCAGAATTGAAAGCTTATTTTAAAGAGAATAGGCAGATACTAGTAAGTGATTTCAGTTTCTTTATTTACATAGTTTAAGAGAATTAGCAGTCAGTCATCAGAAATTGATTTTATTGATTTATTTTCTGACAATGCAAGTTGCCATACCTTTAAGATTTGTTGGAACAAGTAATATGAAATAAGATTTTTATATGCCTGCAAAGGGGGCTGGCTAGGAGGGGGCAGGGAAACTTAGGATACTGGTAAAGGGAAGGGGTCTTGGCCATGGGATTGGGTGGTGGAGCATTGTACGAGTGAAATAACTATTATGAGTTACTTTTTAAATCATGGTATCTTAAGTAAAGCAGAAGTAAGAATTTTAAAAATGTATGTTTCCACAATACATAAATAGGCATTATTTTTCTTGATTTTACCCACAAATCTTATTTTTTGTATCCTTTCATTTGTTCCCAAAAGTTATAAGTTTGAAAGCTTGTGTTGATATGAACTAATGTGCTTTTTTATGTGGATTTTCTTTCCAGAATACTAAAGGAGCAATGACAAGGAACAAGGTATAATTTGCTATAAGAGCACAAAGAATGTACCAGGTTTGTGAATTCTAAAACTAAGTTCAAATTTTAATAATGGGATATATTTCTCTGCTTTCTGATGAGGTAGCTCAAAATACAAAAAATACAGTTTTTTTTTTACTGTCAGAGAAACATAAGTGAATCGAAAACTATTTGAGAAGTTATTCTTCGTATAAGTTTTGGCTGAATCAAACTGAATATCTAAGAGTTGATGAGTCTTTATTATTGCTTGTTAAATGCATTTATCACTGCAAATTCGATACACCTTCATGTGTCTTCAGTGGTATTTTCCATCATCCTAAACTAATATAAAATGCACACCTAAAGAATCAAAGCCTAGTAATTTATCATTATGCCTGAAAACGAGAAAGAATAAAACCCATATTTAACTTATTTTAGCCGGTGAACACTTAGGGGAGGTGGATTCTGGTTATTTTAATTCAGGATAGCTGAAGACTAATGGTACAATTTTTGATTCACTACTTTAGGATGATAACACCAAGCTCCCAAAAGTATGTGGCCGCTTTGCGGTCACGCGACATCTTTTAGCCTATTTCTCCCTCTGGGAGAACCTGGCAAGCTACCGAGAGTTTCCTGCCCACATGGGAGAGCCTCGCAAACTCCCCATGTCGTATTCATATGCCAAAACCAGTAACAATGATGGATCTCATTCCCCTGACCTGAAAGAGCATCCATTGCGGTACCATTGGAAAGGACATGTAGAGAGAGGCTTCTATAATCTCAGGGATAGGACGAATGGAGTCGTTACTGAGACCACTCGAGAAATTTGATGATCAACGGGCTGATGATGATGATGATGGTGATGATGATGATGATGATGATGATGATGATTTTAGGATAGTACTGATTGCAAAGCAAAATTATAAAAACTGTACATAAATTTCAAATATGCTACCTGCCCCACAAACAACTTGCTCACCTATATTTTCCATTTCCTGGCACACCCAGCAGTGCTCAGGGTTTATTCTTGGGTCTGCACTCAGGGATCACTCCTGGTGGGGTTTGGGGGATTGTCTGGATTTCTGGATATTAAACCTGTGTCTCCTATATTAAAGACATTTCCCATATGCATTAAACTATCACTTCAGCCCCATATTTTAATATTTTCTAACACTATATCCCCTTCTTGCCCAATGCACGTGGAATTTTGCCAATTAAGTTGCCTGACTATAATTCAGGTAGATTACCAGTCTTTAATCTTGATTTTCATTGCATATATATGTATGTATGCATATATATGTATATATATAGTAGAGTTAGGAAATTTTGACGATGTAAGTTAACAATAGATTGAAATACCTGAGTAATTGGTTTTAGCCTTTTAAAACTTACATCTATGATCTTTGATTTGGTGTACAACAGATAAGATATTATGTAATTAGAGGATATTGGTTAGTGAGTTTTGGTTTTAAATCTATATTAAAAAAAATTTGATATTTAGAATATAAAAATAAATTTCCAAACTTTTAAATATGCCTAGGAATTTATCTCAAGATGTTAACATTTTAAAGAGGCAAATAACAATTCTAACCTTCATTGTAAATGTGTAGCCCTCAATTTAAATAGAAGTCAACCAGAAAATGAGCTATTGACATATTTCCGTGACCATCATAATAAATCTTATCTTTAATTCTAGCAACGTAATTTTCCTACACTGTCTTATCAATGCTTACCTTATGAATAAGATAACTGCTTCCCCAAAGAAATCCTCCTATGACCTCTTGTAAACATAAATTAACCCTATAATGTTTATAAGTAAAATGGCTTAACAACATTTTATCATCAAGATTGCCATAAAGAAACAGTCCATGAAAGCTCTTGTGGTATTAACACATAGAATACATAAAAATAAACAGAGTAGACCACCCCATAATCAGTCACATTGAAAAAACTTAACTGGAAAAAAATAGCCGTTACCTCAGGATTACTCAGCTCTGTGTAAGAAAGAACTGTGAACAAGGACAGACCTAAGGAGTGATTAACTGAGGTGAGGGAGTGAAGAAGCAGAGGTTAAATGAGGAAAAAGTACTGGCAAGTCCAGCAAACTGGTACTGGACAGAAAATGTGAACCTAGACTAAGAGGTTCTTGAATGCAAGGAAGTTACAAAGCATCAGTTTTCAAGCAACACTTGCTAATTCTAAAAGGGTTCAGGGGGAATAGATAGTGGAGTGCATAAAGTGCTTGCTTTGCATGCAGCTGACCTGGGTTTGATATGTGTCAACACATACAGTCTCCTGAAAGGTGCCAGGAGTTATCCTTGAGTTCAGTGACAGGAGTAAACCCTGTGTATAGCCAGGTATAGCAAAAAATCAAAACCAACCAAACTCAGAACTTGTAAGTTCCAACATGGTAGGCAGCTAAAGTGAGGGAATAGATATTACTAAGATAATCCATACCAAATATGGCTGCTTTCTGTTCCAGCCATCCTGATAGGATTTCCACGTAAGTCGATGTGACCCCCCAAACACAACAGATTTGTTCTGAGGTTATGTGTTACCTTTCTCAAATAATTTATATATATATGTATATATACAACTATGCAACTCCTGAGTTCATATATATATGTGTGTATATGTATGTACACACACATATATATATATATATATATAAACTCAGGAAATGTATAGTTTTGAGGTTTGTTAAGCTCAATATTTTTATTCACAAATCATCGAGACTAAGAGCAGCCAATCTTGTGGTAAGTTTCCCTCAGCAGGATAGCAGTCTTGGCTCCACCCAGCTGGGAATACAGACATGCCCCTGATCATAACAGACTCACACTTTTCATCCAACATTTTATGTAAGAGTGACCATGCTACCGGTCAGGTTTACAGCCAGTCATAGATGGCTCAGAACCAAAGAAAGCTCCCTGAAACTAGGTGCAATAAACATAGTATCAAACCTAAATTGGAGGACAATGCGATCAATGAGATAAAAAAATTTTGGTTTTGTGCCTGTTATCATGGCATCAGAAAGAGAAGGGGAACTTATAGACAGGATACAGATTTTCCTGGATTAGAGTTGTGAAAAGCCATTCCCAAGGAAGTAGCTAGGAGCTGCCACCTCATACTTGGTACAAGGTAGCTAATACCCAAGATTTTAATCCAATTCCTCAGGTCTGATTCAGAATAGTCATCTCCAAAATGGTACTGGCATACACAGAAATCTCTGAAGAGCTATGAATATTGACTTACTGGATAGCTTTAACTGGCTGCACAGACCATAATTTCCAGTCATCATTCAAATCAGTTGGAAAATGATTCATCTCAACTTCAAGATTTCAGCAACTGTCAACCCTGGACCAGATTTCAGGGAACCCAGACCTTCATGCTAAAGTACTTGATTCACAATTGCCATGTTTTCATATAGATACACAACAATCAGAGATAGAGGCACCAGTATTCTTGAAAGGATTTAATAAATCCTCATAAGGCAACTATGGCTGTCAAATACATGTAGACTAAAGTAACTAGAGTGATATTGTAAATAGGAGCACCAGACTATTGAATTTGGATGAGATGCCTTTATTCCCTGTACATTGTGGGAGATTCACATAGGATACTATGCACATGGAACATTATCCAAGATAGACACATGCTTGAACAAAAAAATACCTCCACAAATTCAAGAGCACAGAAATCATATCAACTATTTTCTCAGACCATGATTCACTAGAAGTGGAAGTTAATCAAAAACAGAAATGGAGAAACTACACAAACAACTGGAAATTAAATAGCATACTACTGAACAATCAGTGAGTCAGAGAGGAATTCAAGAGAAAATTAAAAGTTTCATGGCAACAAAATGAGAATGATGACATTACCAGAAATTGTGGGATACAGAAAAAGCAGTGTTAAAAGGAAAACTCATTGCTATGCAAGTGTTACTCGCAAAGGAAGGAAGGGCCCACATAAGTAAATTGACAGAACAACTTAAACTAGAAAATAACTAAGAAAAGGAGCCCAAAACAGACAGGAGGAAGGAAAATGATAAAAATCAAATCAGATATAAATAAACTGGAATTGAAATAGAAACAAAAAGATAAATATAACCAAGAACTGGTTCTTTGAAAATGTAGACAAGGTTAATAATCTGCTAGTAAGAATCACAAAGAAAGAGAAAGAACCCTAATAAATTGAATCAGAAATGAAAGAGGGGCCATCACAATCATTTGTATCACTTGTCATCCTGTTGATTTTCGATTTGCTTGAGCGGGCGCCACTAACATCTCTATTTGTCCCTGTTGTGTACTAGTGTAGCCCAATGGTATCTGCTCACTCCAGGAACACAAAGAGCTTCAAACCTTTCATTCAGGGGTTTGATGAAGAAATCTGACCATCTCACGGTCTTTTGATGTCCTGTGGAATCCAATCGATAAGAGCTCTAGTCCAGCGGTCATCTCCAAATCACATTACGTGTCCGGTCATCTGATTTATGAGCATTGGCAAACGAGACAGCATCACTAATTCTTGATCATCGACGAGGGTCGGAACTCTGGATTCCTTCTCTCACTTGAGTGAAATGTGATGCTCCAAGCATAGCTCTTTCAATTCCTCCTTGGGATACTGGAATAGTGTTCTCATCCTGTTTTCGTAGGGCCCAGATATCTGAGGTGTATGTTAGTGCAGGAAGAAAGGTGGAGTCGAAAAGATGTGCCTGGAGCCGGAGGTTCTTCGTCCTCTTATTTTTTTTTCCTTTTAAAATTTTTTATTTTTTATTAATACAGTATTTAAGGACAAGAACACACCATCTCCATTTATTGAGACATTTCCTGAGGATGATCAAGCAGCAAGGGCTTCTAAACCCGACCATATTTACATGGATGCCATGGGATTTGGGATGGGCAATTGCTGTCTTCAGGTACCGTTTCCCATGGAGAGGCCCCGTGTCCTCCTGCACTTTGCTTTTCTAACTTTTCTTCATGTATGCATGTTTTCTTTTTTCTTTTTTTATTTTTTTTAATTTATTTTATTGAATCACCAAGTGGAAAGTTACAAAGTTCTCAGGCTTATATCTCAGTTACACAATGCTCAAACACCCATCCCTTCACCAGTGCCCATATTCCACCACCAATAAAAACAAAAACAAAAGCAAAAACAAAACAAACAAAAAAAACAAAAAAAACAGTATACATCCCACCCCTCACCCCCCAACCAACCCAGTACGTGATAATTTCACTTCCTTTTCTCTTTACCTTGATTACATTCCAGATTTCAACACATAACTCACTATTGTTGTTAGAGTTTCAAAACAGACTCACTATTTTTGTTGGAATTTATCCCCTAAGAATACAGCTCTATTAACAGGGAAATATTTGATAATAAGTTTTCCACTGATGAGAATGAAGAGATAAAACGTCCGACATTTACGTAAATTACGTAAATTTACGACATTTACGGTTTACAATTTCTGTATTATAGTAATTAAGTCCGCGAAGATTTAAGTTTGAAAATGAATCATTTCCCTTCCTGGAACAGCATGTAGCCAAAGTTAGTTCACAGTCTCCATACATGGGTGCAAGCACTTGCTGGAACCCCAATTCCTAAAGCTGTCTCTGGTTCCTGCTCGTTCCACATCCACCGGCTCTGCAGAGGCATGGGCACCCAGGCCGAAAACCCGGCTGGCCGGAGCCGAGCACCGGCCCCGGCTCCTTCGTCCTCTTAACCACTTCTTCGACGTCTTGAAGGCATTCCATGCTGCTCTCTTCCTCCTGTGCAGTTCAGGTGCCAAGGCATTCCTCATGTTCAGTTCTCGACCCAGATACACATAGCTCCTGCATTCAGAGATGTTCATTGGGTTGAGAGCAAATGGAATGTCAGAGACTGGTTCATTTTTCATGAACATTATTTTGTTGACATTCAGCTGCAGTCCGACCTTTCCATATTCACAGTCAAAGTCGGCCAGCGTTCTTGACACTTGGCTAATGTTTGGTGTTATTAGAAAAATGTCATCAGCAAAGCAGAGGCATTGTAGTTGCTGACCATCTAACTTCACTCCCATTCCTTCCAATTTCAGTTGCCGCATGAAGTTCTTGAGGGTGGCACTGAAGAGATTCACTGAAATGGTATCACTCTGCTCAACGCTTTACGTCAATCATCACTTCCTTGAAGAATGGTGAGATCCTGTCGGTGAATCAATAATACAGCTCGCAGAAGATTTTGATGTACTGATTTTGAAGGCCCTGTTTGGCTAGGGCTTTGATGACCACTTCAGTCTCAACAGATCAAAGGCCTTCTTTAAATTGATGAATGTTAGAAAAAGCGGGATCTTGAACTCTCGCAAAACTTCCATGAGCTTAGTCACTCTGTGGATGTGGTCGATTATGCTGAATCCTTTTCGGAACCCGGCTCACTCGCATAGTTGTCCTTCATCTAGTGTTCTGCCTATTCTATTCAAGATGACTCGAGTGAAAAACTTGTAGACTACGGACAATAGGCTTGCCAATGTCATGGATGTCTCCCTTCTTGTGCAACAGGATAGTCCTGCTGGTTTTCCATTGGGACAGAATCTTGAATTCAGACAGTAACGTGTGAAGAGCTGAGCCAGGGTTGATGAGTACTGGCAGCAGATTCTTCAGATGTTTCGGTCTGACCTTGTCGGGACCGGGTGATGTACTCGTCTTTACCGCCGAAATGGCATGTTAGATTTCAGAAGGGAGGATGTTGGGAATGACATATCCATCCTTCGGAATTTGGTATGTTGGCAGGTGGACGTAGCAGTCAAAGATATCCAAGTAGAAGTCATGAATAATCCTCTCCATTGCCTTTCTGGAAGACGTGATAGTTCTATCAGGATGTTGGAGGGCAGTCATCTTGGTCTTGTAGCTGGCTAAGGACAGGCGAGCATTGCGAATATTTTTCACGGCTTCTGCTGCATCGGCCAACACTGCTGCTCTTCTCTCTTTGAGGTCTTCCTTTATCACTTCTCTGCAATGCTTTGCAAGCTCGAATATTAGCTTGTGATTTCCTGAAGCTCGTGCCAAACCACGTTGGCGAATGAGCTTGAGAGTTTCCAAAAACAGTCATATATTTGTGGCTTTCCCAGTCAGTATTCCTCACGCAGTCATGGAGGTGCTGAACCAGTCAAACATATTCCTCATTGATGTTGTCAATGACAGCATCTTTCTATGTTGCTGCAATAGTACCAAAGAGCTCCCACTTGGTGGTAATTCTGTGAGTTTTCTTCTGAAACTTAAACTTTGCAGTCCTTTTTCCTTGCTCCGTGAAGTAGAATTTTGCATGAAGGAGACAGTGGTCTGATCCCATTTGGAATTTTAGGACAGCAACATGGGTCAAGCAAAACCATCGATTGAATATGATGTGGTCAATTTTGTTGTGGAACTGTTCACTGGGAGACTCCTATGTCCAACGTTTAGATTCGGCTTTCTGTAACTGTGTGTTATCATGGATGGTCTTGGTCGACATGATGAACTCAGACAGTCTCTCACCCTGTTCGTTCCACTCTAGGCCATAGGGCCCAATGTGGAGTTCTCCGGGCAACCTTCTCGGTCCTATCTTGGCATTAAAATCACCAACAATGATCTTGCAAAAGGTGTGGTCTTCTTTATAGAACTTCTCCAACTCCATGTAGAACTTCTCAATTTTTTCGTTGTAGTTGGATATTGGTGCATAGACTATACAGATAAAAACTGCCAGCAGTGAGCCACATCTATTCAAGCATAATCAGCTGATTCGTGTTGTTAGGCATTTGAATGAATCAATGTTCATAGCCAAGTTTGTGTTGACAAGGACACTTAAGCCACCAAATGCCTCTTTTGTCGCATGTTCCGAGGAACAGTTCTTCTCCAGTCTTGAAAATGGCATGATGCAATTGATTCCTTCTTATTTTGGTCAGACCAATGATATCATACTTGATCTTCTGTGCTTGCATGATCAGGTCTTTGATGGATGCTTCTGATGCCATAGTACATGCGTTGAAAGTACAGACAGTCATTTTAGTCCTTCTTTGTTTTGGCAGTCTAGTTCATCCCTGATATTTTATCAGACTCTCCTTGCTCTTCCTTCTTAACACTGCCGTATTGGGGGTTCTTTCTCTGTCAAGTGAATGAGGCCCATGGTAGTTACTGTTTTGGGTATATGAATATGCCATGCCTAGCTTGCCAGGCTCTACCGTGTGGGCAGGGTACTCTCGGTAGCTTTCAGGTCTCTCCAAGGGGATGGAGCCTTTTAGAGAAGCCTCCAATTTCCCTTACAGGTGTTCCCATGATTCACACCATATTTGAACCCCATCAAATGTGGTGCGACATCACAATAGAAAACACAAAAATTCAAAGCATCATCAGAGATCAATTTGAGAATCTTTATTCCAGGAGCAAATAGAAGAAAAAGCACATAAATTCCTGGACTCCAAAAGCCTCTCAGTGCTAAAACAAGATCTGTATTACTGGACAGACCTGTTAGTATCTAGGAAGTTGAAAGAATAATTAAAAGTCTTCTAAAAATGTTCATCCCAAGATGAATTCACCAGTATATTTGTTCAAATGTTTAAAGTGAACCAAAAGCCATTTATTTTTATGCTACTATTTGAAGAAACAAAACCCTCCCAGACAGTTCCTATGAAGCAAACGTCATCCTGATTCAAAAAAGCTACTGACACACCACTAATAAAGGAAATTGCAGGCCAATAACCTACAGGAATACAGATGCAAGTATTCTCAAAAGAATTCTCCCAAATAGAATGCAACAATTCATCAAAAAAGTCTGACAACATGACAAAGTAGCATTTATCCTGAAAATAAAGGAGTGGTTTAATGTATGCAAGTCAACAAACTTAGACCTATGAAAAATATAAACCATATGACAATATCAATAGATGCAGAGAAAGAGTTGTGCTGTTAAATCACCATTCATAATAACTCTCAACAAAATAAAAATTGAAGGAATGCTCCTCAACAGAGTTAAAGACATTAATGAGCTCACAGAAACATTATTTTCAGTGGGGAAAATTTAAAAGTGTTACTTCTAAGAGAGAGCACAAGACAAGCTTGTCAACTCTTACCACATATTTTATATATATTACTGGGCGTCCTTTCCACAGAAATTTGAAAAGAAAAAGATATCAAGGGCATCAAAATAGGAAAGGAAGATGTATAAGGCACTGGGAGAACTTTACAAGTCAAGCTCTCACTATTTGCATATGACATAGTGTTATAGTATGAAAGTCCAAAAGAGAAAGAAAGAAAGAAAGAAAGAAAGAAAGAAAGAAAGAAAGAAAGAAAGAAAGAAAGAAAGAAAGAAAGAAAGAAAGAAAGAAAGAAAGAAAGAAAGAAAGATGGAAGGAAGGAAGGAAGGAAGGAAGGAAGGAAGGAAGGAAGGAAGGAAGGAAGGAAGGAAGGAAGGAAGGAAGGAAGGAAGGAAGGAAGGAAGGAAGGAAGGAAGGAAAGAAGGAAACCGGCCTCACACATGCTGGGGAAAAAGGCAGCTCAGATAGAGAAGGAAACACCAAGTAAAGTATGGGTGGAGGATCCACTCAGGATGGGAGATGTGTGCTGAAAGTAGACTATAGATTTAACATAATAGCCATTCAATACCTCTATTGCAAACCACAACACCCAAAGGAGAGAGAGAACAAAAGGGAATGCCTTGCCACAGAGGTGGGTTGGGGTGAGGTGGGGTGGGGTGGGATGGAGTGGGGGGGGGGTGGAAGGAATACTGGGATCATCGGTGGTGGAGAATGGGCACTGGTGGAGGGATGGGTATTCGAACACTTGAAAAGAAAGGACTTGAAAAGAAAAGACTGAAACACAAACACGAAAATATGTAAATCTGAAAAAAAAACGGCAGGCCACAAAATGGAAAAAAAATTTTCCAGTCCTCGTTTGATATTGGGTTAATACCCAAGATACATAAGGCACTGGGGGAAATTTACAAGGAAAAATTGCATACAACCCTATCAAAAAATGAGGAGATGGAATGAACAAAAACTTCCTCAAAGAAAAAACTACAAATGAACAAGACACACATGAAAAAATGTACTACTACCAGGGAGATGCAAAGCAAAACAAAACTGAGATATCCTCTCATGCCACAGAGACTGTTCTTGGGCACTTGGTTTGTTTCTCTATTAAATATTGTGAATTGTGCTGCGATAATCATAGGCTTGCAGGTGACTTTTCTGCATTGTGTTTTTTGGCCACTAGGATATGTTACCTGGAGCAGTATTGCTGAGTTGAATGAAGGCTCAATTTCTAAATTTTTATGTCCATACTATTTTCCAGGAAGGTTGAAGTAATTGTCATTTCCACTAGACATGTCAGCAATGAGAATACATTGATGACACAAAAGTTTATTAAAGGATGCACACATTTGTTAGCCTTCAAGGAAATCAATTTAAAGCCACAGTCACACAGTTATATAGTATTTTCCATTTAAATTTTTGCTAAGTAGGGGCCTCTCTGAGACCCCATGTTCATTTATTTGACCCACAAAAATAAACCAAACTAAAAAGAAGTTAATAACACACAAAATACTAACAAGGACTTGAAAAGAAAAGACAATCATACATTCGTGGTGGGAATGTAAAATAGCAGTTACTTTGAATCATGGTTTGGCAGTTTTTATATGGTTAATTACATGCTTTTCAGCTGATTAAAAAATCCAACAGCAAGGTGTTTTCAAGAAAAGAGAAATAAATTCACTTCTTCAAACAAAATCCTTAATAGAAATATTTTAGCAACATTTCTTATAATAATTACACATGTCCTACAAGTGAGACTCTCTTTCAAAGTCATACTTCTCAGAAATAAAAAGAAACAATACTCATATATGCAATAGTATTTATGTGTATTTGTAGCACTGTTCTGTGTCTTTAAGAACCAATTTATAAAAATTACATTATAATTTAATTTACATAATATTACATAAACAAATTATAGTTTTATTGCATAAGCATAAACAATATGCATAAATAATATGCATAGCATATTGATATTAGTTAGGAACTAGTGCTGCGGGATTGTGTGACTATAAAAGGACAGCATGGATTTTTTAAGATGATGGGACAGTATTCTATCCCAACTGTGGTGGTGGGTGAACAGATTTCTACATGATCCATACTTGTGAAAATAGAATTGTTCAGCAACATTTCATATAACCACTGATGTAATATAGATAGACTCTAGATTAATTGTGCTACATCAATGTAATTTTTCTCATTTGTAATTTGTTCTATGGTTTTGCTGGATATTTTCACTGGTGAAAGTAAAGTTATAATTGTTTCAAAAGAATATATAGGTACAGATATCATGAACTCTCGGTGTCTGTGTTGCAAGCTATAATGCCCAAAAGTAGAGAGAGTATGGGGAATATTGTCTGCCTTAGAGGCAGGGGGAGGGTGGGAAAGGGGGACTATACCCGGGATATTGTTGGTGGGGAATGTGCACTGGTGGAGGGATGGGTGTTTTATCATTGTGAGATTGTAACCCAAACATGAAAGTTTGTAACTATCTCACAGTGATTCAATAAATTTTTTAAAAAATTTGTTTCAAAAGAAAAGGTTTTTGCTATTACAACATTATATTTCTTTATATCCCGCATATAAGTGATACCATTCTCTGTTAGTCTCTCCTTACTCTAATTTCACTGAGCATGATCTTCTCCAGGTCCCTCCATGTACCACCAAATTTCAGGACTTTGTGCATGAAGTTTATACATATATACAATATATACACATATACAATATATTCCATTGTATATATGTATTACAATTTGAGTGTTTTTTAAAAAAAATTATCCATAGTTTCTGGGGGAGAGGAGATTAAGGAGGCAACAGCTATGTTGCAGGGAAAAGTTCAAAATAGGGGGGAAGAGGTGTGAAAGGTAAAAAATGATGTTATGTATGAAACCCTATCAGCAACATTACTGTAAACCTTAATGCAAGTACTCATTTTAAAAACAGTGCCTCTTGTAGAAGCATCCTGGTGTTGGTGGCAAGTAAGGACAGGGATACATTGATAGAGGGATGTGAACACTGGTTAATGGATAGGTGTTGAGACATTGTGTGCCTGAAATCTAATTATGAATAACTTTATACTTTAAGTGATTACATTTAAGAAACAAAATAATTAAAAAATAAAATATAATATATGTATAAAAAATAGAGACCTGAACTAGAGTGCTGATTAGTACAAATTTATGAATAAAAGAAGAAATGAAAATAAAAAATGAGCCTGATTTTGTGTTATCTTTTTACTTCGCGTAGATTATATTACTTTGGAGTCAAAGCTCAATATCTTTGTATAAGAAACCAGACGTCCTGAGGGTGTTAAGTATTTTGAAGATCATTTTTAAATTGGCATAAGAAGACCACAGCTGGGTTTAAAGATTAAAACAACATGCAAGTCCTTGTAAGACATCTCCAGCAGTGGCACAGTGTATGAATCATCTATCTAATTGAAACTAAACATCAAAAAGCCACTTGGAAAGTAGGAAGAAAACAATGATTCAGTGAAATACCACTAGATTCCTAGGTATTTTTTGTCTTTCAGTGTTATTTACTATAAAAATATGTAATAAAATTATATTTAATGCCTTTATGTAGTGATCAAGATGATGTGATTATGGGAAATGCCATATGCTCAAGAATTATTTAAAAATAGCACATTGTACAGATGCTACTACCATTAACATATCTTTAATGTTAATGATTCTTCTCTTATCCAACATATTTATCATATTTATGTCTGACAGGTAGATGTGTTTTATCTAAATTTTTGTGAAATTAGAAAAGTGGGTGCTGACAGTAAAGGCAAAAGTAGATTATGGATGGCAGTAATCTATGAGAGCTGAATAACTATCATGCTTCAGAATGAGACTAATGTTTAAATGTAATACAATCCTAAAATATATAATATTATTAGCTACTATTCTTTCAAAATAAAGATTTAATCATTGCTTGCTAAAGTTTTCTTGTTATTAATCAAAAGACAACACTGATGTGACATAAAGTTTCCAGCCAAATAAATACTTATTGCATGGCCATATTCTGAATTCTTGTGTACAGTATTTTGCAAATCCTGATAAACAAAACAAAACACTCTGCCTTAATGAGGTTTTTAGTAGATCAAATAAATAAAGCATTTAAAAATAATCAAATGTATGTTTATACTTATATGTTATAGAAATTATAAAGACTGACATAAAATGAGTGAAAGAACACTAAGATATATGGCATATATAAATGGTTTCTCTGAAGCAGTCGCATTTAATTGTTAATCTAAAATAGAAAAGCTATTAGCTAGTGAGGACAGCAATGTCATTTCAAGCAAAGACATTAACTAGCATGTAAACAGCTCTGAAATTTAGAAAAAAATAAAGAATTTAAGAGAGAAAAATTAGTGTGTCTTGTGTGTCAAATAGCACAGAAACAGTAGAGACTGATGAATCATATTGAATGTGGGGGGCAGGTAGTACAGTGAAGAGGGAGCTTAACTTGCACATATATGACCTGGTTTCAATATCTGCACTCCATATGGGCCCCTAAGCCCCTTCAGGCATGATCCCTCAACAGACACTGAGGAGTAATTCTGAGCACATCTCGGTGTGCCTTCCAATCATATCGTGTATGGTTTTATAACTCACTGAAGTGAGATTGGATTGTATTTTTACTGCAATGAGAAGTAGTCAAACAGTTTTTGCCCAGGGAATTAAATGATAAATATTCTGGTGTCTTCAAAAGATTACTCAAGTTATTTCAAGTCAAGTATGAAATTAGGGAAAATCATAGAGTAATAGATTTGAGAATTTAAATTTTTTTTCTACATCTCATTATGAAAAAGCACTAGATTAATTCATGAAAGACTTTGATGATGTTAGTATATTCTTATACTAACATTATCCCTGATAAAGTAGGTAAATATTAGCAAAACAGAAAGAACTTTTTCCATTTTTTAGTACTTATTCTTCTGAGATATATTTCATCTATTTGTTTTACCCCACAAGATTCTCAATACTTACAGAGCAGAGACTTTGTCATTGTTTTAAAAGAAGAATACACAGAAAAATAATTAGAGTATTGTGGTTAGTTTACTGTTACTAGGGTATAAGTGATTCATTTTGGCATTGTATTCAGTTATTTTTACTTTTTACCAATTCCAATTTTCCATATTATCTCTCCATCTATATGTCTGTCTGCTTTTAATAAAACAATCTCTCTGTCTTATATAAAGTTGAAAGAACTGGTGTGGTTCAAATAAGATACAAAACACACAAACTCAAACAAACTACTACTCAAGTAAGGTATCTTACATTCTAAAATCTCAGAATTAAGGGTTAATAATTTTATTCATAAAGAGACTGGAATAACCAGTTATACCAAAGGAGATATTACTCTTATATATCCTGTGGGGGGTGTGGAGTGATAGTACAGCATGTACAGAGACTTCCTTGAATGCAGTAGATCTTGGCTTAGTCCTTGACTCCCCATATGGTCCCATGAGCCCAGCAGGAATGATTCCTGAGTGCATAGCCACGGGTAAGCCCTGAACACTGTTGTGTGGCCTAAAAGCAGAAACAGAAAAAAAAATGTATGCTTCCAGACAAAAAGACCCGACTATCATTGCCTTTTTAAATTTAAGTCCTGTGTATGTAGTCATCCCTCATATCTGCAAAAAAAAAAAACAAACAAAGGTAAGCTTTAATCTAAAAATTATCACTCTTATACTTAGTAAAAGACTTGGAACCTGCATATTTCAGCTTATTTTCCTTAACTCTTAACTCAATAATAACTTTTCATACCCTTTTTTAGACTTTTAGAATAAGGTTGGCAAAATGCCTTATAACTTTTATTTAAATATTTATATTAGAATTTCATAACAAGAGGAATTAAAACACCCATTATATGTTACCACACAACTCTTCATCTATTCAGATACAAAGCACTAGAAAGATCCTTAACTAAGAATGAGTGGTGTCCTATGTTTTCCTAGTTAAACTTTCAAAGAAAAGGAATAGATTGAAATTCAAAGGTAATTGTGGACCTTCCTTATAGAAAGCATGTTTTGAAGGGTAAAATTTGAGAACCAAATATTCCTGATAAGGGGCCGGCGTGATAGTACAGCAGGTAGGACGTTTGCCTTGCATGCAGCTAACCCATGTTCTATCTCTGGCATACCATATAGTCCCCTGAGCACAGCCAGGAGTAATTCCTGAGTGCAGACCCAGGAGTAACCCCTGAGTGTCACAAGGTATGACCCTACTCCTGATAGGTAATGAAAGAAAACTATTTAAAACTATCTTCATGAACCTGTTAAATATGAATTATGATAAAAAACAAGTCAGAGATAAAAGTATACGGTTAATGTACTGGACTACTTACATACAATCCCAGTTAGATCCCTGGCACTTTATATGTTCCACAAGCACCATCAGGAGTAATCCCTGAACAAAGAGCCAGGAGTAAGCCTTGAGCACTGCAGGATGTGGCCCCACTGTCCACTCCACCACCCAAAATAGGAAAACAATCAGTCTTAGAACCTATGTGTATCATGGAGACAGGAGGCACCTATTAAGTATTTCTTGACTATATTACTCATTAAAATTTAAAATCATGTCACCAAGATTAATAGTCATTGGGGTTTGTGTGTGTATGTGTATAGTCACACACATACGTGCATTTCTACAGTCAAGGAATTCCACTTTGGGGTATTAGACATGTAAAGAATTTTATAAAAACTTTGGAATTGGGCAAATTACAGTTGTCAAAACAACATAAATGTCTAACAATATATTGTTTATAATAATTTTATAAGCTCATATGTAGGGTTACAAATTAAAAAAACAAACATATCATAGACAACTTGAATACTTATTATGTTTACAATGAAAAATAAACTGTTTTGTTTCCTTCAAGTTTAAAAATAGACAATATTAATAACAATGGTAGAAGTTAGAATAGTCAGCACTTCAAAGGGCTATTGACTGAAAATAGTCTGAATATGATTCTGTTTTGTTCTAGGTGTTTGGTATGTCCGTGTAGACATTAATTAAAACACTATGCACAGAGAAGGAATGGAAATACATGAGACAGCTATGTCCTGAATATCTTTTTTGTTAAGTAGAAACAGGTCTTATGTGTAAGTTGTTTGAGCAAAGGTACAGGGGAGAAAGAGAAAGAGGGAAAAAGGACATTTCAGAGTTGAGACAGAGCCCTATTACACTTTTCAGCATTAGAGATGAATGTATGAAAGCACACATTTCAAGAGGGCTGATATGTGTGACACATGTATTCGGGTACCACCTGAGCTGAGCAGGAACACATGGGCACATGGACTAGGATACATGCCCACACTTTCTTTGTTCAAGTTATATAGTGTTTTTTCCAACCTGTTCCACATAGCGCTTTCCACCTAAGTAAGAGTTCATTACTAGAGTACTAGAGCAGCTGCCAAGGAAGGGAGTCAGGAGCAGTTGATGCATGCTCTTTGATATTCCTTTCCTGGGCATTGTTCCTGCTGGAGTTTCTCTTCTAAGGCAGGCGGGTGGGGGAAGGCAACCTTCTCTGGATCTGCAGTGGTGCCTGGCAAAGGTATTATCAGGCCTTAGTTCCTGTGTTACAGGGTGATTACTTTTTAGCAGATTTAGGGCTATGTGTTTTAATACTTCCAAGAACTCATTGCCATGGTAGGTGGAGTGAGGGGACACTTCATATCTTAATATCTACTTTGTACGGACCCCTAGATATTTCACTATCTTAAATCCTTAAGTGAAATCCTTCACTACCTTAAACTTAGGAGGAAAGTTTCACAACAGTCCTGGAAATATTCAGGATAACTTCATAAGGTCCCTTTTACTTATGCAACAGTTAAGCTGAAGGGGATTTGTTCTTCCAAGTTTTCAGTAAGACCCAACTACCAGACTGATCTTCGTTAGGAGGTAATTCTTTATTGGGGTGTGGTAAAACAGCATTTACATATTATTAAATTGCCTGCTGCACTTGTCCCAGATTAAAAACATGCTTGGTTATTTCTAAACTTTAGAGTCTAATCTGTGGTTAGAAAAGGGCCTGCCATATAGCAGTGTATAACTACTATTTCCTTGGAGGCCTGCACTGTCTCCAACAGTTTTGGGATTTCTGCTCTATGGTTATTTTAGATGTTAAAACTCCTTGCTTTCTCCAAATTATTGTATGTATGTAGAACTAAGACAAGTATATTTAGAACTAGCTTATATGTTTACATGGAAATCCCTCAGCCTATTACCAGGCTCAAGAAAGAGCATGTCTACCTTTTCAGCTGTTCATATGAACAATGCTGTGTTCATCAGGGCTTATTCTTTTTCATAAGCGCATCAGAAGCATCCATTGAGGACCTGATGCTGCAAGAGTGGAAGATCAAGTACGACATCATTGGATTGACAGAGATCAGAAGGCATCAAACACATCACTCTGTTTTCGAACTGGAAAAGAACTGTTCCTCATAACATGCGACAGTAGAGGTGTCAGTGCTATTGGTGTCCTTGTCAACACAAACTTAGCCATAAGGCATTGATTCTCTCGAATACCTAACACCCGGAATTGGACATATACATTTGAATAGATGTGGCTCATTGCAGGCAGTTTCTATCTTCGTCGTCTACGCACCAACATCCAACTATGATGAAGAAGAAATGGAGAAGTTCTACATGGAGCTAGAGAACTTTTATATAGAGGACCACACCTCCTACAAGGTCATTGTTGGTGATTTGTTCTATTCCAAGATAGAACCTAAAATGTCACCAGAAGAACTCCTCATCGGGACACATGGCCTAGAATGGAAAGAACATGGTGAGAGGCTGTCTGAGTTCATCATGTTGGCCAAGACCATGCACAGTAACTCGCAGTTCCAGAAAGCCGAATCTATACGATGGACATGGGAGTCTTCCAAGGGACAGTACTACAATGAAATTGACCACATCATATTCAATCAACAGTTTTGCCTGACCAATGTCGCTGTTGTCCCAAAATTCCAAACAAGATCTGACCACCATCTTCCTCATGCAAAATTCTACTTCATGAAGCAGGCAGAAAGAGCTGCAAAGTTTCAGAAAAGAACTCCCAGAAAGACCACCACGGGAGCTCTTTGGCAATATTGCAGCAATATGGGAAGATGCCGTTGTTGACAATATTGAGGAGAAATACAATCAACTGGTTGAGGACCTCCATAATTGAGCAAGGAATGCAGAGAGAGAACAAAAAGTCGCCTTTCTTCGGAAAATCTCAAGCTCATTCGCCAACCTCATCCGGTGCGAGCCTCAGGCAATCACAAGCTAATGTCTGAGGTCACAAAGCTGTGTAGATAAGCAATAAAGGAAGACCTCAAAGAGAGAATAGCAGCAGTATTGTTGGATGCAGCAGAAGCCGGGAAAAGTATTACAACACCCGCCTATCCTTCACCAACTATAAGACCAAGATGACTGCTCTCCTATGTCCTGAAGGATCTATCACATCTTCCAGAATGGCAATGGAAAAGGTAATCCACGACTTCTACTTGGACCTCTTTGATAGCCACGTCCACCTGCCCACATACCAAATTCGGAAGGATGGATATGTCATTCCCAGCATTCTTACTTCCGAAATCTGACACACCATTTTGTCAGTAAAGAAGCGTACAGCACCTGGTCCAGACAAGGTCAGACCCGAACACCTGAAGAATCTGCCGCCAGTACTCATCAATAATACACTGGCTCTGCTCTTCACACGCTACCTGTCTGAATATAACGTTCTGCCCCAATAGAAAACCAGCAGGACCGTCTTGTTATACAAGAAGGGAGACATTCACAACATCAGTAACTATCGCCCAATCTGCCTATTGTCCATCATCTACAAGTTTTTCACTCAAGTCATCCTGAATAGGATTGGCAGAACACTAGACAAAAGACAACCATGTGAGCAAGCCAGGTTCCAAAAAGGATTCAGCACAATCAACCGTATCCACACGGTGACCAACTTATTGCGGTATCGCAAGAGTTCAAGATGCCACTCTGTCTAACATTCATTGATTTTAAAAAGGCATTTGATTCTGTTGAGACTGAAGTCGTCATTGAAGCCCTAGCCAAACAGGGCATTCAAACTCAGTACATCAGGATCCTCCATGAGCTGTATTATGGATTCACCACCAGGATTTCACCCTTCTACAAAGAAGTGATCATTGACATAAGGAGAAGAGTTTGGCAGGTCAATACCATTTCACCAAAATTCTTCAGTGCCACCCTTGATAACATCATGCGAAGACTGAAATGGGAAGGAATGGGAGTGAAGATAGATTGTCGGTAACTACACAGCCTCTGCTTTGCTGTTGACTTTGTTCTCAAAAACACCAAATATCGGCCTAGCTGCACGAATGCTGGCCAACTTCGACCATGAGTGTGGAAAGGTCAGACTACAGCTGAATCTCACAAAGACAATGTTCATGAGAAACGGACTAGTTCCTGATATGCCATAAGCCCTTAATGGAACGGACATTGCCAAATACAACAGTTATGTGTACCTAAGTGGAGAACTCAACATGACAAACGACCTGGCACCTGAATTGCACAGGAGGAAAAGAGTGGCATGGAACGCCTTCAAGAGCATCGAAGAAGTGGTTAAGAGGATGAAGAACCTCTGGCTTTGGGCACATCTTTTCGACTCCACTGTTCTTCCTGCACTAACATACACCTCAGAGATCTGGGCCCTATGAAAACAGGATGAGAATGCTATTCAGTATCCCAAAGAGGAATCAAAAGAGCTATGCTTGGAATATCACGTTTCACTCAAGTGAGAGAAGGAATCCGGAGTTCCTACCTCCATCAATAATCAAGAATCAGGGACACTGTCTCGTTTGCCGAGGCATTAAAATCAGATGGGCCGGACACGTAATGTGATTTGGAGATGACCGATGAACTAGAGCTATCACTAACTGCATTCCACAGGACATCAAAAGACCGCATAGCTGCCCACCTACGAGATGGTCAGACTTCTTCCTCAAGACCCTGAACGATAGGTTTGAGGCTCTTCGTGTTCCTGGAGCGAGCAGATACCATTGGGCTACACTAGCACGCGACAGAGACAAATGGAGGCATTACTGGAGCCTGTTTGAGCAAATCAATGAACAATGGGATGACAAGTGATACAAGTGATGTTTCCTTTTTGGATTAAAGAAATCCATCTCGGATTTCTTTTTATTGTGGACATGGTGACACCTAAACTCATATAGATCAATAGAGATTAACACTTATTTGCAAAAATTTAGAAAAAGTGGTAAGCTAATAATCTTTAAAACATGTCTATCTTTTTTTACAAGTATACAAATACTAAAAATCAATATCTCAAATATGTGTGGGTTAGTATATTGTAAATTTTACATGATATAGATAAATCCTACAACTCTAAACTTTGGAATTTTTTTTTGTTTCCTGGCAGTGCTCAGGGGTTATTTCTGACTCTATACTCAAGAATTCCTGGTCGTTCTTAGGAGACCATACAGAATCGATCCCAGTTTGGCTGTGTGCAAGGCAAGCACCCTATGTGCTGTATTATCTGTCCAGCTCCTAACAAGGGTAAACTTTGGGTAAGTGAAGAGAATTAAGAAAATTTTAAGGGGGAATCTATATAGAAAAGTATATAGCATATAGTATAAAAGTACAAAATTGTGTTTGATTCAAAGAAAGGAGCAAACATATCTTTCTTAATTTAGTAGAGAGCAACCATAAACACCATAAGTGAACAGTACACTGAGTGTTGAAATTTATTTTTCTGTCTTTTAAAGAAGATCCTTTAGTACTTCTTGCAAAACTTTCAAGGCTGTGAATTTCCTAAGTTATGTCCTGTCCCTGACTCTCTATCCTGTTCCTTGAAATGTGAATAATAATATAGCTGGAAAGAGCATTTTTTGTGACTTGCTCATTTCACTGGGTTTTTGTACTATACTCCTCCATTTGATTATGGCTTGGAGAGTCTCATATGATATACATGCTGTAAATCTTATGAGTTTTCTTTGTAAGTTCTTATTTTTTTATCTTGCTGATTTCAATGTTCTCTCAGTGTCCTTAGATTTTGTCATTTTGCGGATGATGTTTTGGTGATTTTCTATTTGATTCCATTTTCACTGAACTCTTTAGACCTTTTGGATCTGAGTACCTGTTTTACTCAATTCTGGGAAGTTCTTATCTATGATATCTTTAATTCTACTCCTCATAAAACTCTACTTCATGTTCTTCAGGGACTCCATACTCCAATACTGTTTCATTTGAATTCACATCACAATTCGCTGTTTTGATGTGGATTTCTTTTTTAGACTCCCCCTATAGTTTTCTGTTGTTTTCTAGAGTTTTCCTGCATCTCATTTAGGAGTTTTTCAGTTTTTCTCTTAGATATTATTATTCTGGTGCTCAGACCTTCTATTTGGTTTTGTTTATCACCTACCATACTCAACATTTTTTATTCCTAATTGTATTCTAATTTCTGCTCTCATACTTTCTGGGTTTTGATAACTACCTGTACCATCATTTCTTTGAACTGATTAAACATTTGTATCTTGGTATCACTAAAATAATTCTCTGAGAATTTGCAGAGCCAGTTGTTGCTAGCTATTCCTTTTATGTTATTGTTTTCATTCACTAAACTTAATAGAATTCTATAAATTGAGTCTTTCCCATTGGGTATGAAGTGTTCCTATTGTCTTGAGGGTGAATTGTAACAGTACCATCCACCATCAACCCCAAAATAGAAATCCCTGAGAGATAAGTGTGACAGTTTCTCTGTTTCTTTGCTGTCCGTCATCTTCCAGTGACAGGAAGAATAAAGAGCATTGTGAGCTTTGATAAATAGAGTTGTTAGGATCTGTTGAATTGTGTCTGTGATATCGAGAAATTCATGTCTGGAGACTTCCAGGAGCTAGCCAAAAGGAAAGGGAGCTCATCTGTCTCTGGTTGCAAAGAACCCCTGAGATATTAGCTGGGAGATAAATCTCACCTAGGATGGGTAACAAACAGAATGTCAGGAGATGTGGAGCTGAGTCTATTGAAATTGAGGCTAACATTAGCTTTTAAATGGTGTCAATACATTTCAAGTCACTCCAGAGGATCAATAGATAATAGGGATTTTCTCTGTTTATCGTGATTCTAAGGAACTATGAAGGCAATTGCAGGATTAAGCATGCTATTTGACAGTTCTAACTACAGCTCAGCATTTTAAATTATTTGCCTTAAATTTTGTTCATATGTGTTTGCCCAGAAGAGCCAGGAAGAAACACTGCTCGGCCTGGATGATGCTGTCTTGCTTATACCATCGAGCAGTGCTGGGTACTGCAAGGACCACAATCACTAGTCCTCAGAGAACCATGCAGCACCAGGGATCAATGTGTGATCAATGGATCAGTCTCACGCAGTATATACCCTGCAAGCACTTCATCCTTTGTCACTATCATTACAGCCCAATTTTGTTTTTTTAGTGTATTACTGAATGCATTACATGGTGTTTATATTAGTGATCAAAGAATAACTGATATATGTAAGCATTTGTAGATATTCAGTGGTAATATTTCAAGCATTTTGACAGTGTTTACAGTTTTCTTGTGTCTGTTAGGATGCTGCAGGAGCAGAAACATAAGTGAAAGTCAGGAAAATTTCTAATTCTGTCATATGAACCCTCATTTAATATAGAGTGGTAATGTAGTTATCTTTTGTAGTGATACTAATATACCTAACTAAACAAAGACTTTTTGACTTACAACACATAAGCATTAATGTATATTTAATTAATTTTCATACATTCAATGAATTAAAATTTTGCTAGTTACCTATTCACACATCAAGATGTCTATTATTAAAAAGCAGTTCAATTTTTAAGTTTTTATTGAAATACTGTGAGATAGACTCTTACAAAGCTGTTCATAATTAGATTTCAGTATTACAGTGTTCCAACACCCATCCCTCCACCAGTGTACATTTCTCAGCACCAGTGCCCTAGGTTCCTTCTTATCACCCCCCCCACCCCCTGCCTGACTTTATGGCAGGAACTTTTTCTCTCTCTTTCTCTCCCCCTCCACCTCTTTCCCTCCTTTTGATCATTGTGGTTTGCAATATTGATGCTGAAAGGTTGTCAAGAATATCCCTTTACGGGGGCTAGAGTGATAGTACAGCAGGGAAGGCGTTTACCTTGCACGCGGCCAACCCAGATTCAATTCCCAGTATCCCATATGGTCTCTTGAGCACTGCCAGGAGTAATTCCTGAGTACAGAGCCAGGAGTGACCTCTGTGCATCGCTGAGTGCGAACCCCTTCCCCAAAGAATATCCCTTTTTTCTTACTTTTAACACTCAGATCTTGTTCAGAGTGATCATTCCCAGCTATTATTGTCATACTGGTCTCTTCTCCATCTTACCTACACTCAGCCCCACACACATATGTGTTTAGTTCCAACCATTGACAAGTCCTCCTAGCCCCTGTTTTTCCTAGCCATGTATACTAGTCTTCATATATATATATGCATATATATATATGAAGACTAGTATTCATATATCACAAATGGATGTGGTTTTCTATATCTGTCCCACTTTTACTGACTTATTTTACTCAACATGATACTCTCCATGTATAAGCAAATTTCATGACTTCATTTTTCCTAACAGTTTCATAATATTCCATTGTGTAACTGTGTCATAGTGTCTTTATCCATTAGTTTGTTCTTGGGCACACAGATTGTTACAGATTCTGGCTATTGTGAATAGTGCTGTAATGAACATAGGAATACAGATGGTATTTCTACTGTGTGATTTTGGGCCCCAAGGGTATTTTTGAGACTAAAATATTTATTGTGGAATCTCAAAATGTTAGAGTTGTTGGAGAAAATATTATGGTCATTACTCCCAAAATATAAACATAAATTTAGCATATGATCCAGAGATTTTATTTCTAGGTGGGAAGTGAAAGCAGGTTTTTAATTAAATATTTTATGCACAACTTCACAAAAATATTATTCATAACAGCCAAAGAGTGGGGAACACCATTTGTGAACAAGTGGTTGGGTTGAAAAAGTTACATACTTTCTTAGCCACTCATCTGTTCAAAGACATTTGAGTTATTTCCAGATTCTGGCTATTGTGATTATTGTGACATGATACAACTTCAGTGAAAGTATTGGAAGCCACAGTGCCTGAGGGGAAAAAGAGAGAAAGAGAGATAGAGACAGAGACAGACAGAGACAGAGACAGAAAAGAAAAACGTGTCTGCTATAGAGTCAGGCTCGGTGGGCGGGGTGGGGGGTAAACTGAGGACATTGGTGGCAGGAAATGTACAAAAGGGATCGGTGTTAGAACATTGTATGACTGAATTTCAACCATGAATAACTTTACAACTTTATATCTCATGGCAATTCAATAAAAGGTGTTTTTCAAAAAGTGATATATCTTATATATCTGATAACACAGCGGGTAGGGCATTTGCCTTGCATGCAGCTGAGCTGGGTTTGATTCCCAGCATCCCATATGGCCCCCCAAGCACTAATTCCTGAGTGTAGAGCCAGGAGTAACCACTGTGCATCGCTAGGTGTGACCCAAAAAAGAAAAAAAAAGAAAGAAAAGAAAAGAAAAGAAAAAAATACATGCATTCTAAGAGCGCTTCGGAAAGACAGCACATTTTTGGAAGCATAGTCAACCTTATATACTATAAGGGTCAAGAAACAAACATTTTAGGGGTCTTCCAGAGCATACTTGCGCAAAGGAAAGAACACACACAAAGTATGAAAAAGATAAAACTATGTTGATTCCTTTTGACTGGAGCCCTATTCACTCAAGTTTCCCCTCTCACTGTTTTACTGAGCTCACATTTACCTAAGATGAGGAGGACCATTGTTGGGAAGCCAAAAGGGGAGCTTCTGAGGAGGGGCCGCCTACTGCTCATCCTGTTTGGGTCAAGATTCAGGGGCTGGATCCTCACCCCTAGCTGCCCCCAACTCTGCTTTGCAACGTGTATCACAAAAGTCCTTATAATATTTACACAATATTGATAATATATTTAATGAAATTTAAAAATTAATAAAATCATGAGTGTGTTACGTACCTTTTCTACACTGAAGTATTCAACACCATGATATAATGTTTATTTTTTAAACTTTAAAAAGTTGATTGATGTTCTGCGATTTGATATTGTTAATGCAAGTTTTAATACTGTTAATAATGTTTTGTCATGCACATAATTTCAACACCATACCCATCATCACTATACCTATTTCTCTCCCCCAATGACCACAGCATACCATTCTTTCAACTTCACCTTCCAACTCAAATGTGTTGATCAGTTGCTCTGTTGTGTTGGCTTTAGCCCTTTGATGACAACTTGCTGTTTAATTCCCACATGTGAGAGATGTTATTCTATGTACTTCCCTTTCTTTCTGAGTGACTTCATTAAGCATGATATTCTATATTTCCATCCATATTGCTAAAAATAGCAGAATGTATTTTTCTTTCTTAAAGATTCACAGTATTCCATTGTGACATGTCACAATTTCTTTGCCCACTTACATATAATTGGACATTTGGTTCATTTCCATATCTTAACAATTGTACTTAGTGTGGCAGTGAACATAGGTGTAAATATATCACTTCAAATTTGTGATTTGGATGTTATATACCAAAAAATGATATTGCTGGGTTATATATGATTTCTATTTTCTGGATAGATCTTATTGTTGTTAAAGAGGCTGGGGCAGATGATAGTCCACCAACAGTGGATTGAAGGGTTCTTTCTCACTACAACCCTACCATCTGGCTGTTTCCTTATTTTTCATATATACCATTTTCACTGGCATGTAATGGTCCCTTGTTGTTTTAATTTTATTTTTCTTAATGATAAATGACAAGAGTACTTTTTCATATGTCTGTAGGCCACCCATGTCTTCATTGAGAAAGTGTTTGTTCATATCCTCTTATCATTTGGAATGGGGTTCTTGTATATTTTGTTGAGTTGTGTGTGCCTTATAGTTATTGGCTAGCATATCATTACATGATGTATAATTTTGTTACATTGTTAAGATGTTTTTTATAGCATGAGTGTCTTTCACTGTGCAGAAGCTTTCTAATTGATGTAGTTCTATAAGCTTAATTTTCCTTTCATTTTCTTTGCCAACAAAACTCCTGGACAATATCTTGAAGACACCTCTGCAGTCAAGTTCCTGGAGAAGTCTGAAGAAGTTTTCTTCAATGGTTTTACAGATTATGGTATGGTCTAGAAATATTTAGTCTACTTTGAGTAACAATTGGATGTGGCATCAAATAAAGTTTTAATTTCATTACTTTCACCTGGCTATCCAATTTTCCCAACACCATCTGTTGAAAGTGATTGTTTTTGCTTCTTTTTATATAATGAGCTTCCTTGCCATAGATTAGCTGTTTGTAACTCTTAAGTTTAACACAGAACTCTGAATTCTTTTTTTGCTGTTCTGTATGTCTATCTTCATTCCAGTACCATGTATTTTTTGTTATAGAGCAATGTGGTATATTTCAGATGCAGTACCTACCATTTTTTAATTCTTAAGATTGCTTTATTTTTGAATTTTATGGTTCAATTAAAATTTAAAAGTTTATAAATTTTTAAATGCCATGAATTTTTGATGTTTTTTTCTATAATTTGCTAGTATGGCCATTTTGGCAAATTTCATATTCCATAGAATGGAATATATAATATCTGTATTTAATGGAATATGGATCATGTAATATCTTTCAATTTTCTGTCTTCTCTTAGGAGCACTTGTTAGTTTGCACTGTGTTAAGTCTTTTACCTCCCTTGATAAGTTGAATCCTTTATAATTAATGTTTTGGAGCACTATTCTCTAGGAGATAGTTGTAATGTTTTTGTAGCTAATTATTTGTGTGCAGGAATGCCACAGCTTTTTGTATATTACTTTTGCAACCTGCTACCTTTTTAGATTAGTTTATTATTTCTTTGTTTTTATTTTTTTAATTTTACTAAGCACTGTGATTTACACAGATATTCATAGTTCAGTTTTAGACATTCTAGCACTAAAATCATTACCAGTGTCAATTTCCCTTCACCAATATTTCCAGGTTCCCTCCCAAAACCTCTCTCCCATACCCTGACCTCTTAACAACCACATTTTTAAGTTTGGTTTATATATTTTGGGTCTCATGATTCAGAACTGTTGACTCTGTGATTCAGATATTTAGCTCTATCATTCCTTAATACCAATGTACCTAAATTACCTTAATCCCTGCCTCATTTTGCTTCCCATCTATCTCTTCTCCCTGTTCTCTCCAATTTATTCCTTTCCTTTTACTCCCTATACTCTGGGGTCAATAGTAATATAGGCAGCTCCACCGTCAAAAACATTGCCTTGCCTCACCCAGTTTTTCTAAATAACACAGAAAAGTGGTATGATTCTGTGTATATCCTTCTTCTGCATTACTTAATTCAACATGATATATTGTAGTGCCATCCATAATTCTAAGAGTTTTCTCTGTAGACTTCTGTGTTGTGTGAACATTCGTGAGGTCGGAGGCGCTGAGATAAGGCACACGGAAGAAATGTCTTGATTGGAGGACTAAGGCTCACTCTGGCTCTTAGCAAAGGCAGAGGGCCTCGTGGACCTCCTTTTATTGATCATAGTAGCTCTAAAGGGCACGATATAGTGACGTCAGGCATCAAAAGATGTTACAGGAAGAACATTGAGGCAACATTATTTCCTTGTATCTGCAGGCCAGTAACCTAGGCCTCCGGAAAGAAGATGCAAAACCAAAACTGAAACCTTCCTTGGGCTAAAAGCACTTGGATTTACATCCCAAATACAAAACTGGGCCCTGCACCTGAAATCTACATCCCAAAGACTAGGCTGGACCAGAGCCTACAATTTACAATCTCAAAGGTCAGGCCTGGCTAACACCATCTGCATGTGAAAGACCAGCCAGCCTACTGTGAGAGAAGGAAAACTGCTCTTTTCAGTAGACTGAAATTATTTTTCTGAAGGCAGCTTGAAGGGGGAAAATGTTCAGCTTCATCCAAACCAGTCAGGACACACGAGAAATCTTGCCCATTTTCATGGGTTCCTATGTTCCTGTCCGTAGTATAGTACAGTACACATGGGCTCGCCCTGGTAGCTCAGTCCAGCCCCAACACTTCTGGTTTTCAAAATTTAGTATTAGTACTTCTGCAAACAGTGATAGAATGAATTATTTATTTCATTTGGATCCCTTTAATAATTTTTCCTTGTCTGATTGTTACAGTTAGGACTTCCCAAATTCAGTTGAATAAAAATAGTGACAGTGGACAATTTTTACTTGTGCCAAATTTCAGGGGGAAATATTTTAAATTTTTCAGGATTGATTATGATATTTTCTGTGGATTTGCTATAGATCTTCCTATGGAGACATTATGTCCTTGTCTGAGAGTTTATTAAGCTGTTGTTACAAGTTAAGGCTTCGTGTTAATGTTTCTGTTGGTCTATATTGTATGGCTTCTGTGTTAGTTCCCCATCCAAACTGTTCTGCTATTATTGGAATGCCAGTTCTGTAGATTTTAGTGATGATTCTCCAGAAAATTTAGAATATTTAACTTTTCAGTTACCCGGAGTCATCAACTCCAACTCCAAGAAGGCCAGGAGTTTGCAGCCTCAAAGACTCACGTACCAAACGTTTTCATCAGATTCTGTCCTTAGTGGTACTCAGTCCTGCAGGTGTGGGGTCCAGTTCAAGCCATGGTAGTGCTTTTGGAGTATGGGAACAACTGTTGGAGCTTTGTTTGGATGGGAGCTGGCCTAGACATCTTTGAGATCACCCTGTTGATCTCAGCCATGAATGAATGGTGCTCAAGAAATTTTTGCAGCTCCTTGATCTCCTTTGAGATTTATTTTTGAATCTCTGGAACAAGGCTGGTAGATGAGTTTACATGGCAGTGCTCGTAAGTCAAATACCTCTAATGCAATTTCTTAAGTTTTTTTTTTTAAACCATGAATAGGTATATGGGTATTTCATCCCTGGGACTAACTACAATTGAATATCGTATATAATCCTTTTGATATATTCTTGAACTCAGTTCAGTGGTTTTGTTGAGAACATTTATATAGATGTTTATCAGGAATATTGATCTATAATTTTACTATATAATACTGTCTCTATCTGTTTTAGGGCAGTGTATTCAGAGCAACAGAAGATATTTGATAGGATTCCTATTTCCTCAGTATTTTGGAAGAGCTAGAGCAGTGTGGGCACTATTTTTTAAGACTTTAGTATAATTATAATTCATAATAATATAATAAATCAGTATGATATTTTAGTATAATTCACTATTGGATCTATCTCAGACATGGCTTTTATTTCTGGGGAGCTAAAAAGTTACTGCTTCATTTTCTTTACCCAATATTGCTCTATTCAAGTTGTCTTTTTCTTGATTCAATATTTGTATTTTGTATGATTCTTAGTATTCATGTACTTATTTTAGGCTCTTGAGCTTAGTGACATAAAACTGTTTATAGTATCCTCTTATGATTTTGTTTTTGCATTTTGGAGTTGTCTGTTGCAACTTCCCCTGTTTTATCTCCTATGTAAAGTTTTGTCCATCTTGTTTACACTTGAAAACTCTTCTGGTTTCATTGACTACTGCTTTTGTTTTTCCTTTATATATCATTGATTTAGAGCCTGGCAAGCTATCCGTGGCATATTAGATATGCCAAAACCAGTAAGAACAATGGACCTCATTCCCCTCACCCTAGATGAGCCCCCAGTATGATAGCGTTAAGAAGGTTGAACAAGAAGAGGCTAATAAAATCTCAGGGCCGTCTAGGTTGCCAAAACGAAGAAGGACTAAAATGACTGTCTGCACTTTTAACTCACATACGCTGGATCAGAAGCATCCATCAAGACCGGATGGTACAAGCGTGGGAAATCAAGTACGACATCATTGGATTAACCAGGACGAGAAGGTATCGAATACATCACGACATTTTCGACACTGGAGAAGAACTGTTCTTTGGAACATGCAACAGTAGAGGCATTGGTGATGTCGGTGTCCTTGTCAACATGCACTTGGTCATGAGCATTGATTTGTTCGCATGCCTAACAACCTGAATCCAACACTTATATTTGAATAGATGTGGCTCGTTGCCGGCAGTTTCTATCTTTGTCGTCTATGCACCAACACCCAACTATGATGAACAAGAAATTGAGAAATGCTACATACAGCTAGAGAAGTTCTATAAAGAAGACCACATCTTCTACAAGGTCATTATTGGTGATTTTAACATAAAGATTGGACCTAGAAGGTCATCAGAAGAACTCCACATCGGGACCCATGGTCTAAAATGGAACGAACAAGGTGACAGACTGTCTGAGTTCATCATGTCAACCAAGACCATCCATGAAACTCACAGTTCCAGAAGGCCAAATCTGAACGTTGGACATGGAAGTCTCCCTGTGGACAGTTCCACAACAAAATTGAACACATCATACTCAATCGATGGTTTTGCTCGACCGATGTCACTGTTGTCCCAAAATTTCAAATGGGATCAGACCACCATCTCCTTTGTGCAAAATTCTACTTCACGGAGCAATGATAAAGGGCTGCAAAGTTTAAAAATAGATCTTCCATAACGACCACCAACTGGGAGCTCTTTAGAACTACTGCAGCAATATGGGAAGATGCTATTGTTGACAGCATCGAAGAGGAATATGATAGACTGATTCAACACCTCCATGATTGTATAAGAAATGCAAAAAAAGAGAAAGCCAAACAGATGCCTGTCTTCCGAAACTCTCGAGGTCATTCTCCAACGTGGGCTGGTGTGAAACTCAGGCAATCACAAGCTAATGTCCGAGCTCGCAAAGCTGTGCAGAAGCAATAAGGGAGGACCTCAAGGAGAGAAAAGCAACAGTGCTGACCGATGCAGCAGAAGCTGGAAAAGTATTAGCAATACCTGCCTGTCACCAACTACAAAACCAAGATGACTGCCCTCTGACGTGATTCTGGAAGATGTGATAGATGTGATGCATCTATCACATCTTCCAGAAGGGCAATGGAAACAGTTTTCCATGACTTCTACTCAAATCTCTTTGATAGCCATGTCAACCTGCCCACACACTAAATTATACACGATGGATATGTCATTCCCAGCATTCTCCATTTCAAAATCTGACACACCATTTATTAGTAAAGACATGTACAGCACCAGGTCCAGACAAGATCAGACCCGAATACCTGAAGAATCTGCCACCAATACTCGTCAATACATTGGCTCGGTTCTTCACACACTACCTGTCTGAATTCAAAGTTCCATCCCAATGGAAAACCAGCAGGACCATCCTGTTATACAAGACATCCTGTTATCCATGACATCAGCAACTATCGTCCTATTTGCCTCTTGTCCGTCATCTACAAGTTATTCACTCGAGTCATCCTGAATAGAATTGACAGAACACTAGACAAAGGACAACCATGCGAGCAAGATGGGTTCCAAAACGGATTCAGCACAATCGACTATATCCACATGGTGACCAAGCTCATCGAGGTCTCACGAGAATTCAAGATACTGCTCTGTCTAACATTCACTGATTTGAAGAAAGCCTTTGATTCTATTGAGACTGAAGCGTTCATTGAAGACCTAGCCAAACAGGACATTCAAACTTAGTACATCAAGCTCCTCTGAGAACTGTATTACAGATTCACCACCAGGATCTCACCTTTCTATAAAGAAGTTTTCATCAACATAACGAGAGGGCTTCAACAGGACAACACCATTTCACCGAAACTCTTCAGTTTCGAGAACGTCATGCAATAACTTGAATGGGAAGGAGTTGGAGTGGAAGGAGTTGGAGTGAAGATCAACAGTCAGCAAATATATCACCTCCACTTCACTGATGTCTTTGTTCTAATAACACCAAACATTTGCCAACCAGCACAAATGTTGGCCAACTTTGACCACAGGTGTGGAAAGGTAGGACTGCAGCTGAATCTCAACAAAACAGTATTTATTAAAAACAAGCTAGTCCCTGACATTTACTCTCAATGGAACAAACATTCCGAATGCAACAGCTATGTGTTCCCGGGTCGAGAACTCAACATGAGGAATGACTTGGCTCCAGAACTGTGCAGGAGGAATAAAGCAGTATGGAGCACCTTAAAGAATGTCGAAGAAGTTGTTAAGAGGACAAAGAACCTCTGGCTCCGGCCACATCTTTTCTACTCCGCCATTCTCCCTGCACTAACATATGCCTCAGAGACCTGTGCCCTACAAAAACAAGATGAGAACACTATTCAGATATCCTAAAGAGGAATCGAAAGAGCCATGTTTGGAGTATCACGTTGCACCCAAGGAAGAGAAAGAATCTGGAGTTCTGACCTCCATCGACAATCGAAAATAAGGGATGCTGTCTCATTTGTCAAGGTGTCAAAAATCAGATGGGTCGGACACATAATGAGACTCAGAGATGACCGCTGGACTAGAGCTATTACTGACTGGATCCCAAGGGATGATATAAGATCACGTGGCTGCCCACCTACAAGATGGTCAGATTTCTTCACTGGGGCCCTGAATGAATGATTTGAGGCTCTTCATGTTCCTAGATTGAACAGACACCATTGGGCTATACTAGCACAGGACAGGGACAAATGGAGATGTTACTGGCACCCGCTAGAGCTAATCGATGAATAACAGGATGACAGTGATACAGTTATAGCATTGATTTATATATATTTTTAGCAGCCTCTCCTTACTCGTCTTTCGCAATGATTGGAGGCTCTTTCAGGGTCAGAGGAATGAGACCTATTGTTACTGTCTTTGGCATATTGAATATGCCACATGTAGCTTGCCAAGATCTGCCTGGAAAAGACCATACTTAGAAAAAAAACAGGGAGGAGTAGAGACATCACTGGTGCCCACTCAAGAAAATCCACGAAAAACGGGATGACAGTGATACAGTGATATAGTGGTTTATATTATCATTTTTATCATCTTCATTTAACTTTCTTCAACATATATTATTTATTTGGGCTTCTATTTACTTTGCGATTCATTGTTTCTATTTTCTCTAGACAAGAGTTTAGTTTATTGATTTTAGCCCTTGCATTTTACGTGGTGTGCTCTTTAATGGGCTGGAGCGATCACACAGCAGGTAGGGCATTTACATGTGGTCGACCTGGGTTTGATTCTTTCGTCCCTCTCAGAGAGCCCGACAAGCTACCAAGAGTATCTCTCCCTCATGGCAGAGTCTGACAAGCTTCCCGTGGCATATTTGATATGCCAGAAATGGTAACAAGTCTCACAATGGAGACGTTAATGGTGCCCGCTCGAGCAAAATCGATGAACAACAGGACTACAGTGCTGTGCTACAGTGCTGTGCTATAGTACTCTTCAATAGCTATAAACTTTTCCCTCAGTATTGCTTTTGCTATGTCTTATAGATTCTAGTAGTTAGTGTCTTTATTCTCATTTATTTCAAGAAAACCTTCTTTATGTTTTAAATTTCCTCTTTTATCCAAGTGTCATTTAGAAGCATTCTGTTTAGCTTCCAGGTATTTAATTCTTTGCCACCTTCAATTTATGGTTAATTTATTCTTCCGTGGCTATGTGGTCTGGGAGCATACTTGGCATGATATGTAATCTTATGATTGTTATGGATGTTCAAATTGTGTCCTAGAATGTTATCTCTTCTGGAGAATGTCTCAAGTACCATGAAGATGAATCTGTATTCAGTTCTTTTGGTCTGAATAGTTCTTAATATATATTAGACCCCATTCTTCCCTTTCCTAATTTAGGGTCTTGCTTCATTATCAGTATTATTTCTAGTTGTTCTGTCCAATTATAAGAATGGTGTATTGAAGTCTCACACCACTATTGAATATCAGGCTGCTATTGATATATTTTTTGTGATCTCTTAGCTTTTGTCTTTTAAAATTTCTGCCTCCTCATTTGGTACATATATGTTGATGACACTTAAATATTCATGATCTATTTGCCCCTTAACCTGTATGTAAGGTCCTGTCCTATCTTTTATTATATTCTTTAGTTTTAATGCTATTTTTTCTGAACTCAGTATAACAGTCCTAAATATTTTTCTGCCTGCCATCAGCCTGTAAAATGGTCTTATATCCATTGATTCTGAGCATATATTTACAGTGGACAATGGATATTTAAGTATGTCTTCTGTAACCATAGTGTAGCAGTAGCACAGTGGGTAGGGCATTTGCCTTGCATGCAGCCGATCTGGGTTCAATTCCTCCACCCCTCTCGGAGAGCCTGGCAAGCTACCAAGATTATCTCTCCCAGATGGCATAGCCTGGCAAGCTACCCGTGGCGTATTCGATATGCCAGAAACAGTAACAACAAGTCTCACAATGGAAATGTTACTGGTGTCTGCTCAAGCAAATTAATGAATTATCGATGAACAAGCAAATCGATGGACGACAGTGCTAATTAATCGACAGACAGTGCTCCTGTAACCAACAGAAGATTGGGTTTTGTTACCTGTTCCATCCTGCCGCTCCGTGTCATTTTATGTAGGATTTCAGTCCATTGACATTTAGAGAAATTAATGATTTAAAGGTGTGCTTTGCAACATTTGATGTTGTTTGGTGACCTATGTTATGGGATATTTCTTTTTATTTCTGTTATTTCAGTAGTAATGTGTATATACCACTGAGAAGTAAATAGATAAACATAAATCTACAGTAAACAAATACACCAAGAATGAAGAGAGAGGAGCTGCAGCAATGGGACGCGAGGGTGCTCTCAGGAAGGTGGGCAGCAGTGGCCCCGCTTGCCGCTGAGATGTGATCCTGGGGGTGGCACGTGTGCGGCCTCTCCGTAGCTGCACAAGCATGACTCCAGAGGCCATCTAAACTACTTTTGGTACTGGCAGCTCCTTGCAGAATGTCTCCAGACCGAGAACTAAGCCGCGGCCCCATGCCTGCCCAGGAGGGGAAAGGTTTTTTCTCTCTCTAGCCTTTTCCCTGTGGCAACCGCCATAATATGAGGACCACAGATGAGAGTTACAAGCTTGCAATGATCCAATATCTGGAAGAAATTTCCCTGGATTTAGTTGCTAAAATACAGAAATCCAGAACCTATCGTGGCTGCGCAACGTCATATCTCTTCACAAAAGGTATGACTCTAGTGGGGAACTCCTAACAATAATAATGAGGTTTTTGTTGAAATATCAATGTAACCAACGTAAAGAGAAAGTAAAGTGAAAAAAATGAATGGAGAGAGAGCAAAATATATATAAAGATTAAAAATGAAGAGAATATAGGGGAAGTTATTGACAATGCCACAAGGAACATTTAAAAATAATAAGAATTCCAGAAGAAAAGAGGGACAGAAGAAAGAATAGTGGAAGAGATCAATGGAGAGAATATATCCAATCTATAGAGGAAGATGGGAGCACAGAAACAAGAGACCTAAAGAATATATATATATTTGCATGATTTCTTTCATTTTTTTCTATTAAGTTCTCATCAAGATTGTTTTTTATTAGTGAATCACTGTGAGGTACAGTTATCTCATCAAGTTTTTGACTCTTTGCTCAAATGTCATTTTCAGACCTTTGAGCATTGCTGTAATTATTATGATTTGGATGATTTATTTCATTTTTTCCTGTTAAGTTCTCATCAAGATTTTGATTCTTTGCTCAAATGTCGTTTTCAGATCTTTGAGCACTGCTGTAATTGTTATCCTAGAAACAGTTTTACAAAAATTATATAGGCCTATTGTCACAACTGATATCTCTATAGTTTTTGTTGTCTTCTATTTGTATTTCAGAATTCTTACAGTTTCTCAATGTCTTCGATGTTAGGTTCACAACTGATTATGGTTAGACTAGATCAGTGCATTTTAATGACGCTATTTATATCCTCATGGTATTCTTTGGGTTGAGCCTAGGAGAGGGCAGTATCAGGGTATCTTTTCTACCACAACAGATACTCTTAGGTTCCAGGTCTAAACAATATTGTTAGATGGTTGTCCTGCAGCTGTGCAAGTGGTTGGGATTGTGGGCAGAACTGGATTGCCACCTTCAGGCACCTAGGAGAATTGTCTAGGAGGGTTTTAAGTCCATTTCCCACTCTGGAACTCCAAATACTTCTTTACAAGTCAAGCCACAGAGAGAAGGGGTGGGGGCTAGGGCTGGGACTAGTGGGCAAAACTCCATGGCTGTATTTAAGTCTTCAAAGTAAAACTTAAAAATTTACCCAAATACTATCACATGAAAGAGCTGCTATTGTGGGGCTGGAGCAATAGCACAGCGGGTAGGGCATTTGCCTTGCACGCGGCCCACCCGGGTTCTATTCCCAGCATCCAATATGGTCCCCTGAGCACCACCAGGAGTGATTTCTGAGTGCAGAGCCAGGAGCAAGCCCTGTGCATCGCCAGGTGTGACCCAAAAAGCAAAAAAAAAAATCTGCTATTGTACATGAAAGACACTGAAGAGTAGAAGATGCTTTTTTGAAATGACAGTTTTCCATAAATTTTTTATGTTTTCTTAGTTAAAAAAACAATTTGTAAACATAAAGGGAAATATTCATAAAGTTTATTCATAGTTAAACACTGTCCCAATAATTTTGAATTATTTTAAATTTTAAAAATTTTATTAGATACTTAACACTAAATTAAAAATGAATAATACGATTGACTTGAAAACACTAACTTGCCAATCAATTCATATAATATAATTAAACCACTCCTGTGTTTGAATGTAATTCAAATTATTCCTGGTTTGGTAAGACTATTATTGTACTTCTACTTTCCTCTGAGCAATTTGGATTACTTTCAACCATGTGTTATAAGCCTAAGGGACTGTTTCAGAATCCAGACTATTCCTTATTTAAACATCATTTTGCTAAGGACATTTCAAAGAGAAAGTTTTAAGCCATTGATTTTATAAACTCAATTTGCAAAGATTCAAACTTGTACATCAAAATATTCAATCATTCAATGTTATAAAGATAGATGTTTATCCTGGAAATAAAATACTGGCCTTGTAAGCATTAAAAGAATTATTTCTCCAACGGTAAGGAGACCTATGCTAATACCATATGAGACAGAATTACATTAAGTGGATTTGCATTACCTATCTAAAAATAAAATAGATACCATGAAGTAACTTTTCTTAATGATATGTTAATGAAATACCATAGATCAAGAAGATTTTCTAAATAGTGTTCTACTTTGTACAGGTTATCTCCTATCACTTAAAAATCTATAATAATTGGGGTGGAAAGTTCTGTTAGAACTCTGTATTACTGTAGCACACAAAAACTGACTGAAAATTTTCAAATTGTAAGGCTATTATTAAGCCTTATTTAAGATTCAAGTATTCCTTTTATGTGTTGTAAACTGAACTTGCTGTAACAATCACTTTTTATTTTTATAGCAAAAATTACTTATAATTTGTGAACTAAATTTTGAAATCAGTTTGTATCTGAAAGCTTTCAATTATTTAATAAGGATTAGTTTAAATTTTTGAAGTATTCCATTTACTCCAAATGTTTTATTCTCTTGTTTCACTTTGAAACTGAATGACAGGTGAGTTAATATAGTGGGAAAATATAGGTTATTTCCAGACATATATTGTAGCAGATAAGATCTAAATTGAGAGTTAAATTACTCAATGTTTAGTTTCATAGTCAACTATATAGACCTTAACAAAGGAAACACACTAAAATTGGTGAAAGAAAAATGTAATAAATACAATAAAATATCCTTCTCATGGATCTATAATTTTTTTAATTTTAATTAATAAAGAAAAGTTATAAAATCATGTAATTTAATATTCAATACACCTACAGGAAAAACTTAAAGACAACTATTAAATAATTCAAAAGCAGATAGGGTCAGGGATGTAACTCAGTGGTAGAGTATATACTTTTAATGTAAAGGGGGTTGGGATTGATCTCTGGCACAAGACAATTTAAAGTAGAGTAGTGTTAAAGTAGAGTAAGATAATTAAAAATAAAACTAAGAGAGAAAGTGTATTTCTCCATAATGCCTGCCTTCAATATTTACTCAATTCACATAAAATAACTCATACTTTGATCTCCCAGCTGACATCTCTGGAACTAGTTTGAAGCAGAGGCAAATTCCCCTCCCTTCTTCCAGGGACCTGAAGGCCTCCATGCCCAACTTCTGCAGTCATCTTCCATGCCAAATCTACGCCAACATCCAGAGCCCAGTTCCTATATCCTGACATCTTTACTTATCAAATTTCACACTGCTCCCAAATATACTTCCTGTAACTGGGTGAAGACTGACAGGAAAGGAAAAGAGAAACTCCCACACTTATCCTTCAGAAACTCCAGTGGTGGGCTGAAAATGAGAAATAACTTCAAAGATTCATTCCCATCCCAGCACAACAGGAACATGGCAAACCTAGCAGGAAAGATTGAACTTGTAGAAAGCCCAACATTTTAATAAGCAAAAAATAACATGAAAGGATCAACCAGAAACAACCTGCTCTGCAAATCCTCAGAGAATTTTGTGACACCACGACGGGGATGTATAATGAGCTCAAAGAAATGATGGCACAGGTGGTCAGCAAAACCCAGAAAGTATGAGAACAGAAATGAGAAACCACAGAAATGATTAGTACAGTAGGTGATATACAAAGCTAAATAGATCTAAGCAGCAGGATAATTGCATCTGAGAAAATGATTGAGGAGCTCAGAGAGGAAATGCAAGAAATTTCTAGGAAACAACAAAAGATAGAAAAAAATGTCTAAAAGGAAATGCACAACATACTAGAGAACTGTGAGATGAATTCAGAAGAAACGGTATAAGAATTTTTGGATTCCATTGAGAACATAAAGACAAATTTGATAAAGAAACAGAGTTAAATAAATTATAGCTAAGTTTTTCCCAGAATTGAGCAATGCAAGTACCCAAATCCAAGAAGCCTGAAATGTTCAATTAAAATGGGCCAAGCAGAAAAACACCAACACACTGTTTATAAAATGACAAATACAAGGACAGAGAGAGAATATTGAAATCATCAAGACCATAAAAGGATCTAACATACAAGGGTAATTCATACTATTTACATCAGACCTATCATATGAAACTCTCCAAGCCAGATTGAATGGAGGGATATAGTACAGAAACTCAGTGAAATGAATACATCACTAAGATTTCTTTATCTATCTAGATTATTATTCACATTTCAGAGAATGGTACAGCGATTCTGCACAAGAAAAAGTTTAGGGAATCCATAGGTTTGGAAATAAGCTTTGCAAGAAGCTTTAAAGGAGCTTCTTTATTTTAAAAAAATTTTATTAGTGAATCACCGTGAGGTACAGTTATAAGCTTATGAACTTGTGTGTTTGCATTTTAGTCATACAGTGATCATTTACCCATTCCTCCACCAGTGCCCATTCTCCTCTACCAATGTTCCCAGTATCCCTCCCACCACCCCCACCCCATCCTCCAGCACCCCACTTTTCCTCTGTGGCAGGGCATACTTTTTTGTTCTCTCTCCTTTTGGGTGTTGTAGTTTGCAATAGAGGTATTGAGTGGTCATCATGTTCGGTCTATAGTCTACTTTCTTTTTTTTTTAAATTTTTTATTGTGGAAAGTTACAAAGTTACAAAGTTTTCAGGTTTAAATCTCAGTTATATAATGCTCGAATACCCATCCCTTCACCAGTGCTCATATTCCACCACCAAGAATCCCAGTATAGCTCCACCCCGCCCCCTCACACCCCAAACACCCCCACGCCCCTAGCCCTCCCACCCTAAGCCCCCCCCGCCTGTGTAACTAATAAATTTCACTTTACTTTCACTTTGATTGCATACAATATTTCAACAAAACTCACTATTATTGTTTGGAGAGTCTCTCCCCTAAAGTCAGACCTGCTGAAAAGGAAGCATTAGGTAATTTGTTTTCCATTGCTGAGGATGAAGAAGTGCGAGGTCGAGTGACCACACTTAGCGGCCTCTCAGTTTTGGGTTTCTGTAATTTAGTATTTTAGTAACTAAGTCCAGAGAGATATCTGCCAGAAGTTGCATCGTTGCCAACTTGTACTTCTCAGTTACATTATATTCCACATATGAGTGCAATCTTTCTATGTCTGTCTCTTTCTTTCTGACTCATTTCACTCAACATGATACTTTCCATGTTGATCCACTTGTATGCAAATTTCATGACTTCATGTTTCCTGACAGCTACATAGTATTCCATTGTGTAAATATACCAGAGTTTCTTTAGCCAATCATCTGTTTTCGGGCACTCTGGTTTTTTCCATATTGTGGCTATTGTGAACAGAGCGGCAATGAATATGGAAATGCAGATGTCATCTCTACTATACCTTTTTGCCTCTCCGGGATATATTCCCAGGAGTGGTATTGCTGGGTCAAATGGGAGCTCAATTTCTAACTTTTTGAAAATCGTCCATATTGTTTTCCAAAAGGGCTGAACCAGTCGGCATCCCCACCAGCAGTGAAGGAGAGTCCCTTTCTCCCCACATCCAAGCCCTAAGGTACATTGAAGATAAGGTCGGCAAAACCCTCCACGACATTGAAGACAAAGGTATCTTCAAAGCTGACACGCCACTGGCTAAGCTAGTGAAAACAAAGATAAATAAATGGGACTATCTCAAACTAAGAAGCTTCTGCAACTCAAAAGAAACAGTGACCAAAATACAAAGACAGTCTACAGAATGGGAAAGGATATTTATGCAGTACCCATCCGATAAAGGGTTGATAACAAGGATATACAATGCACTGGTTGAACTCCACAAGAAGAAAACTGCCAACCCGATCAAAAAATGGGCTGATGAAAGGAACAGAAACTTTTCCAAAGAAGAAATCCGAATGGCTAAGAGGCACATGAGAAAATGTTCAACATCACTAATCATCAGGGAAATGCAGATCAAAACAACAATGATATATCATCTCACACCACAGAGACTGGCCCACATCCCCAAAAACTATAGTCTACTTTCGGCATGCATCTTTCAACCCGAATGAGTCCTCCCAACATCCTCTACTTGGTGCTCCCTTCTCTATCTCAGCTGCCTTTTTCCCCAAGATGTGAGGCCAGTTTCCAAGCTATGGGAAAAAACTCCTGGTCCTTATGTCTACTACTCTTGGGTGTTAGTCTCCCATTTTGTTACTTTATATTCCACAGATGAGTGCAATCTTTCTATGTCTGTCTCTCTCTTTATGACTCATTTCAATTAACATGATACTTTCCACGTTGATCCCCATTTGGCCCAGCAATACCACTCCTGGGAATGTATCCCAGAGAGGCAAAAAGGTATAGTAGAAATGACATCTGCATTTGTATGTTCATTGTAGCATTGTTTACTATAGCCAAAATCTGGAAAGAACCGGAGTGCCCAAAAACAGATGACTAGTTAAAGAAACTTTGGTACATCTACACAATGGAATACTATGTTAGAAAAGATGAAGTCATGGTGATTCAATAAAATTTTAAAAATTAAAAAAAAGATGAAGTCATGAAATTTGCATATAAAGGAGCTTCTTTAAAAGGCAAGACAAACATCTCAGCACTTGGCATTGAGTATAGCATTCACTTATGGTTCTTCTAGATGTCTTCTACTAGATTTAAAAGTTTATTTACTTGAAAAGTTCTATGAAGTATATTTTGTTCTAAGAATGGAAATATTGGCTACATGTTAGAAAATATCAAATTGCAAAAATTATAACTAAGTCTTATATATTTTAGATACTAAACCCTTATCAGATAGATTTGGATATTTTTTCCCATTCTGTGGGCCCTTAGTATCTTGGTCATCACTTTTGAGGCACAGATGTTTTTAAGTTTAATGTAGTTGCATTTGTTTATCTTTGTTTCCACTTCCTTGGTCAGTAGTGTTTCATAAAAAAGTGGGAGAAAGAAATGAACAGATATTTCTTCAAAGAAGAAGTACAAATGGCCAAAAGGCATTAAAATGCTCTGTATCACTAATCAGCAGGGAGATGCAAATCAAAACAACAATGGGATATGATCTCATACTACAGAGACTGGCACACACCAAAAAAGGACTAGAGCAACCAGTACAGATGAGGATATGGGGAGAAAAGGACTCTCATTCACTATTGATGGGAATGTCTACTGATCCAGGCTTTTGGGGGAACAATGTGGACACTCCTCAAAAAGTTAGAAATTTAGATTCCTTATGACCCAGCAATACCACTTCTGGGAGTATATCCTGGGGTTGCAAAAAAAACACAGCAGAAATAACATCTGCAGTTATATTTTCATTGCAGCACTGTTCACACCAGCCAGCATCTGGAAACAACCTGAATGCCCAAGGACAGAGACTAGTTAAAGAAACTATGGTACATCTACACAATGGACTACTATGCAACTGTTAGAAAAAATGAAGTAATGAAATTTTCTTAAATGGATGGAAATGGTTTTCCATCCATTTAAGAAAAATCATGCTGAGTGAAATGAAGCAGAAGGAGAGGAACAGACATTGAATGATTTCACTTATTTGTAGGACATAAAAAAGATAGTATGAGACTAAAACCCATGCAAAGTAGAAACCCGGACCAGGAGCATTGGTCCATGGTTGGAAGCCTGTCTCAGGTCCTGAGGGAGAAGGCATTTCAGATAGAGAAGGAACCACTATTACAGTGATAGTTGGAAACGATCACTCTGGATAAGAACTCGTGCTTAAAGTAGGTAAATGAAGGAGCAATATAACCTTCCAGCATCTGTATTGCAACCACAATGCCTAAAAGGAAGGAGAGAGAAAGAGAGAGAGACAGAGAGAGACAGAAAGAGAGAAGTGCTTCCCATAGAGGTTGCCTACAGGGAGGGGAGAAGGGGGAAAATTGGGGATATTCCTTGTGGGAAATTTACACTAGTGAAGAGAAGGTTGAAGGGACATTGTGTGCTGAACTCCAATAATGATCAACTTTGCAACTGTGTATCTCATGGTAATTCAATAGTTTTTTTTGGAAAAAAGGTTTTTTATAAAACTCTTATTTGCTAAAGATGTTATTCCTTTCCCATAAGGAATTAATGCTTTGTTTCTATTGAATGTTTTGTGTCTGCGACTTTTTTTCACATCCATAGAGATATTTATTGAAATCTTTAATTTATTAATGTAGATGCTAAATCATTGCTTATAATCTGATATTTTCTCACATGTAGCCAATATATCCTTTCTTTGAACAAAATAAACTTCAGTACTGTTATATAGTTCTATATATTTCTCCCTTAAATTTTTCTTAAGTCTCTTCACTCGCATTAAAGTTTACATTTGTAAGAATAATCTATTTCATGAGAATTTTAAAACATATTAACACAGAACTTTTCATCATATAAATTATATATGATGATTTACCTGAAATACATACCTGAAATATATACCTGAAAAATTATATATAGTTCTTAGAAAAAGCTACCTTATCAACTTATTGATTCATAATTTTCTGAAAATTCAGAACAGCTATATTAATGTATATGTGTGTAGGTTTTTTCATACTTACAAGATTTTTTAAATGACTTAATATGTTGGGTAAAAATGAAAATAACAAGGGAACAACACATTATCAGAGTTATGGAAATTGAAGATTTTATCTATAGAACTGAATTTGCAAGGTCTTTAAGGTGTCTTTGTAACACTTTTGGATGGAAGTGGGCTCTCTGCTGATGGGTGCAGTATTAACATGATATATGTAGAAAAAGTATGACTAAAAGTATTGTAAATTCCACTACCATAATAGAAATGTCTAAATAAAGTATAACATTTAAAAGAAAAATAGACTGGGAATTTTAGTTAGTTAAACACACTCTCTCAGCTAATAGAACAATGAGACAGGAAATTAACTGCTCAAAATGAAAAGGCCATAATTGTCACATATAATTTTTGTTCCACCCAATAAGAGCAGAGTTCATATACTTGTCAACAATTCATGGATATTCACCAAAATATATAATTTTCTGCTTCATAAAATGTTAAACAAATTTCAAATGTAACAGTGAAATTTAACTTCTTTCTGGCAAAAATGAATTCATATTTTAATTCATTAATGTAACAGTATAAAAAAATTAAAACTCTTGGAAATTTTGGAAATTAAACTTATCTATAAACAATTCCTGGGCAAAAACTAATGTATCTAAATATATTAAAAAAATAGAATGTGGCAAAGGATATGGCTCAGATATTTTATTCCTAACTTGTTAGGAGATTTTACACTTTACCAATAATAAATTAGTATTTAATTTATATCAAATATACTGTGTCTGATCGGGCTTTTTACATTGACAGAGATTTGCATTAAATTATTTTACTTATCAATATGGATACAAAAGCATTTTTATAATGTAATACTTCCTAACACAGCCAATATTCACTTTTTTAGCATAAAACACCTTTTTATACTGCTATGGGCATTTATAGATTTTTAGGCACATCCCTAAAATGTGAAAGATCATGACGTAGATTACTAATACCATAGGCCTTACCAGCTTCACTGTTTAAATTACTGTTATTCCCCTAAACATTGAACTATATAATACCCTCACTGTCAGCATCTCAGGAAACAGCCCTAAAGTCTCCCAGAATCACTGAATGTGTCTACTATAGATATATATAGAACATCATGCATCAGAATAAACTGTTTCTATTAAAATATGCTAATAAGTAATTTCAAATAGGTTTTCATTAGAAATCAAGATCTCCAAAAATTCCTAGTTTCAATCTCAAGGAATATAAAAATAGGGAAAAAATTCACCATATACAAGAAGGAAGGAAATAAGTGACTATGAAAAGAGAAAATAAATGATAAAAATCAATAAAATGAAAGAAATATTCCTGAAAAATTACTAAAATTTATAAATCTTTACAAAACCAACTAATGACAAATAGAGTGAAGACACAAATTATTAATAAATAAAACATGAAATGCTATTTTAGATATTTAAACAATTAAGAAAGATAATAGGTACCCTATTTAATTTTGGCTGCTACAAAAAAATTCCAATGACTGGGTAGTATGTGATGAATGCAGATTTATTTCCTAGGGTTCTAGAGGTTGGAAATCTAAAATTCGAGTGCTAGGGTCACTGGGTGAGAGATAGCTTCCAGTTTGATTTCTTAGTAAATTCTCATATCATGACATGAACAAGTGATATCTCTGAATCTTATTAAAGAGATAACTTTTATAAGAGCACTCTACTGGGATATACAGATGGCAGATAAGTACATAAGATGATGTTCACCATCATCAGGAAATAGGAAAGTTAAGTTTAAACCACAATGACCTATCATGATATATTAAAATAGCTAAAAAAGAGTGATTCCACCAAAGTCTGGTGATTATGTGGGAAAACCAGATCATTCACACATTGTTGATGCATTAAAAATATGTTGTCATTGAAAGACATTTAGCAGTTTATCTCAAAACTAATATAACAGTTGCCAAATGATATAATTTTTGAGACTTTTTATCCCAGAAAGATTATATATGATCATATAAACAGTTGTACATGCATGTTCATAGAAGCTTTATTCATTTAAGACAAGAAACAGCATAAATGATCTTCACCTCATGCTAAACAAACTTTAGTGCAACTATACAATGTAATATGACTTAAATATAAAATGAATGTCTGATTCATGAAAAACTTAAATGGACTCGAAAGATATGCTCAAAAATATTGAGCTAAGTTTTTTCTATGATACTTTGATCAGCTTAATGGCCAATGCAAATGATCAAGTTCAATGAAGATTGTTGTTCCTTTTAAGAGAGTGTGTTTTGTAGCTGTTAGTATTGTCACTGTCACTGTCATCTCGTTGCTCATCGATTTGTTCGAGCGGGCACCAGTAAATTCTCTCATTGAGAGACTTATTGTTACTGTTTTTGGCATATCCAATACACACGGGTAGCTTGCAGGGCTCTCCGAGAGGGGCGGAGGAATCGAACTCGGGTCGGCCATGTGAAAGGCGAACGTCCAACCGCTGTGCTATCACTCCAGCCCGTTAGTATTGTACTCTAGCAATATCATTTAGATTAGAGAACTTAGCAAAGTTGTTCCTATTCTATGTTACCATTTTCTTAAGCTGTATAACTATTGAAGATAGAAGTGTGCTGAAATCTCATACTCAAAGTGTAGATATGTGGATAATAGGTTCTACACTATGCTGAACGATTAAAATTACAAAATGTCAATAATGTGTGTATGAATAATATATAATTAATACTTTTGTGGTTTATTTTAAAGTTTAATATCACTTAGAAATAATCTTCTATAACCAGTCATCTGTTTCTCATGGTGATTCATTAAAAATATGTTAAAAAATAAAATTAAAAATAAATGTTAAAAAACTAAAAAAATAGTCTTCTAGTCCTGTTCTTTGTATTTACTTTATATTCCATATATACCAGATGTGTATATATGTATATATATATATATATATGTATCACTGTATCACTGTCATCCCGTTGTTCATCGATTTGCTCAAAAGGGCACCAGCAATGTCTCCATTGTGAGAATTGTTGTTACTGTTTTTGGCATATCGAATACACCAAGGGTAGCTTGTAGCTTGCCAGGCTCTGCCATGAGGGAGGAATAACATAGATATATATATATATGTATACGTATATGTATACGTATACATATATATATGTATATATATATAAGTTCTTAGGCCACACCCGATATTGCCTGGTGCATACTCCAGGCTCTATCCTCAGGCATCATTCCTGGCAGGGCTTCGGATCATAAGTGGTGCTGGGGATTGAATCCAGGTCAGCTGCATGCAAGGCAAGCTGTACTATCACTCCAGTTCTAGTTCAGACAAATTATGCTTCATATACATATGGCATATCTTTTTCCTTCAGCATTTTTTCTCAGTGAATCTGTTTTGTTAAAAAAATATTATGGGAGCTGTAGACAGAGAGTACAGAGTGTAGGCTATTTGCCTTGCATCCAGCCAACCTATGTTCAATCCCTGGGAACACCCTGGAGCTCCACCAAGAGAAGTTCCTGGGTGAAGAACAAGGAATAAACTCTGAGCACAGCTGTGCATGTCCCCAAAATAAAATCAGAAAAAAAATATATACTTAACTTTCTCACTTGACAGCTTTACTCTGAACTAGAGTATTTAGACAATTAAAATATAGCAATGGAATTTTTGCCATTTCTTTGTGAGTTTCTGTGTTAATTATTTTTGATTCACATCTCACAGTGCTCAGGATGCACCCAGATCTATTTTTAATTCTTGTTATTTGAAAATGTGCTAATTTTTGGTCCATGCCAAGACTTTTGGTGATTTGGTCTATGCCAAGACTTTTGGTTGATCTCTGAGTTTTATAGGTCTGCGGTTATTATGGGTCTCAATTGTTTTTGGGTTTTTTTTGGCTTTTTGCGTCACACCTGGCGATGCACAGGGGTTACTCCTGGCTTTGCACTCAGGAATTACTCCTGGCGGTGCTCAGGGGACCATACGGGATGCTGGAAATCGAACCCAGGTAGGCCACATGCAAGGCAAATGCCCTAGCTGCTGTGCTAACGCTCCAGCCCTAATGGGTCTCAGTTTTATGGGTCTGTGGTTTTTATGGATCTGTGCTACCCTCGAGAACATATGCAATGACTGGAATGGGGAGGAATGGGAGTGAAGACAAATGGTTGGCAACTACACTACCTCTACTTCACTGATGACATGGTTCTAATAACATTAGCCAAATGGCACAAATGCTGGCCAACTTCGACCGTGAGTGTGAAAAGTTTGGACTGCAGCTGAATCTGACAAAGACAATGTTAATGAGAAACGGACTAGTTCTTAACGTTCCATTTGCTCTCAACGGAACGAACACCTCTGAATGCAGCCGTTAAGTGTACCTAGGTCGAGAACTCAGCATGGCGTACGACCCGGCACTTGAGCTGCGCAGGAGGAAGAGTGGTGTTAAATGCCTTCAAGAGCATCAAAGAAGTTGTTAAGAGAATGAAGAAACTACAGCTCCAGGCACATCTTTTCCACTCCACCATTCTTCCTGCACTCACATACGCCTCACAGACCTAGGCCCTACAAAAGCAGAATGGGAACGCTATTCAGGTAACCCAAAGAGGAATTGAAAGAGCTATACTTGGAGTATCATGTTTCACTCAAGTTCGAGAAGGAATATGGAGTTCTGACCTCCATCAACGATCAAGAATCAGGGATGCTGTCTCATTTGCCAAGGTGTCATAAATCAGATGGGCCAAACGCATAATGCGATTTGGAGATGACCACTGGACTAGAGCTGTTACTAACTGAATTCCACCGGGTGTCAAAAGATCATGCGGCCGCCCACCTATGAGATGGTCAGAGTTCTTCGTCAAGATGCCATTGGGTTACACTAGCACACGATAGAGACGAATGGAGACATTACTGGTGCCCGCTCAAGCAAATGGATGAGCAACAGGATGACAAGTGATACAAGTGGTTTTGAGAAATTATCATTATTTATATTTCTTCCTTTATTTTTCTCTTCTTCTTCTGGAATCTCCATTACATATATATTACATCTTGTTGTCATCCTGGATATTATTATTTTAGAATTTTTGTGTCCTTTAGTATTTTGTTTATTCTATTTTGGTTCATACCTTTATGTGCTCAGGAATTACTCTCTCTCTATGCTCAGAAATCACTTCTGGTAGTTTTTTGGGACCATATTTGGGTTGGTAGCATGCAAGACAAGCATCTTAAGCTCTGTATTATCCCTATAGTGCTCAAGTACTGTTGAAAGGCTTCATTTTTCATTTTTATTAGTTTTAGTAATATATCCTCAAGTTCAGAAATTTGTTCCTCAGCAATGCCCAGAATTAGTTTTGCATTCTTGGAATGTGAATTTCTTTATGTTATACATCAGTTCTTGAATATTACTTCTTATATATAATTTAGTTATTATTATATTAATCACACTTGTTTCAAATTCCCAGTCTGATAATTCTAACATCACAGCAATATCAAAGTCTGATACATACACATTTTTAAGACTGTTTTTTTCTTGTTAGTCTTCCTTTGTCTAAGGAAAAATACATATTCTGAGGCAAAGCCATGGTTTTTGCCTGTGATTTTACCTTGTCTAAGACTGGTTCTGATGCATACACTCTTTTCAAACGGTGGGTTTTACCAATTATTTTGTCTTGTAGTTTTATGGATAAAAATGATGTATCAGTCGAGAAAGCTGCTGTAAACGAATCTTTAGTAATATGGTATTAACATGCAGGGAGGGAAGACATTTTCTGTAAGTGCTAAAAGCAGTTCTCAGTCATTTAGAAATCCTGTACTTCTGGACTGAATATTTAACTGAAACGTCTGAGTCACCATCCTGTCTCAAACCATTCAGGGACAATATCATTAGAGTTTGGTATTTTTCTCTCCCCTATTTGAAGGCTCTGAAAAACTTCAACTGATTAAGATCAGGTTAAATAGCTTTTCCTCTGAGGTCATAATTTGTTAAGAATAGAATCCTCTGTCATACTTAAAAATGGTTTCTTTCTTCCTATCCTCCAGGAGTCTAGATCCAATATTAACTTTGAGAATTTTGTTGAGTTTCTGGAGTTAAAATTCATGAAAGTATAGGGCCCTCTGATAGATAACTGGGTCACTGAGCAGGTTTTATCTCTAGGGCTTGTCTGCACTGTATCTATAGCAATTTATCAGTTATAGTTCAGGTTTTCTTAGCTACGGATTGGTTCCTGCAGAGATCTGCAATTGTGATATTTTGCTCCATTAAGCTGTGCTTTCTTTAATAGCTTGTTGGTTTCTTCATTTTGGAGGTCAGTTGTTTACACAGTGATTTCACTTCCCTGACAGATTTTAAAGGATTTGTTGTTTTTTCAGTCTATACAGCTTTTTATTTGATTAAAGGATAAAACAACAGCTTTTCTGACCTTATCCAAAATCTCCAAATAGTATTATTTTCCAGGTAACTAATCACTTCTTAATCTTTGACATATGTTATTTAATCCATTCTTTGGAAATTTTAACCTAAGAGTACATTTTCATTTATAGAAGTTCACTGTTATTCTTGACAAAGTGACCAATTTTTTAAATTACTTTTAATTATTTTTATGTCCAGTATTTTCTTAAAAGATCACATATTTAGATATTTTAACTGTAATTTTTAGTCTTCTTTCTTAACATTTTCTCTTGTTTCAGCTTCTCTGCATGTCAAAAAAAAACAGGTAAATCACTGAATAAGCATTTTCAATGATTTGGCTATTTAACTGCCATTGTTTTTATTTGCATTTTTTAAAAATTCTCACACCTTAAATTAGCTTGTTTTCTTTTGGTCATAATTCTTTGCTACCTACTTTCAGGCCTTATTCACCTAAAGTAGCCTTGGAATGGCATTATAAGGCATTTCAAAACTATCCTTGACTCAAGTAAATTTATGCAATTCCTTGGGTGACAGCACCAAATGAATACTGCCAATTTTTATGTTAATTCCACTTAGGATCAGAGCAAAACCTGAAAATTCTAATAGAAAAATCTTCCTTTCTTTAGTTCCGAGGTGTAAAATCCATTTTTATCTCTTGTGACCAGTGGATGGGTTTTATCATCGAACGGTTCATTGTACTTGAAGTGTGGATTTTAAAGTTTTCATAATTACCTTCATGTTCCCAAACCATTTAAGCTTCTCCCTAAATGTTTTAATACACAGAAAGTTTCAAATTTATTTTCAGATGGACCTTTAAATACACCCTCTTTATTCTTTTGTTTAGACTGTTTGCATAGTGTTAACACATACATTTGTAGCTCATTTACTGACATTTCATTCTCAGATTCTTAGTTTTCTCACTCCTCTGTATCTCTTTCGAATTTTTGTCTGCCTTTTCTTCTTCCTCCAGTTATATACTTTCATCTTGATTTTTCTTTGTAGAAAAGCTCTGCTGCAATTCTCTTAATTACGTTTGTTCATATTAATTTTCTATATTAATTTTGATGGACATATTGGCAATATCAGATGTCCATGTTAAAATTATCTCAAGGTATTAAGATCTAAATTTGTTCTCTATTGTTCGTAGAGATTTCTCTGCAAATATAACCAGAAATACAAAACTATATCACTATTAAAATATTTCCCTAATTGACATGAATCAATTCAGGTCACTTTTGTAATTTTAATCATTAAGCATAGTGTAGAACCTATTATCCACATACTATTTTTGACATGACTTAAATCAAGTATTTAGCACTGTAGCACTGTTGTCCTGTTACTTATCAATTTGCTCAAGTGGGCACCAGTAATGTCTCCATTGTGAGACTTGTTACCATTTTTGGCATATCGAGTATGCCATGGGTAGCTTGCCAGGGCAAGGCAAACATCCTACCCGCTGTGCTATCACTCCTGTAAATCAAGTATTTACTGAGGAAAAATTCTGAATTTGAGTTTCTCAGGAGATATAATGGGATGTGAAGCTATGTGAGTTATCAATAAAAGCAGGTAGTTAAACAGCTGGGAAGATGGTACAGTGGGTAGAGCATTTTCTTTGCATGTGGCCCACCAGGGTTCAATCCCAGGTACTGCATATAGTCCCTCAGCCCCATCCCTGAGCACAGAGCCAGGTCATCCCTGAACATGGCTGAGTGTAGTTCAAAAAGAAAAAAAAGTTAGCAGAACAGTCTGAGGAAATTAAAAAGTAGTATTGGCAGATAAAGTTGTTACAGATGTATGGAGATAAATTGAAAATTAACCTCACTTCACATAATTTATTTTAGAATAAATTATTTTTCCTGGATTAGATCTACACAAAAGTTCAGTTCTATTTTGACCTTTCATAGTTTGACCAGAAGAACTGCAACAATTAGTTACCTCTGAATCATTTTTTCTATAAAATCACACATACTAACATATACTTACATGAAACTTAGATGAAATTAGTTATTATTATACTCATTTTAAGTAGTTACTTTATTTCATTTGCACATTTCTTATTAAACAATAATTTCTTGATTACTCATATGTTAGATATTATTCTAAGCATCGAAGATCAAGAACTGAATAATATGCATTCCCTGACCTCAACCAGAGTCTAAAAATTCTGATCAAAAAAAATTCTGATCAGGAAAATGTTGAACAATTTCCTTTCTCTATTGCCAATTTATATATTTAGGCATAATAGACATAATTAACTGTCTGTATCATGAAATAATAAGTGGTAAATGCTATAATATGGCATAGTATAATCAAATTTAATAGATCTAGGATTGCTTTTTTAGGTTATGATCAAGATAAACAATTTTATGCAAAAAATGAGCATACTAACATACATGGCAAGAACTGAGATGGTTAATTTCTCAATATGAGCAAGATAAAGTAATAGCACTGTAAAACAATGTTTTGTGTTATAATCATTGACACTGAGAATATGGGAAAAGCACAAGTGAACACTAGGCCACCCAGCTCAAAATGAGACTGCAATATCCATTTGCTTAAGCATAAGCCAAAGGGGCATTTAAGCTTCACAGCAGATAAAATAGCATTTATGTGGTCTTCTAGCAATAATCCATTTCACACTCTATGGAGAAACAAGCTATGTGAATCTCCTCCAAAATTCATTTTAAAAATAACTGACTATCAAACTATCAGTTCAAAATCAATGTGGAATACTAAGAAACTACTTTCTTCAGCAGTTTTCATTATTATAACTTTATTAAGTAATGGGATTCCTTATTAACTCAGTGATATCAGGGAAGGCTTTTGCTAAATGTGGAATAAAAGTTGTAAGGTAAGAATTTCTATAAGGAATACTTATAGAGGAACTCTTACAGGAATTCTTAGAAGGGATTCTTATAGAGATAGTACAGTGGGGAGGGAGATTGCCTTGCATGCAACCAACTCAGGCTCAGACTCCAGCACCCAATATGTCCCTCAAACCCCTCCAGGAGTGGTCCCTGAATGCAGAGCTATTAGAAAATCCTGACCAATGCAAGGACTTGCTCCAAAACCTCAAACCTCTCTCCAGGAATATATATTTAACACAATTATTTGAAGACTGATATCCTCTTGAAGATGAAAATATATTACAATAAATTAAAAATATAACTTTTATAACTATTTGTAAAGAGAGCTAGTATACAAATAAATTTCATACCAAACGTCCAGGGTCCTTTTGGAAATATTTTTGTCACCAGCTATTTATTTTGTAAAATGATAAACTTAAAATATTGACAAGCAGTATTTGTAAAATTCCAGAGGATTTCAGATAATTAATTTCAAAGAGTAGTATACTTTTTGTCCAGAAACATTGCCAGTCACAAATTCATAGTCACATATTTGCACAAAGTTGAAAATCAAGATTTTTATTTGGAAGAAAATTAAAAAATGAGTTTAATATACTGTGAATTGGTAGAATAATTTCTGTTTTCAAATCTTTTTGCTGTAAAAGAAGATTTGCTTAATAAAGAATTAGCTTGGTGCATATGCTGCCAGAGCCAATGTGCTGCTCACCCATGTGGCCGAGCACATGTGTCACCCACATCTAACCTCTTCAGATGTGGACTTTCATGCCTCTATGTCTAATTCTTGGATGTAGGTAGAGGGTCTCTCAGCCTTAGTAAAAAGTCAGATTTTCTCTCGACCATGTTACTCTCCACTCTCTCCCACTTTTTCTTCCTCCTTCTCTTCAAAACCTCCTAATAAAATCCATTTTACTTTAAAAATAAGGATTATCTTATAAGTCTAAAAACAGTTGTGATTGCTTCATTTATATCTAAAATGGAAAGAAATAATTTTATTAATTTATTTTCATATTTGGTTCACTCTTTGCAGGTTGGCACCTTGCCGCCAGCTCACCACAATGAGGGAGTGAACCATCAAGGGGGTGAACCAGCGAAGAGCAAACCAACATGTCACCTGCATGGCAAAGCCTGGAACACTACCTGTGGTGTATTCGATATGCCAAAAGCAGTAACAATAACAGCCCTCATTCCCCTGGCCCTGGAAGATCCCCCAATATGGCAGAATGAGAAGGTCAACAAGGAGAGGCTGCTAGAATTCCAGGGCCGAACCAGTCTGCCAAAACAAGGAAGGATTAAATTGCCTGCCTGCAATTTTAATGCACGTATGCTGGCATTAGAAGCATCCATTGATGGTGCAAATGCAGAAGATCAAGTACAACGTTATTGGATTGACCAAGATGAGAAAGCATCAATCACATCATGCCATTTTTGACAATGGAGAAGAACTGTTCTCGGAACATGAGACAGTAGAAAAGTCGGTGGTGTTGGTGTCCTCATCTACACGAAATTGGCAATGAGCATTGATTCGTTCGAATGCCTAACAACCTGAATCAGATGCTTACGTTTGAATAGATGTGCCTCATTGCCAGCAGTTTCTATCTTCGCTATCTATGCACCAACATCCAACTATGACGAAGAAGAAATGGAGAAGTTCTACATGGAGCTGGAGGAATTCTATAAGACCACATCTTCTTCAAGGTCATTGTCAGTAATTTTAACACCAAGATATGACCGAGAAGGTCGCCCGAAGAATTCCACATTGGACCTATGGCCTAGAATGGAATGAACATGGTGAGAGACTGTCTGAGTTCATCATGTCGACCAAGACAATCCATGGTAACTCACAGTTCCAGAAGGCCGAATTTAAATGTTGGACATGGAAGTCTCCCAGTGGAAAGTTTCACAACGACATTGACCACATCATATTTAATCTACAGTTTTTCCTGATGGAAGTTGCTATTGTCCCAAAATTATGAACAGGATCAGACCAAAGTCTCCTTCATGTGAAATTCTACTTCATGGAGTGGAGAGAAAGGGCTGCAAAGTTTAAGAACGAACACCAACTGGGAGCTCATTGGCACAATTGCAGCAATATGGGAAGATGCCGTTGTTGACAACATCAACAAGTAATACGATCGACTGGTTCAGGACCTCTATGATTGTGCGAGGAACACCAAGAGCATGAAAGTCACAAAAAGACGACTGTCTTCGGAAACTCTCTAGCTCATTTACCAACGTGGTTTGGCGTGAGACTCAGGCAATCACAAGCTAACGTCTAAGGTCACAAAGCTGTGTAGAGAAACGATAAAGGAAGAACTCAAAGAGAGAAGAGCAGCAGTGTTGGCCAATGTGGCATAAGCTTGGAAAAATATTCGCAAGGCCTGCCTGTCCTTCGCCAACTATAAGACCAAGATGACTGCCCTCCGACATCCTCATGGATCTATCACATCTTCCAGAAGGGCAATGAAGAAGGTTATACATGACTTCTACTCGGATCTCTTCCATAGCCACATCCAACTACATAACAAATTTCTCAGGATGGATATGCTATTCCCAACATTCTCCCTTCCAAAATCTGATCTTCACACGCTACCTGTCTGAATGCAAGGTTCCATCCCAATGGAAAACCAGCAGGACCATTCTGTTGTACAAGAAGGAAGACATCCACAACATTGGCAAGTATTGCCCAATCTGCTTGTTGTCTGTTGTCTACAAGTTGTTCACTCAAGTTATCCTGAATAGGATTGGCAAAACACTAGACAAAGAACAACCATGCGAGCAAGCTGGGTTCTGAAAAGCATTCAGCATGATTGACCATATCCACACACTGACCAACTAATTGAGGTTTCTCGAGAGTTCACAATAGTGCTCTGTCTAATGTTCATTGATTTAAAGAAGGCCTTTGATTTTGTTAAGACTAAAGCAGTCACGAAACCCTAGCCAAACAGGGTGTTCAAACTCAGTACATCAGGATCCTCCAGGAACCATATTACAGATTCACCACAAGGATCTTACCATTCTACAAAGAAGTGGTCATTGACATTAAGAGTGGGGTTCGGCAGGTCGATACCTTTGCACCGAAACTCTTCAGTGCCACCCTCCAGAACATCATGTAACGACTACAATGGGAAGGAATGCTAGTGAACATAGATGGTCGGCAACTACACCACCTCTGCTTTGCTGATGACATTTTTCTAATAACATCAAACATTAGCCAAGAGGCACGAATGCTGACCGATTTCTTTCGTGTGTGTAGAAATGTCGGACTGCAGCTGAATCTGACAAAGACAATGTTCATGAGAAATGGACTAGTTCCTAATGTTCCATTTTCTCTGAACCTTACAAATGTCTCCAAATGCAGCAGTTATTTGTACCCAGGTTGAGAACGCAGCATGACGTACGACCTGGCACCTGAACTGCACAGGAGGAAGAGAGAACATGGAATGTCTTTAACACTGTTGAAAAAGTTGTTAAGAAGACCAAGAACCTCTGGCTCCAGGCACATCTTTTCAATTCCACCATTCTTCCTGCACTAACATATGCTTCAGAGACCTGGGCCCTACAAAAACAGGTTAAGGATGTTATTCGGGTAATCCAAAGAGGAATCGAATAGAACTATGCTTGCAGTATCACGTTACACTCAAGTTCTGACCTCCATCATGGAGAATCAGGACTCTGTCTCATTTGCCAAGTCGTTGAAAATCAGATGGGCAGGACACGTAATGCGATTTTGAGATGACCACTGGACTAGAGCTATTACCAACTGGATTCCACGGGCCATCAAAGAACGCCTTGCCGCCCACCTACGAGTTGGTCAGACTTCTTCAAGAACCTGAATGAAAGGTTTGAGGCTCTTCGTGTTCCTGGAGCGAGCGGACGCTATTGCGCTACACTAGCACGTGACAGGGACAAACGAAGATGTTACTGACGCCTGTTCAAGCAAATGATGAGCAAGGGGATGACAACTGATACAAGTGATTTTTATATCTGTGGTTTTTACACCAAAGTTTTTGCATATTGATGTGAAATTGTATGGTATTGTACTTTTAACTTTTTAAATTTTATATTACATTTCTTGCTAGACATACATAGAGGTGCAATATATGTAATATATAATGTATATGATACATGATTATTTTGATGGTATTGAAAATTTAATCCATCAACGTGGAATATGTTTCAGTTTCTTAAGGTCTTCTATTGTTTCCCTAAATGACATGTTTTCATAAATGACATGGAATAGGTCTCACATCTTTTGTGTATTTGACTTTCTGGTTTACATGTTTAGTGGTGAGAATAGTGTTGAAATCTCCCCTTGTATTGTATTTCATTCCATGTATTTCTTTAAGTCTGTGAGTAGAGGCTTTCTAAATTGTTGTACTTTCATTTGGTACGTATATGTTAATAATAGTACTTATTGATCTATTACACTTAACTAATTAGTAGTGTGCATCTTACCTGTAATTTTTAATATAGAATAAAATTTGGTGTGGTATAAGTATGATTAAATTATGTCTGTACCAGAGTATTTTGTCTAAAATTATCTTATATGGGTTTTCCTCTGTCTTTCACATTGAGCCTGTATTTATTCTGTGTGTTTAGGTGTGTTTCCTGTAAGAAGAAAATAGATGGATTTAGTTTCGTTATCCCTCCAGCTACTCTATTTCTTTCTATATGAGAGTGTATTCTACTACGTTCAGGGAAACTTGATACAAATAAAATTTTCATCATTTTTATAGTGATATGGATTATTTTTGCCCTAATATGTTTGTTTTTTCAAAGAGATCCTTTAGCATTTATTGAAGACAGCCCTTGACTTTTGTCTCCTGTGCCATAGAAGCTTGATTTTTCTTTGTTCCATGTTTGTGTATAATAACTATGGGCATGAAGCTGGAGATGAGGGGTTAGGGTCTGAATATTTGCTGGCAGCTTCTGCAGCTCAAGCTGGGTTGGATTACTGGGGGCAGGGCTGCCCTGCATTGGAAGTAAGCAGACAATGCAGAGGAAGCTGAGTGAAAGGAAGTCAGACTTGGTGGCACAAAGAAGAGGTGACATAAGGTGTGATTCTCACAATTTAATAGGGAGCTGTTTGGGGCTGGGATGAGTCTGAAGTGAGTCCCGATGGTTTTCCAGCATGTGTAGTGTAGGTATAAGTTTTGAGAGCAATAGATGGCTTGTTCCAATGAAAGAGAAGAGGGCTTTCTGATACAACTTTGAAAGAGGTGCTTTCAGGTCATTAAGTCCTGCATGCCTATTAGAGTAAGGGAGTGAGCACTGATCGGGCAATAGCAGAGACAGCAAACAGGGATACACTGATGCTCTGCACTTCTTCCAGGAGATATACAGCCAATGCCTCTTACCTATTCAAGTAGGGGTGTGGCAGCTGAACTCTGTGTGTGTGTGTGTGTGTATACCCGCCCTCACTTGAGCATGCTGTCCCAGCCCACTTTCCAAACTCAGAAATGGCGCCATCATTATTTTTCAAGATCTCTAAGATCCATAGTGATAACTTCTTTTTCCTTACTTAATAAGTAATTTGTAATTTTTTTCATTTATTATCTTGATTGGGCTGGAATGGTCACACAGTGGGTAGGGCATTTTCCTTGCATGCAGCCGACCTGGGTTCGATTCCTCCACCCCTCTCGGTGAGCCGAGCAAGTTACCGAGAGTATTTCACCCACACTGCAGGGCCTGGCAAGCTACTCGTGGCATATTTGATCTGCAAAAACAGTGATAACAAGTCTCACAGTGGAGACATTACTGGTGCCCATTCGAGCAAAATCGATAAAGAACAGGAAGACAGTGCTGCGGTGCTATTCTAATTCTAATACAGAGTTGAACACTTTAGATATAATGTTTGCTCACTGTTTGCACTGTTTCTTAGTGGTGGGAATGTATTGCTCTCATACTTGGTTAGAGTGTGCTGGAGACACATACGTTGTTGTGTCTTGGATATCACTACCAGCATTGCTCTGAGGTAATAGTCTGTATATAGAATGGTGCTGGGGATCCTACTTGCATATGCCTGCATAGTGAATGCTTGATCACTGAGCTACACTCAGGTCCCTCAGATTAATTTTTTTTAATTAGTTTATTTTTAATTAGAGAGTCATCGTGAGGGTACAGTTACAGATCCATACATCTTTGTGCTCATGCTTCCCCCATACAAAGTTCAATAACCCATCCCTTCACCAGTGCCCATTCTCCACCACCCATAAACCCAACATCCCTCCCCCCCTCCCCAGACCCGTCTCCCCCCACCCCACCCTGCCACTATGGCAGGGAATTCCCTTTTGTTCTCTCTCTCTGATTAGGTGTTGTGGTTTGCAATAGAGGTGTTGAGTGGCCATTGTGTTCAGTCTCTAGTCTGTATTCCACCCGCCTTACCCTTCCCCCACATGACCTCCAACCACATTTTACTTGGTGGTCCCTTCCCTGAGTTACCCAGAATGAGAGACCAGCCTCCAAGCCATGGAAACATTCACCTGGTACTTATTTCTACTATTCTTGGGCGTTAGTCTTATAGTCTATTATTCTATATTCCACAGATGAGTGCAATCTTTCTATGTCTGTCTCTCTCTTTCTGACTCATTTCACTTAGCATGATACTTTCCATGTTGATCCACTTATATGCAAACGTCATGACCTCATTTTTTCTAACAGCTGCATAGTATTCCATTGTATAGATGTACCAGAGTTTCTTCAACCAGTCATCTGTTCTAGGGCACTCGGGTTTTTTCAGGATTCTGGCTATTGTAAACAGTGCTGCGGTGAACATATAAGTGCATATGTCACTTTGACTATACTTTTTGGCTTTTCTGGGATATATTCCCAGCAGTGGTATTGCTGAGTCAAATGGGAGCTCAACCTCTAGTTTTTTGAGAATCGTCCATACTGTTTTCCAAAAGGGCTGAACTAGGGGGCATTCCCACCAGCAGTGTAGAAGGGTCCCTTTCTCCCCACATCCTCTCCAACAGCGGTTGCTTTTGTTCTTTTGGATGTGTGCTAGTCTCTGTGGTGTGAGGTGGTATCTCATGGTTGTTTTGATCTGCATCTCTCTGACGACTAGTGATGTAGAGCACTTTTTCATGTGCCTTTTGGCCATTCGTATCTCTTCCTTGGTAAAGTTTCTGTTCATTTCTTCGCCCCATTTTTTGATGGGGTTGGATGTTTTCTTCTTGTAGAGTTCAACCAGTGCTTTATATACCCTTGATATCAACCCCTTATCCCCTCAGATTAATTTTAAGTAAAATATTCCTCTGTTAGCCTCAAAATATCCAAACACTGTGTTACTTCAATCCTTCCATGCTTCTAGAATTTATTTTTATTTTGTTTGAATAGTGCTCTATAATTATAATCAGATACTTACATAACATTATTGTGATTATTGTTTCCTTTTATTATTTTTCTTTTAACCTATTTGTATAGTTTCATGTAAATTTAATCTCTTATAGATAGCACTGATGTTATTCATTTATATATTTTATTATACTCTACTTCTTAATTAGTTCATACGTTTTATTTTATTACATAGAGTCTAGTAGTTTTAGTTATTTCTTCCATCTGTTTTCACATAGCCCTTCACTATTTTCCTCCCTTTTTATTTGACAAAATATTTATAATTTCACCATTTTAATTGCTTTTAATTTCATTATAGTTACAAATTTTAGTTGAATTTTGCATTAAATTTTAACTTTAATAATTAATTTTATCTTTTGAATGTATATGAGATAAGAAATGGTGAGATAGTACAAGGATTAGGAAGCATGCGAAGCTCAAGATTCCTTCTAACATTGATATCACATGACCCTCCAGCCTCATCAGGTTTAACCTGAGAGACCCCCACAAGGACAGCTAAGATGGTCTCATTGGTCCATGGTAGAACAAGATCTGAGCAGCATTGCATCCTCAGGATCTTCTGTTGAATTTCATTCTATGTTGGCTATGTCACTGGGCATGACCTCCAGGCATCTGAACACTCCTTGGGAGACCTCAGCCCTTCAAAAGCATGTACTCTTAGTAGTTCTAATATATTCACAAGATTGCATAAAATTTCTCTGTTAACTCTCAGGCAATTATCATCACCCCATAAGAAAATACATATCAGCAGAGATTTTTAGTTTTTTTTTTTAACTTTCCTTTTTTTGTATTTGAATCACCACGAGCTACACTTACAAAACTTTCATGTTTGAGTTTCAGTCATACAAGGATCGAACACCCATCCCCCCACCAGTGTACATCTTCCACCACCAACGTCCCAGTATCCCTACACCACCCCGCTATTCCTCTGCCCCACCCCTCCCCCTGCCTCTATGTCAGACAGTTTCCCTCTTACTCTCTCTCTCGACTTATGGGCATTATGGTTTCAGCAGAGATTTTGACCCCATCTTTCTAATACTGGTACAAGGATTAACTCTTACTTTTCTATCCATGCCTATTGTGAATATTTCATGCCTATTGTGAATATTTCATGTAAATAGAATCATTTAATTTAATATATGGCTTAACTTTTAAATATATACTTTCTAGTGTACACATCTTTATTCTATTGTCATTTTTTCATACTCTAAGAAATTATTCTTATGTGATTTTCTAGAATATTTAAGATAATAAACCTTATATATACAACTGACATATATATGTATGTATATCACTGGCCTATATAGTGATATAGAAATTTATGATATAGAAATTTTGCTCCTTATTGTTTCACTACCTTGTTAGGGTTGCTAATTGCAGCATTAATTTGTAACTAGTGTTTTAATGATGCTTAAGGCCTTCTCAGCATTCCAGAGTTGTTATGAACACCCAGTTTCCCAGATTTTTATTTTAAGATCTAGACAATTTTTTTGTTCCAATTGCATGTTGCATTTGTGATAATTTTGTTAATTCAATTTTGATTTTGTGGCTGTACCTAGCAGTGCTCATGCTTACTCTTGTGCTCAGGATTATACCTATTGATGCTACAGGAGGTGTAATAGGATGGAACCCTATCTATTGTTATGTCTATATGTCCCAGAAATTTATGATTTTCAACAATTTTCTTTAAACTGTAGCACTGCCATCCTGTTAATCATCGATTTACTTGAGAGGGATCCAGTAGTGTCTCCATTTGTCCCAGCCCTGAGATTTTAGCATCGTAAACTTTATGCCCTCTTTCCTCGGATGCAGCACGTCAGTTGGATGTCCTTGGGTATAATAGTGACACCCTGATGGTGCAGAAGTTGGTATCCTCGAAGCACCTCACTAGTCGGCCTCACACACCTCCTGCAGCGGCCATGACAGCCGAGCTCTGGGAGTGCAGGTCAGTCTTGAAGTCCTGCACCATCTCACGCACCAGCCGCTGGAACAGTTTGTTTGTGGAAAAGCAGCTCAGTGGACTTATGGTAGCAGCGGATCTCATACAGTACCACAATGTCGGGCTGGTAGCAGTGTGACTTCTTCATGCTGCCCGTGGCTGGCCTGCTCTTGCGGGCCTCCTTTGTGGCCAGCTGCTTGCTAGGCGCCTTCCTGCACGTTGACTTGTGTGCTGTCTGCTTAGTACGAGCCCTTTCATTCTTCCCAACTCAGCTGGAGAAATGTTTCTTTAAATATTTTTGAAAAATATTCCTGGCAAATATTGTTGCCTTTCTGGTCATATCAAATCAAGACAGCCTTGTAAGTGGGGTTTTCTAGAGAAGAAAACCATCAAACAGATTAAATAATTACTACACTTTCCAGTATAATAGGAAAAGAGATCTGAGCTACAAAATGGTTTTTATTCCATGTTCATGGATCCTTGGTTACATTTTGTACCTTAATGAGGTTTGTAGAAAGTATAGATGGATACACAAATTGAACAAGTTGATAAAACAAAGACCTCACTTTTATTTTTTTTTTTTTTTGCTTTTTGGGTCACACCTGGCAATGCACAGGGGTTACTCCTGGCTCTCCACTCAGGAATTACCCTTGGCGGTGTTCAGGGGACCATACGGGATGCTGGGAATCGAACCCAGGTCGGCCGCATGCAAGGCAAATGCCCTACCCGCTGTGCTATTGCTCCAGCCCAAGACCTCACTTTTATTACCAAAATATAGCTTGTTTTATAGATTAAGAACTACCTGTTTTTTGCACACCTGTAATTCAAAATTTTCTGAAAATTCTGATTCTCAATTTTTGCCTTTATTATTATTGATGCTTTAACTCTGCCATTTTTGAGGATATATTGTAGATTAGAATTCATCAATTACCCCTTAGATTTTCTTGCTTATTTTCTTGAATAAATCATCATCATCATCATCATCAGCCCGTTGATCGTTGAATTTCTCGAGCGGTCTCAGTAAGATCTCCATTCGTCCAACTCCTGAGATTTTAGAAGCCTCTTTCTACTCATCCTTCTAACAATGCAGTACTGGTGGCTTTTTCAGGGTCAGAGGAATGAGACCCAGCTCATTACTGGTATTGACATATTAATACACCATCGGGAACTTGCCAGGCTCTCCCATGTGGGCAGGAAACTCCCAGGAGTTTGCCAGTTTCTCCCAGAGGAAGAAGTAGGCGATAAGACATCGGATAAGATCTGAGCTTCACTGCTACGCCGTTCTGGGAGCTGGCTTTTAAGCCTCTGGATGCTGGCCGTTGACAGGATTACACGTCGCCGCCGGGGGCAGTCCCTGGGTGTGACTGCCTAGCTACTGGGAGATGGGAAATCTGGGCGGAGGAGGCCCAGTCCTGATCCGAGCAGCCTTGGGGGTCTCAGCCCCGGGTCCCACACACCTGGGTTCCTTTGCCAGTTCCTTCATGCGTGAGGCTCATCCGAACGTGTGGAGAGGGGCCTTGAACATGGCTGTGGCTAGGCTCCAGAGGTCTTCGGCCACCGGGAGCTCTGCTCAGGGTGGGGAGGGAAGCTGGAGCCCATCCTCTCCGAGGAGGCCCCAGGGAAGACAGCCAGACGCGCTTGCAAGAGACTCTCTGCCCTCGAATAAATATTGATATATTGAATAAATATTATATATCAAATAAACATCAAATAAATAAATATCTTGAATAAATATTATACTAATTTACATTCAGCCTGATCTACCTTAAGTAGAATTTTTTAATAGACCACTTGGTGAAAATTCCCTAATTTAGTTAACACCTATCTATGCAAATTACAATTTTTCTTATTTTAAATTGATTAAGATGTTATGATGTAGCTTTCATATTTTTAAATTTTTTTTAATTGAATCACCGTGAGAACAGTTACACAGCTTTCAGGTTTAAGTCTCAGTTATATGGTGATCAAACACCAATCCCTTTACCAGTGCACATGTTCTACCACCAAGAGCCCCCATATACCCTCCATCCCACCTTTCACCCTGCCTGTGTGGCAGATGATTTTCACTTTACTCTCTCTTTACTTTGATTATATTCAATGTTTGGACAGAAAACCCACGATTATTATTTGGAATTTTCCCCCAACAATCAGACCTGCTGAAAAGGCATCATTTGATAATTTGTTTTATATTGCTGGTAATGAAGAATATATGATTTCGGATTTCTGGTATTTTAGTAATTAAGTCCAGAGTGGTTTCTGCCAGAAGCCTCTGGATTCTGAAATTTTTTTGTGTTCCTCTGGGATCATGGCCATACAGGAGCGGAGGAGCCGCTTATGGGTGGCCACTCGAGGTCTCAAATGAGTGGGGAGCAGCGCTGGTACCACCCCCCTTCCCAAGATTTCCCTTGTGCCCCATCACTGCAAATTCGTACCTCTGTCCATTGGGCTCTGAAGCAGTGGTCACCATGCCGCCACCGCTGAAAGGAAAGGCCGAGGGTAAGTGCGGCAAGATGGCACTGGGGACGGGTTGAGGGTGTGACTGACGAGGCAGGCTGGAGGCCAGGATGGAACTTCCCGGTTCCAGTGCCCCCATGCGGTTCAGTGAAATAGTCCTGGTCCCCACATACCAGAGCCATGTTTGTAGAGGCTCATTGTCACCGGGATTCCATCTGGAGAAGGTGGGGAGACTGCACCTCCTCCATCTGGGGCATGTAGCTTTCATCTTTTAAGATCTTTAAGTGCATCACACCCATAAGCCACACCCTGTCATACTGTGCTGGGGGGCCAGATAATCTCCTCATTGGCCACCCTCCAGATCTCATAGGCTGCTCCCAGACAGGAGTATATAATGAGGTCCCCATAGTCATGCCACAGGACTCCATTCCAGGCTGTTTTCACCCTCCCTGCCCCAAGTGACCCACCCTGGCAGCTGATCCCCACTACCCAACCACACCATGCTCCAGGCTGCTTTCCAGACCATTATAAGACACTTCCTACCCATTTTCCATGATTACCACACCATATTTGATGGAGTTCAGATAGTTGGCAACAAATCATAGGCTCTACCTCTCAGAGGGCCCAGAAAGCTGCTGAGAGTATCGTGCCCACATGGACAGAGCCTGGCAAGCTACCCGTGGTGTATTTGATATGCCAAAACCAGTAATAATAGGTCTCATTCCCCTGGTCCTGAAAGAGTCTCCAATTGTTGGGAAAGATGAGTAAGGAGAGGCTGCTAAAATCTCATGGTTGGGAGAAATAGAGACGTTACTGGTGCCCACTCGAGTAAATCGATGATAGTGAGATGCATTTGGAGGATTTTTACTGTGTAAGTCTTCTTAGAACTCTACCCTATAAGTTCTAGCCCCCTTAGCTTCTCTAAACTCTCAACTCAGGGAAACCATCCCACTCTGAATATTGCCCAGCTGCTTCTTTGTAGTATGGAATGTGTCTCAAGGAAAAATAGTTTGTACTCTTAGGGATTATCTCATATATTTGCACTTACTTTTTTATTATCAACTGTGTGAAAATAGCCTTTTCATATATTTGTTCCTAGTTTTCCGTTATTTTCAGAGAGACCACGAATCCAATTTATTTCATCAAAACCAGAAATCATATTTATATTGCATCAACTTATTCATTTGCTCATTAAAAATTTCTAGGTTTGTGGTAATTACTCAATAAATATGCATAAATTGAGAGAACTTGACATCAAGACTTTAATTTCAGTATTATTATGCCACACACTGGAACAGCAAATTTAAGCTGGAAATTACTACACTAGAATATATTTACTAAGGAATGAAGGTTTGTTTGTATATATAAGGAAGATTTTAAAGCAAAATAGATGAGAGAATGTAAATGTCAAGTGTTAGACTTCAACTATGACTAAACATTGTAGAATGCAAAGGACTATATTATGTCTCTTTTGGACTTTTCACATTTTTCTGTTTATAGTCCTTAAATATTACTATGTAAGCATATCCAAACTATTTTTATTTTAAAATTAAAAAGTAGCAGGACAAAAACATTTTTAATCTATCTTCCCTTTTTTCCTGGGGACACTCCCAAGTGGTACTCAATAGACACAGAACCCAGCTAGTGATTCTTGGCAAACAAATGATTTTTGGTAGTTCAATGCAAGGTCCCTGAAATGATTATTGGCCAAAAAATATTTTTTGGTTGCTTAATACAAGGGCCTGAAGATGCCATTCTGCTTGATCCCTGAAACATTGGTCACTCTATCTATACACAGGGACCTTCAAAGATACACTTTTGATGCTTGGGGATTATATGGTGCTGACACTAGGCATGTGCCCTAACTACTGAAGTATCTACTGCTTCTACTTTTTTCTCTTGTAATCGCTGACTTTTTAATCTTTGTTTCTGTGTAGAAACCATATATATGTAATTATTTTAATCTTATTTGTATTATGTTTAATCACTCAAGCAGCATAAGAAGAACTCACAGGGTGTAGGGGTGATTTTTCCTTCCCCAAAATCATATAAATGGCCTACATAAACCATTATAAAAATGGTAAATTCAGATTCAATCTGAAATAGGGTTATAAAGTCTGAGATTTTACAAAATCTTTAATAATGACAAAGATTTATTTTTAAACTATTTTCTTTTCTTTAAGTTATTGATTCTTAAGCCACCTTAAGAAAAGCAAAGAGTATCCAATGCCGGGGAAAATGTGCCAGGAGGACTGGTCAATGCTAAGTCAATGGTGTGGAAGATTGATTATAGTTAAGATAAAGGAGACCACATTATGACTATACTATTTGGAAATGATCACTCTGGACAAGAACCAAGTGTTGAAAGCAGGTAAAGGGATCTACATCTTTCAGCATCTGCATCACAAACCATAATACCTAAAATGAAAAAGAGAGAAAGAGAGAGAGAATGAGGTGCCTATCATAGAGGCATGCCATGTCTAGGCCCTAAAGAGATAGAAATTCCTTTTACCTACTGGAAAACTACAGATAATAGTTACCATTTTTAGGAATAATTATATATTTAGAAAATATATAATTATTCGATATCTGTCTACAGTTTCCTTAGCACTGTAGCACTGTTGTTCCATTGTTCATCGATTTGCTTGAGCAAGCACAGTAACATCTCCATTGTGAGACTTATTTTTACTGTTTTTGGCATATTGAATACACCACAGGTAGCTTGCCAGGCTCTGTCCTGAGGGTGGGATAGTCTTGGTAGCTTGCCGGTTTCACAAGACAGATGGAGGAATTGAACCCGGGTCGACCGCATGCAAGGAAAACTCTCTACCCGCTGTGCTATTGCTCCAGTCAGTTTCCTTAAAAATAATATATATATATACATATATATATATACAGAGAGACATATGTGGGGTGGGGTTCGCTTGAAGTGGTGGGAGGGAAACTGGGGCCACTGGTGGTAGGAATTTACACTTGTGGAGGGATGAGTGTTGGAACATTGTATGACTGAAACAGTCGTGAACAATTTTGTAATGCTCTATCTCATGGTTATTCAATTAAAAATAAAAATGAATAGCGAAGAGTTTTCAAAGAGAAGCATTCAGAGAGGAATATGAAAGATTACTTTGCAAAAAGTTACAATGTCTAAGATGCTAATGCTAATCAAGTTATAATTTAATAGTCAGCGAAAAATTCTATGATCAGGGACAAAAGAATTTTAAACATAGAAACTGAAATATAAAACAAAGAAAAGGAAAAGGTAAAATATGTAATAAAAGATAAAATATTTTGTAATTGGTGCTTTTAATTTTAATAAATTGAAATATGATTAGTTTATGTGAGTGTAAATGTTCATGTATTATAGGAGTACAATGTTACCATACCACTCCTACTACCAAAATACTTCTATCCCTTTATTAAACAGTCCATAACCACTAAACAACAATTCCATTAGGTCAGCTTAGTTCTCTTGTCAGAGTGTAAGACAATATTTCATTAAGCATTGTCTATTTCAATATTTCCTTCTTATATACATCTTATGACTGAGATCATCCAGCGTTTACTTTTCTTCTTCTGACGTACGTCACTTAGCATGACACCTACTTTTATCCAGGTTTTCAGATTAATATTAAATCAAAGTATTAGTAAAGATAATGCAAAGAGAAAAAAATTAATAAATAATCATATGTAACCTGGTTCTCTGTTTAATTTTGATGTAGAAATTCACAAAACCTCATATCATTTATCCCAATAAAGGGTAAATAGCTGAGTAAATTCTCTGAGTATTTCTTTCTCTCTCATTATCTATCTATAGAGAGAGGGTTGTATGTAAAATTGCATTTATAAGTAGATATCTGTATACCTATCTATAGACATATCTACATAGGGAGATCTACATATGTCTCTCTGTATATGTATGTATGTATATATATATATATATATATATATATCCCATTGTTCATTGATTTGCTTGAGCGGGTACCAGTAACGTATATATATATATATATATATATATATATATATATACACACACACACATATATATACATACATTTTTTAAAGGAAACTATAGACAGATATAGAATAATTCTATTTTTAAAATATATAATTAATCCTAAAAATGGTAACTATTATCTGAAGTTTTCCAGAGGTAAAAGGAATTTTTATCTCTTTAGGAGTTACAAAATCTGATTTTGGTACCTTTATAGATAGACTCTACAAAATTTACGTTTTATTTAAATTAGAATATTCTATAATCTGTTTTTTACTGATATATTTACTGTCTCCATTCACAATTAAATCCTAACTGTGATGTCCAGGTGATAGTTTCCACATTTTCTGGGCCTCCTTGAACAGGTCATTAAAGTTTTATGTCTCTTGATAATTCTTATTCAAATTTAAATTTTCCCAAATGTACAAACTTAGAAGGATATGAAAAGTTTAGCTATCCAAGTTTAGCGGAGTTT